>NC_089016.1:16803260-17105722 GCF_963932015.1 Anas acuta
ATTGTATTTATTAGCCAATAATTCCATTCTATTATGTACCTTCATTCTAAACAAACATGCGCTTAATTTTGACATCATGATGACAAAGGAAAACTTTATTATAGCATAACAAATTTTGGTAGCAAAATGTAATTCCTTTTATGATAATCCTTTCTGAAAGAAGTAATAATTTAGATACACTTGAACTGTAATAGTTTTTACTTAATTATCTCTCTATTTATTTATCACTTCAGGCATGTTTTTTTATGGCATCATTTAAGATGTGGTATTGTTCACCTAAATGTAACTACTTGGTACCATTTTTATACATCTTAGGGCACTAGAGATAACTAGAGATAAATGGTAGACAAAATGCAACAGCTGGATTTTTTGGGATGTTTAAATATTAAAATCCTATATTAGGGAGACCAAACGGTATCCACATTAACTAGTCCATGTATTTTCAAATATTTATCCATAAAGAATTCTTCTGATAATGTGAGTGACTACTGGACATAGCAATCTACTGCTAATCTGTGCACTGGTAAAAATCATTAAACACACTAAACTTTCATGTTAAAAGTTACAGACCTATAACTGCAAGAAGCACGGAAAGGACACAGAAAGGTGATTTATACTAAAAAGATGCCTATAGTTCTAAATAATTTGTAAATGCATCACAAGTCATGTAGTTCAGACCTTACTGATGTGCTTTTATTATATAATAAACACAGAAATATTTACCTTCTCAGTATCCTACACAAGTATATGTTATTTTTAATGATTTCATGTTTGCTTGTTTTTCTTGCAAGATGGAGTAAACAAACAAACAAAACACATCAAAAACAATAAACAAAACAAACAAACAAACAAACAAACGAGAAAAAAAAAGAAAAATCACCAGCACTAACAAAGCAATTGTGATATGTTAGTTTGCATTAAAGGATTCATACACAGCATAAGTATAGCTACCAATCTAACAATACTACAGGAGAATACAGGACTGTCTTTCTGTGCTGTATCTGACTGGTGTATCTGGCGTATAGACTTACAAACAATGCTCTTCCTTCCTTCCCACCCTTCTTAAGTTTGACTTCTAGCTTATGATTTCTGCACAGAATCCTTTCATTAACATTTTTTCCCCAATTTTTCCCAACGAGTACCGTTCACTAGTGGATCAGTTCTAGATACTCATGAACAAAGTGAATATCTTAGTGATATTGACCTTCAGAAATTTAGCTGGTTTGTTTAATTTATATATATCAAAAAGCTGAATTAATCATCAAGAATGAGAACTACTTGCCCTTTTGTAAGCAAACATATTGCCAGAGCATGAGGTAATGGGAGTTTTCCTTCAGAATCAAATCTGCAGTTAAAATTCCAAGATTTTGCCTTAAGGTTTGTTTTTCATGCTAGAATCTACAATTGATAAGAGATATCTTTATAAAACCTAATCATTATTCTGTAGGCCAGTCAGAATTAAAATAATCCTTTTGCCAGTGGTCTTATATTGTCATCTGAAACATTTTGTACAGCATGGTATGTGCACCTTAGAAATATTTCCTCTAAAATTTAGTACTTTTTTTCCATTACTGTTTTAAAATGAAAAAATATATATATATTCACTGCAAATTAGAAATACATCGTTTGGATTCAAAGAACATTTTTGTATGTCTTGAATGAAGGAAGCCCATGGTTTCCTATCCTGCTCCATCATACGCATGATGAAAATGGGGTGTAGAAAACAAACAAAACATTAGTGTATTTATAGGAACCTATTAACCTTTTCTCCTTCATGAGAATAAAATCTGTACACTCCACTAATAAAAAGCTAATCTCAACAACAAAAAATATATAATTGCATATGGAAAGTTGCCTAGAAAGCAAAACACTCCATTTATTGATTGATTGATTGATTGATTTTCAATGTTAAAAATAAACCAAAAGTAAGAAGAAGGGAAAATATATTTTGAAAATGTTGCAATTTTAAGTCTAAAGAATAGCAATTTTAATTATTTGTTAGATTTCAAAACACAATCTAATGTCTTCTGGCTTTCACCAAGATTATATTTTAGAAAATCCCATGTATATATGGATATATGGGGGGGTCAATATATATATATATATATATATATATATATATAGGATATTATTTTATTTTATTTATTTTAATTTTATTTTTCCCCTCTGGAGTGTTACCACATTGTTGACAATCATATTAGACAGAGTAGGAACATTAATACTGTTTGCAGAGGTGTGTTCATCTTGCTGCAGTTGTGTTCATTCTTAGCTTCAGATATTTCTAACATGAAATATTCTGTTCACTATACCACACTTTATTTGATTGCTCATTTCAATCATCATTTTCTAATATACAGACCGGGGGATGAGAGGCTGGAAAACAGACCCATAGAAAGGAATCTGGGTGTTTCAGTCAATGGCAAGTTGAATATGAGTCACCAGTGTGCCCTGCCAGTCAAAGGGGCCAGGCATATCCTGGGGTGCATCAAGCATGGCGTTGTTAGCCAGTCCAGGAAAATGATTTTGCCACTCTACGCTGCACTGGTGCAACCTCACCTTGAGTATTGTGTGCAGTTTTGAGCACATTATAAGAAGGACATAAAATTGCTAGAATGTCCAAAGGAAAGCAACAAAAATGTTGAAGGGGTTAGAGGGGAAGAAGTATGAGGAGCAGCTGAAGTTGCTTGGTTTGTTCAGCCTGGAGAAGAGAAAGCTGAGGAGTGACATCATCATTGAGAAGCTTTATGAGCACTGGAATAGGCTTCCCAGGGAAATGATCACAGTTCCATGCCTGTTGGAGTTCAAGAAACATTTGTACAATGCACTCAGAAATATGGTCTGATTTCTGAGTGGTCCTGTGTGGAGCCAGTTAGACTTGAGGATCCTCATAGGTCCCTTCCAGCTCAGAATATTCTATGGTTATATGACTCCATTGTCTTGAGAATAGTGACATGGAGATGCAGTCTATCTGCATAAAAGTTACCCTCCAAAAATAAACAAGCAAACAAACAATGGTCTAAAATTTTGGGAAGACCTGTGTGGTGCCAGGAGTTGGACTCAATGATCCTTATGGGTCCCTTCCAACTCGGGATATTCTATGATTCTATGAAACAACAAAAAATTCCAGTAACTGGAATCTCTTTTATAATTCTTCTTCTTATTATTATTGTTTGTTTTTTGTTTTCAACCTCGTAGAAATATTTAACTGAGAAACAGAAGCTCTTAAAGACCACAGCATGATAACAAAGCAATTGTTTATCATTCAGCTTGACAAATGTTTAGTATTTTCTTAATGTTGAGACAATATTAATAAACATTATTTGTCCTAAGAATGTAATATAAGTAGCCATGAGAGTATGGTATTCCAGTAGCTTAACAACTACTTGATATTGTTCTCTGACATTTTCTGTACAGGGTGGCAACCTCATCAAATTTTGCATAGCAGCTGCCGGTTGATCTGATTAGAAAGTTGTTTTAAAATGCCCCCTTAAGTCATAGTTCAGATACAGATATCGTCTTTGCCTCAGGGTGAAGGGAATAATAAAAGTATCACTATTCTCATCTTTGGCTTAATGCAGAAAGCCTGTTTTAGTAGTAGTACCAGATCAACTCAAACCAGGAAAAGCAGGGTTGAAGAACAAAAAATATAGTCAGACTTTCAGAAAGACAGCAGAGAATTGAGTCTAGCTTTGCCTGCAGCTAACACTTCTACTGGCTCTGACTGCATTTTTTTTTTCTTGTATTCTACCTTAGAGTTGTATCTTACAGCATAATAATATTACTGGATGTTAGTGGACAAGGGAAACTAGGAATCATCTTCAAAAATTATAACTGTTAGAAATAATTAACCCTGAACCTTTGTGAATGCTATGGTTTACTTCCTCAGAGCATTTTATTTCCTTGAGAATAACCTATCTGAAAAGAAGAGAACATCAGGGATATAAAGATGAATGCAACTTAAAGTACACAGTTGCCTCCACAACACAAAATCAGAAGATATTGTGTCACACAAGACAGGAAAAACTGCTTCAGTGCCCAAGCAAAGAATAAGAGAACTTTTCTTTCTTAGGTTCAGCACAGCAGACAATGAACTATGAATATACGTGCATGTGAAACTAAACACGTAGAAACCTGTATGGACAGCAAAAGACAATATGCATTAAGGTGTTCTTGTTATTAATGATGAAATGGTAATGTGTGGAGCCTCAAATTTTCGTGGAAACTGCTAAAATGACTCAAAAGCCAATGTAATAAAGGCCCACAGAGCTGGAAAAGGAAATGTGGCAGTAAAGCATCTAAGTCTAAAAAGACAACTGGAAAAGTCATGACTAATAACAAATAAGTAAGAAATAGATAAAGCAGCTTTGCATTTATATTAAGTGGAATATTTGTTCCTTTGAGGATGAAGAAGTGACAGGAAAAAAAGAAAAAAGACTTAAAAGAATGGTTTGGAGACAAATGTCCAAAGCATTTCTATAGCATTTCTCATGCATTGTATGGGTGAAGTGGTAAAAGACAATATAGACAAAATCCAAGATATCTTTCATAAAAAAGAAACATCAAAAATGTCTGCAGAGATGTAAATGTTGTGCTGGACTCAACAGCAGAAGAATGTGATGTATCCTAGGAAAGACCAAACAGGCACATAGCCAACATTTGTGCCTAATTACACATTTGGCCTCCTACTCATTTGGACTATGGGCAGAACATATAAATTAAATATTTGAGTGCGTTAAAACAGACTTTTAGGAAGCATTTAAGGTGAACAGCAATTTCTATCCTCCTTTCCATATTTGGAAGGTATGAAGATAAGGGTAGCCACTCACTGTACAGTGAGGACAAAAGTAAGTATTTTAAAAATATTGAGAAAAAAAATAAAATTAAGAAAAAAAAAAGTTTATTTTCCTCGGTCTCTTTTCTAAAGCAGTAAAATATCTTGCATAGTTCATTTAACTATCCTTGATTCATGAAATGCCAGGGATCAAAATTCTTGCCCTGCCACATGGACTTCAGTATAACATTTTTTTTTTTAAATCCCTTTGTTTTAGTTAATTTGTTACATAATATTAACTTTAAAATACAATAAGTTTTGCCTGTAGTTTCCATCAGCTACAGTCAAGAGAATAATTATGCCTATAAAATAGACCATTGTGGGAAAGTAAATGCTGGGTGGTTATATAACATTTCAGGAGATACAGCATCTCCTCTGCATTATTGATATAAATCTGCTTAAAGAGGATACTCACTTGACAACTCTGCTTAATAAATTATTGTTTAATATTTATACCTTTCAATTTTTCTCCTTCTGTGTGATTTAATGACCCATTTAAGGTGTTCCTAATTCCTTAGATGATATTAGAATTCTGTTTCATTAGCATGGTTTTGTTCATACTCACTATGTCAAATTTAGGACACAAGACAGCTTTTCTTATCTGAGTTTACTATGTACAGATTACCAATATGTAAACCAGACCATGGAGAGTTAAGTTTGTTTTCAAAGGAATAACAATAAATTGTAGGGTTAAAAACAGTTGATGAAGAAGCACTAAGAGCACAGGTTATTTAGTGGAAATCACTTGACAGGCTTATGGTGGCATTGCTAATGGTTATGGCCACTGAACAATGATCCTTTTTTTTTTTCAGTATTTTTTGGAACACACACAGCTTTATGGTATTCCCTCTCCTGACAGGCCGAAAAGCAGTCTGATATAAAATGCACTTCAAAATAACCTTGGTGATTGTATGTTTTGACTCACTGCATTTCCATCTTTTGCCTTAATATTAGCAGGTTGGTGGCAGGGCTGGTTTTGTTTTTGTTTTGGTTTGTTTTGGTTTTATTTGTCTTATAACAAGAGTAAGCAGACTTGGAGAAGAGCGACTAATTCATTGTAGCACTGAGAAGTCTATCATCTTGGAGGATTTAAACTCTTGAAGTATGGGCTGGATATTTAGACAGTGAGGTGGATTGAAAATTAGGTGAATGGCAGAGTCCAGAACGTGGTGATCAGTGGCATGACATCTAGTTGTAGGCCAGTAAATGGCAGTGTACTCCTGACACTGTACTGAGTCTGGACCTGCTTCACAGGTACATGATCTGGATTATGGGGCAGAGTGTACCCACAGCAAGTCTTCAGATGACACAAAACTGAGAAGCCTAACAGATACTCCAGACAATCACGCTGTCATTCAGAGGAACCTGGGCAGGCTGGAGAAATGGGCTGGCAAGAACCTCATGAAGTTCAACAAGGAGAAATCCTAAATCCTGCATCTGGGGAGGAAGAAACCTAGGTACCAATACAGTCCAGCAGGGGCACCAGCTAGAAAGCAGCTTGGCAGAGAAGGACCTGAAGTTCCTGGTAGACACCAAGTCTATATATAGTGCCAAGCTCTTTGCAGTGGTGTTCAGTCACAGACCAAGAGGCAAAGGGAAAAAACGGAAACACGGGAGATTATGTCTGAACATCAGGAGACACTTCACTGTGTGGGTGACTGAACACCAGAACAGTTTTCCCAGAAAAGCTGTGGAATCTCCCTCCTTGCAAATATTCAGAACACATCTGGGCAACCTGTTCCACGTCTACCTGTTTGAGCAGGTGGGTTGGACACGATGACTTCCAAAAGTTCTTGATTTTTATTATTATTTTATCTATTTTTTCTTTTATCTATTCTTTCTTTCTTTCTTTCTTTCTTTCTCTCTTTCTTTCTTTTAATTATCAATGGAAGGATAAAAGAAAATTGAGAGGTGAAGCTGTAGAAAGCCAGTTCTCCGTTGCTTATTAGAGCAGGAAAAAAGGAAGTGTACAGTTAAAGGTTAATTTAGGACTTCATTATTTACTATTGCTTTGCACAGAGCCTCTGGCTTCTTAACAACAGCTAATGCGTTGTTGTTCTACTTGATAAGTTATTAAGTTTTAAACTTTTTCAGTTTCATGGAGCTTTGATTTTATTTTATTCTTTTGTAAGAATTTGCATATAGTTTTGTACATGTAAATAAGGATGCATTTAATAAAACAGGGAAGCTACAGTTGAATAGAGCCTGTAGGCACAGCTAATATAAAGAATGCTATACCAGCTGAAAACTGCTGCTGACTTCTCACCAGTAAAAAATAAATTGTAAGAGCCATAGCCACAAACATGGCTCTTACACGTCATATGAGTGACACAGTATGTACATAAACTTCTAGGTTAAAAGAAGTGTCAAAAGCCTGCTGGGAGCAGAAGCATATTAAAGACTTGACTTCTTTCACTTAAACTGTCAGCTTCAGCACAAAGCTAATCTACAGAAAGAAAGCAATGTTTAAGAACTATTTTTCAGGCTTCACTTTCCTCTTCCCTTTCCCCTTCCTAATCCTTTTTTTTCTTTTTTTTTCTTTTTTTTTCTTTTTTTTTTTTTCCTTCCCATTGTATAGCACATCCATTTGAACTTTAGTCAAACAAAAACATAAGAGTGATACTAAAATGTAAACTTTTTAAAGAAGAGACTTGGGTATAATATCTAACAATGGAGGTAGATACTCCATTTCTTGAAAACTCTTTGTACTCTGACTCCAGTATGTTCTTTATTTATATTCCCACAGCTATTTGTTGTCTGGGTTTTATCAGCAATTCACTACTTACTGGGTGTGATATTCTAGTCTCTATGAAAAGTTTGTACCTGTTCAGAGGAAATTGCAATACGTGATGGCCAATTCTCCTATTGCTTTAGCATAGGAGGTAGGGAAACTTGTCTATAAATGTGAAGAAATTCACAGCTGGAATTTTCTGGCATGAATATATGTATATATACAAAGATATGCATATACATATATAAAAGCAATTATTTTAATACTTAATTTTAAACAAACAACAACAACAAAAAAGGCTCATTCTTTCTAGGTATTTAGAAGCTATATTCTGCAGAACTGGAACTGAAATCATTGGGTTGGTGATGTTGCAGCTATTTAAGGAGATAATTTTACGTTCTTTGTAATCTTTGACATTGGAATCTATTTTAGGAAAACTCATGATATATTCGCTGCCTCGGTCCATAAAAAGGAAATTTTGAAAGAAAAGGTAATGTCCTGACTATGGATAAAAAGCAACACTTGCTTGAAAGAATCTTGAACTCAAAAGTAACATTAAGATCTAGTTTAGAGAAAAAAAGGCTGAAAGCTTCTGAGTGGAAAGACTTAATGCACAAAAGAGTGTAGCTAAAAAAGAGACTGAGGAGAGGCAACAGGACAGAACTTTTATCAGTAGAATCAAGATCTGGTCTTTTCCATTAAGAAGGCTTGGCCTTTTGCAAAGTTAGAAGGCAGATGAAGCAATTGAATGAGACTTCGCAATCTTCACAGTTCAAGAAAACTGAAGTACCACTTATGCATTCTTTTTATTCCCTGGGGCAGGTATTATTGCAGGTAAGGTAAGGTGGTTGCATCTTTTTTTTTTTTCTTTTACACAAAAATTTCAGGAAGTGTAGTCTCTCCTTGAAGAACAGAAGCCAGTTGAGGACTTCATAAGAGGCTGTCATGATTACTTAGGTGATCTACTTGTTCAGTGCACCAATGACCAGGAAGAGCAAAAAGTGAAGGTTAATGTTTTTAGCATTTGGAAAACAGAGCGTGACTTACACGCATCTCTTCCTCCTATCTCTTCCTCCTGTCTCTCCTTCATTGTCCATGCAAGTTGTGGTGGTTAAACACCTGGAGGTAGCTCAACACCACTATGCTACTTTCTCTGTCCCTTCTCAGAAGGACAGGGGGAGAGAATAAAATGGAAAAAGCTCATGGGAAGACATAAGGACAGGGAGGTCACACACCAATTGCCATCAGGAGAAATCCAGACTCAGCATAAAGGAGATTAATATAATTTATTGCCTACTGATAACACTAGAACAGTGAGAACTGAAAGCAGACTGAAAACACCTGTCCCCCAACCACCTTCTTCATTGTCCTCCCCTCAAGCAGTGTAGATGAACGGGGAATGGGGGCTGTGGTCAGCCCATGATGCTTCATCTCTGCCACTCCTTCATGGTCACTCTCTGCCCCTGCTCCACGTGGTGTCCCTCCCACAGGATGCCGTCCCTCCTGAACTGCTCCTGCCGACAAGCAGCAGCTCTTCAAGAACTGCTCCCACATGGCTCCGTACCACAGGGTCCATCCATTCCTCAGGAGCACACTGCTCCAGCACGGGTGGGCGGCAGCTCCCCCCAGACCCCCTGCTCTTGCGTGGGCTCCTCTCCATGGGCTGCAGCTCTGGCCCAGGGCCTGCTCCTGTGGGGGGCTCTCCATGGGCCACAGCCTCCTCCAGGCCACATCCACCTGCTCCACCGGGGGCTCCTCCATGGACTGCAGCGCGGAAATCTGCTCCATGTGGGACACATGGGCTGCAGGGGGACAGCCTGCTCCTCCAGGGGCCTCTCCACAGGCCACAGGGGAACTGCTGATGTGTGCCTGGAGCACCTCCTGCCCTCCTGCTGCACTGCCCTTGGGGGCTAAAGGGCTGTTCCTCACTCTCCCAGCTGCTGTTACACAGCATTTTTTTTTTTTCTTTCTTAAATATGCTATCACAGAGGTGCATCCAATATCACTCAGTGGCCCAGCTCTGGCTAGCAGCAGGTTCCTTTTGGAGCCATCAGGAGGTGGCTTTTTTCTGACATGGGGCCACTTCTGGACTCCTCACAGAGGCCACCCCTGCAGCCCTCCAGCAAAAAACCTCACCAATAAACTCAATGCAAGTGTACCACACCACAGAATTAATTTTGTGTATATTAAATGTGACCTTCAAAAGCCTCTATTGCTCACAGCTGCTGCTAACTGTAGGACAGAACCAGCTTAACCTACCTGAAAAGGGACAACAGGAAATGGTAGGTGGTACTGAGGAGGAATATTAATGACAGTATGAAGAAATTATTTATTATTTTTTTTGTCAACTCAGATGCCATTGTCCATAAATATTACTTGCTGTCATACATAGGTTTAGGGAGAAGATACAAACCTAGAGGAAAACTGACTAAAGCAGGATGGGCTTTTAGGTGACCTGTAAAACTTTGCACCAGTCAGCTGGTGTCACATCTGTCAGAGCTTGCATTAGCCCACAGAACACAGATAGGGTCACTAAAACCAAGATAGGAGAGTAGAGAAACCATCAGCTTCTGATGGAGTGATGTGGCTCTTCAATGAACAGCAAATTGGGCTTTTAGCTGCAAGTCAAACACAAGGTTGTCAGCAACCAGCTCTGAAATTGAGCTTCCCTCACTGAACATGCATTCCAATAGATTTTGAAAGAATCTAAAAGATTTTGAAAGAATACTAAAATTCTAGGATTAGAATTAAGCGAAGGAGATAGTGGACTGATGCAAGATGAGGTGAAAGCCAAATCCACTGTAAAACAACATTAGTGGTGGCAGCATTTTAAAATTTTGCATATAGAAAAGATACTTCCAGACCCCTTCCTGAAAAATAGATTAGTCACAGAGTGGAGGACTTTCTTTCCCTCTTTCTCTTTCTTTTCCTCTTTCTCTCTTTTTCTCTGTCTCTCTCCCTCTCCCTTCTCTCTCTCCCCCCCCCATCCCCCTTTCCTTCCCTTCTTCCTTTCTTTTCTGTCTATAACAGACCATAATTCTGGCAGTATCTCTGCCTGTATTTTTGAGATGAACAGTTTGCTTTCAGAGCAACTGTGAAAGATTCATGTGCACATTAGTATACTTTCTGATTGCATCACTGGCAAGAGAAAAGCAGCAATGAAGTAGAAAACTCAGAATTGAATAATGGAGTTCATTAAGTGGGAAATGGAGGAGGAATGAAGGGGACTATGGTGATAAAGTAGAATAAAAGGCCAAATAATCCTAAAAATAATGTTAACTTCCATTCCTAATGTAAAACATGGGATTAAATGATAAAGGCTTAGCAATGAGTTTACAGTAAAAGAATTTATATAGTAAAGACTTTTTCTATTAATTTAAAGCTGAGGCTCTGGTTGCATGTTTACAGATACATTGCTCTATTTATCTGAAGTCTGATTCTGGTACTTCTGGTTGCTAAGGTTAATAACTCAATTCAGGTAGAAACCTTATCGTAGTTTATTTTATTTTATTTTATTTTATTTTATTTTATTTTATTTTATTTTATTTTATTTTATTTTATTTTTTATTTTTGCTGCATGCTTATTGCAGGGAAGATGAAACTTTTCCCTTTTTTCCATATCTCTGCTTACAGCCTTTCCTTTCTGTGTTTTCTCTACCTACCTTTCCTGGGTCCCACACAATAGTGTGGCCATTTGTTCTCCAAGGAAACCTTGATGTTTCTAGATTTGTTGGTCACAGAAGAAATTAAAACAACTTGATGGAAATACTTGTATGCATAGGACATCAGCACTGTTAGAAACAATAAAAGAAGCTATTACTGTGAAAAATTTCAGATTTCCCTGGAGCAGAAACTTGAGATGATTCAGTGGTAATTTTATAAATTAAAATTAATTTAAAAATAGACACAAATTTTCTCCCGTTTTGCTTTCCCTATGCTCAAAATAGTTATTTGGCCGACAAGTAATACGTTAGCAAGTTCTGGCAAGCTTGGACACCTGGGCTGCATGGACCTATATAGAATGAGGCTTTTTGGAGACAGAAACTCTTTGGTGCTCCTGAAAACTGTATTAGGTTTACATGGCAAGGTTTTGGCAGCAGGGGGTCTAGGCTACAGGGGTAGCCTCTGTGAGAAGAGTTCAGAAGCTGCCCCATGTCAGAGCAGAGCCAGTTCCAGCTGCTCCAAAAGGGACCTGCCGCTGTCCAGAGCCAAGCCATGAGCAATGCTGGTTGTGCCTCTGGGAGAGCAGATTTAAGAAAGAATAAGAAATGCCATGAAACAGCTATGAGAGAGGAGTAAGAAAATATAGAGAGCACCAGCCCTGTAGACCCCAAGGTCAGTGGTGTTTTCCTATGCCACTTGGTGTGAGTACATAGATAAGGATGGAAAGGGCTGGGGGGGGAGGGGGGTGGAGCAGTTTCTCAGTGTTACATTTTTTTAGTTATAGGTAATAAATTATATTAATCTCCCTGGGCTGAGTCTGTTTGGCCTGAGGAATGAGACAGCAGCTGAGGTGGAGTTTAACTGCCCAGCTGGGTAAAACCACCACAAGGAATCATAGCATTTTCATTGGGACAGTTTTGCTACTTGTTCCTGAGTTATTGTCCTGGTTTCAGTTAGAACAGAGTTAATTTTCTTCCTAGTAGCTGGTAGAATGCTGTGTTTTGGCTTAGGATGAGAAGAGTGCTGATAACACCCCGATGTTTTAATTGTTGCAGAGCAGTGCTTACACCAAGCCAAGGACATCTCAGCTTCTTGCTCTGTCCTGCCAACGGGCAGGCTGGGGGTGCAGCAAGAGCTGGGAGGGAACAGACCCAGGACAGGTGACCCAAACTAGCCGAAGGGGTATTCCATACCATCTGACGTCATGCTAAACAATATATAGGGGTGGCTAGCCGGGGGAGGGGGGGGCCGGACTGCTTGGGGTTAGGCTGGGCATCGGTCAGCGGGTGGTGAGCAATTGCATTGTGCATCACTTGTTTGTACATATTAGTAGTAGTAGTACTATTATCATAATTGTATTATTATTATTATTATTATTATTATTATTATTATTGTTATTATTGTTATTATTGTTATTATTGTTATTATTGTTATTATTATTTTCCTGTCTTATTAAACTGTCTTTATCTCAACTCACGGGCTTCACTTTCTCATTTCTCTCCCCCATCCCAGAGAGGGAGGGGGGAGGGTGAGCGAACGGCTGTGTGGTGTTTAGCTGCCAGCCGGGTTAAACCATGACAGCAGAGTTAAGTCCTCATCGTGAACTCCAAAACCATGTTGACTGGCCCAACAGGATACAAACCACAGTGCTACCACTCACCTCTAGTAGGGCGTACCAGGACAGTTTTAATCAAAGGAGTTGTGACTGAACTTTATTTGTGAACTATATGGTGGAGGAATTACATTTCTCTTTTAGGGTCCTTAAGCACAAATAATAATGAATTTAACTCCTCTATCTATGTGAAAATATTAACTGACATCCAAAGGCCCTCCCACACTTGTTTAATTTTTGGACCATCTAATGGAAAATGGTATTTTGAAAATAGACTTGGAAAACAGGACCTCCATCCCAAAGCTGACCAACCTTTTTTAAAAATAGTAATTGCTCTTACTTTTTGCTCTTTCCCATAGTTATCATAACAGTATATTATGGTTTACTTTTTCTTTTTTTTTTCCAAAAAGAAAATAATAGCGTTTTATTTTTTAAGTATGGCTAAACAATCATTTGGCCATTTTTTGGTTAAGATCGCCAAAGAGAATGTTTTAGTCTGTCTGCATTCTCACGCAGAAAAAATAATAAGAAAGAACACATGAAACTGTATTTCCGGTTTGCATGTCCTGTGATTGTGTGCTCTCTGTCATTCTCTATCAAAAATTCCCACTTGAGTCAGTGGCACGTACACCCATGTTACGCTATTATTACATCTCATAACTCATATAATTTCTCTATATTAATTCTTCTAGAGCCAAGATGAGATGGCAGCATCCTCAGACTGTCTCCAGTGTGAGTTGTTGCAGTTATATCTGTTTGTTCATATCAGTTATAAAAACTGAGAACACGGTGACACACTCTGCCTGTGGTCAGGAAAGCCCCAGCAATCTTCCCTGGTCCTCTTGAAGATTCAGCCTGACTCATTACCTCATGATCATGGAGCTGTCGATAGGACCTGTCACCATCCCCATGCCAGCCATGCCTGCAGCCCCATGCTGCAGCCCCGCCTGTGCTGTGGGACCCCACTGTTTCTGCCTTGTCCTCACTCCTGGAACAGCCTCATTCTTGTTGATACTTGACAAGGTCCTGCAGCAAACATGCAATGTTTTCTGTAATCCTGGGTAAAAACTGAATAGAGCATTTTGTCCAATATTCACATAAATAGTTATCTCTCAGAATGCACTTGTATTTGTTAAACCTTTTTTCTCATCAATAATGCATTTGAGACATTGAAATATTTTATTGTAGTTGTCCTTCAAGATAAAGAGATGCTCAGACGCAGTATTTGTGTTAAGGAAACACAACTACTGTAAATAAGCAATATGTATGATATGTATATAAACAGAACTGAATTGCCCTATTCAGACGTATAAAAGAAAGCACAGCACCTACCTCAGCTTGGATGTAAGTACATCAAAGTAACAACATCTTCCTAATGTTATAAATACCGAGTCAATTTAGCTTTTCAATTTAGCTTTTCAATTTCAATTTTCAATTTAGCTTTTTTTTTTTTTTTTTTAGCCGGTGGAATATCTGGTAATTTTTCCCCTTTTTAAACCAGAGGTCCCTCCTCAAACCTCCCGAGTCTAAGGATCTGCTTTGTCTCTGACCCATTCCTGGAACTTCTTTTTATACAAAAAAAG
Source organism: Anas acuta (assembly GCF_963932015.1). Taxonomy (NCBI): domain Eukaryota; kingdom Metazoa; phylum Chordata; class Aves; order Anseriformes; family Anatidae; genus Anas; species Anas acuta. The sequence continues at coordinate 16,817,681 of NC_089016.1, forward strand.
TTCCAAAACTCCTGTCTGTGCCTGTATCTAAAGGTGTCTTGTGACTGTTATCCCACCCACAAATACTTAGAACGATCACTTTGGTCCTTCACCAGCCGAGTCCCTCGCAGAATATTGGAACCGCGGTTAGAAGACCTCCGCACTCACTTCGGAACTGAGTTCCATCTCAATCACACCCTTACACACAGGCACACAACCGAACACACCCAACCGAACAGCATAGTCACGAAATGATAAATCTTCATTCGGATCTTCGTGCGCAGAATTACCAATTTAAACCAGAGGAGGGGAGAGCTCCTTGTTCTTTACTTGCCTCTTATGTTCGTAATCCTGCTGGGCTCCATACTGCTCCCGGAAAAGGGCCACAACAAAATAAGGGTGGGGGCGCCTCCCTTAGCCGTTCACAGCCTCGGGACTCAAGAGGATCATGTCGGGGTCACCAAATTGTTATAAATACCGAGTCAATTTAGCTTTATAAGATTTATTTATGGGGTCAATAAAAGGCAAGTAAACAGCGCTGGGTGTGCAGGGAGTCTGGGCTCCTCCAACACACACGTTACATCAGGCATCTGGTTTTTATGCTCCTAGGCTAATACATATTCATTACTACTTCTAGAAAAGGCAGGGTTATTATATTTAGTTCCTGGAATCCGAACCCTCCCACTGGCGCATGCATATCAGTCTCTGGTGGTCCCTCCGGGGGTCTCTCGTGCTGAAGGCTCGTACTCTTCCTCCCAGGCTTTGTCCTTGTCCTTCTCCTTTGTCCATCTTGGCCAGATGTCAGAGAGTTGCGCAGCATCCCATGCAATAGTCACAATAGTTAGCAGTTATTCTGAAACCCCCCTAGATATCAGAGACTCAAGGTCTCTGATAGAGGTATCTGAGACTCAGATACCTCTGATACCCTTCAAGCCCTCTATTGACAGGAATTGCTGGAACATTCCTTACACTAAGGAGAAAGAGATGTTTTTATTTTTTTTTTCCTGTAAACATGTCCAGTTGTTATTGTGCATGAGTGTTGTTTTCCCCTAGTGGAAGTTAAAAATGAAAGATTAAATATAATGTGTGGTAACCAAAGGAACTGGTGAATTTCAGCAACCTAAACTCACTTCAGTGTTGTTAAATTCTTATGTTGTACTACCCACCAGTTAGGAATATTTCTTCTTCATTAACATGGTTGGTGAATACAGTTTTCTGGTTCACTGAAATTTGATTTCAGTAATTTACTCTCTTCTGAAATAGTTTTTATTTGTTTTTAAAAATTTCCCCTTCAAGGTTTCAAAATTCTCAACATGCCTGGTTCTTTTAACTGAATATCTATAAACCTCTTCTCAAGTATACATACTGGAAACCATTAATCATTTAAAAATATCTTAAGAAACGATCAGAAAAATCTGTTGTGATTACTTTCTTTCTGCCAGTAGTGATATAATGAATAATCCTTGCTCATTTTATAAATTAAACAAATAATAGCTAAAAATTTCTCAGTAGATTCTGGGAATAGAATGAGTGAAATATTTCCATGTTTCTTGGTCAATGTTTTTTGTATTTTAATGTTTTGTGGCTCTTCCTTCTTCCACTGTAAGTAATAATAGATACTCTTTACTTACACATCCTTTCCACTCACACTCAGTCTTCCTTTTTTTTTGTTTTTACCTGAACTCATTTTCTAAGCTGAAAGATCCAGCTTCAATTAGGATTTTTTTTTTCATTTAGAAGCTTTTCCATCTTTCTGATTATCTTATCACTATAACATGAAGTATGAACACACATTGGGGCACCAGGAACTGGGTCACCCAGAAGTGAAAATGTTTAAACTAATTTTTTGTTTTTTGTTTTCTGGTGTAGATGATTATATCAGCTTCACCAATGCAACTGATGCCTAGGGCGAGGAAGTCGACTCCACGCCTCAGGACTGCCTCCACCAAGACAGAAAGAAGGGTGATTGTTGTAGGTGACTCCCTTCTCAGGGGAACAGAGGGCCCTATTTGTCAGCCTGACCCTGAAACATGGAATTAGAAATTAGAGAGCGATTGATTAAGAATGAATACGTGCTACATTTGCGATGTACTGTGCCTGTGCTGCGCTTAGACTTCCAGATAACAGGAGCCCCTCAGACCCCGAGAACCAGATCAAAACAACCTCATGGTTCGGACTGAGACCAAGGGCTCAGAGATAAGGAGGACTGTTCTTAAAAGGACAAGATAAAGAATGTCAAACATGCAAGGCCTCGAGATAACAGGAGCCCCTCAGTCCCGGACAACTGGACCAAACCAACCTTATGGCCCAGATTGTGACCAAGGGCTCAGAGAGCATGCGCAAGGAGACGAGGTGAAAAGTTCAACCCTGATGAAGATATCTTACTTCATCCTCATGACCCTCAGCGCCCACCACCAGAAGGCACCGTGCAAGTGCAGAGGGGAGGAGTTTATGGAAATGACTTCTTGTAGCTAATTTTAATACTAAGCGGGGACAGGTTATGAATATGTATAGGCATACTGGAAAACCTCATGCATATGTAAATCTTTACTGCATATAACCAAAACAAGCTGCCATGTTAGGGGCACGCGACTTTGGTGGGACTACCCCCCGTGTCGCCCAGCGCTGCATAAACATACCTACTTTACAATCTTACGGATTGTGGAGTCAGCTTTCTGTGAGTCAACCCTACCTGTAGGGAATTCTGCTGCCTCCCTGGGGCCAGGGTCAGGGACATTGCCAGAAAGATTCCCAACCTGGTTCGCCCCTCTGACTATTATCCTCTTTTGATAGTCCAGGCTGGCAGTGATGACATTGAAGAGAGAAGCCTGAAGACTATCAAACGGGACTTTAGGGGACTGGGACGGTTAGTGGATGGAGTGGGAGTACAGGTGGTGTTTCCATCTATCCCTATGGTGGCAGGGAGGGGTACAGAGAGGACACGGAAAGCCCACCTGATAAACACGTGGCTCAGAGGCTGGTGCCAGCACAGAAATTTATTTTTTTTTTACCATGGGGCAGTTTACTTGGCACCCAGCCTGATGGTCACAGATGGGTCCCTATCTCTAAGGGGAAAACGGATCCTAGGCCAGGAGCTGGCGGAGCTCATTGAGAGGGCTTTAAACTAGGTAAGAAGGGGGACGGGGCTGAAACAAGGCTTGTTGGAGGTGTGCCAGGGGGAATAATGGCAAGGCTGGGAGAGAAGTCAATGGCCCAGCTGAAGTGCATCTACACTGATGCACGCAGCATGGGTAACAAACAAGAGGAGCTGGAAGCCATCGTGCAGCAGGCAGACTACAACTTGGTTGCCATCACGGAAACGTGGTGGGACCACTCACACGACTGGAGTGCTGCAATGTCTGGCTATAGTCTCTTCAGAAGGGACAGGCAGCACAGAAGGGGTGGTGGTGTGGCTCTCTATATCAGAGAGAGTTTTGATGTTGTGGAACTTGAGGCTGGGAATGATAAGGTTGAGTCCCTATGGGTTGGGATCAGCGGGAAGGCCAACAAGGGAAGCATCCTGGTGGGGGTCTGTTATAGACCGCTGAACCAGGATGAGGAGACTGATGAGGAATTCTACAGGCAGCTGAGCAGAAGTTACGAAATCATCAGCGCTTGTTCTCATGGGGGACTTCAACTTCCCAGACATATCCTGGAAGCACAACACAGCCCAGAGAAAGCAGTCTAGGAGGTTTCTGAAGAGCGTGGAAGATAGCTTCCTGACACAGCTGGTTAGTGAGCCTACCAGGGGAGGTGCCCCGCTAGACCTTCTGGTCACAAACAGAGAAGGACTGGTGGGAGATGTGGTGGTTGGAAACTGTTTTTTGCAGAGTGACCATGAAATGGTAGAGTTCTCCATTCTTGGAGAAGGCAGGATGGAGACCAGTAAAACCGCTGTATTGGACTTCTGGAGGGCTGACTAGGAACTGTTCAGGACACCGGTTAGCAGAGTCCCTTGGGAGGCGGTTCTGAAGGACAGAGGAGTCCTTGAAGGCTGGGCGCTCTTCAAGAAGGAAATCTTAATGGCTCAGGAGCAGTTTGTCCCCACATGCCCAAAGACGAGCCGGCATGGAAGAAGACCGGCCTGGCTGAACAGAGAATTGTGGCTTGAGATTAGGAGAAAAAAGAGGATTTACAATCTTTGGAAAAGAGGGTGGGCCACTAGGGAGGACTATAAGGATGTTGCGAGGCTGTGCAAGGACAAAATTAGAAAGGCCAAATCTCATCTGGAGCTCAATCTGGCTACCGCCGTTAAAGACAACAAAAATATTTCTACAAATACATCAGTGCAAAACGGAGGACTAAGGAGAATCTCCATCCTTTACTGGATGCGGGGGGAAACCCTGTTACAAAAGATGAAGAAAAGGCGGAGGTGCTTAATGCCTTCTTTGCCTCAGTCTTTAGTGGCAAGAGCAGTTGCTCTCTGGATACCCAGTACCCTGAGCTGGTGGAAGGGGATGGGGAGCAGAATGCGGCCCTCATAATCCACGAGGAAATATTTGGCGACCTGCTACAGCACTTGGATGTACGCAAGTCGATGGGGCCAGATGGGATCCACCCGAGGATACTGAGAGAACTGGCAGAGGAGCTGGCCAAGCCCCTATCCATCATTTATCAGCAGTCCTGGCTATCAGGAGAGATCCCAGTTGACTAGAGGGTAGCAAACGTGATGCCCGTCTACAAGAAGGGCTGGAGGGTAGACCTGGGGAACTATAGGCCTGTCAGTTTGACCTCAGTACCAGGGAAGCTCATGGAGCAGATTATCTTGAGTGTCATCATGCGGCACTTGCAGGGCAAGCAGGCGATCAGGCCCAGTCAGCATGGGTTTATGAAAGGCAGGTCCTGCTTGACGAACCTGATCTCCTTCTATGACAAAGTGACACACTGGGTGGATGAGGGAAAGGCTGTGGATGTGGTCTACCTTGATTTCAGTAAGGCTTTTGACAACATTCTTCTCAAGAAACTGGCTGCTCTTGGCTTGGACTGGCATACGCTTCGTTGGGTTAGAAACTGGCTGGATAGACGGGCCCAAAGAGTTGTGGTGAATGGAGTCAAATCCAGCTGGAGGCCGGTCACTAGTGGTCTTCCCCAGGGCTCAGTACTGGGGCCAGTCCTCTTTAATATCTTCATCAATGATCTGGATGAGGGCATCGAGTGCACCCTCAGTAAGGTCACAGATGACACCAAGTTAGGTGCGTGTGTCGATCTGCTTGAGGGTAGGAAGGCTCTGCAGGAGGATCTGGATTGGCTGGACTGATGGGCTGAGGTCAACTGCATGAAGTTCAACAAGGCCAAGTGCCGGGTCCTGCACCTGGGGCGCAATAACCCCAAGCAGAGCTACAGGCTGGGAGATGAGTGGCTGGAAAGCTGCCTGGCAGAGAAGGACCTGGGAGTATTGGTTGAGAGTCGGCTGAATATGAGCCAGCAATATGCTCAGGTGGCCAAGAAGGCCAACGGCATCCTGGTTTGTATAAGAAGCAATGTGGCCAGCAGGGATAGGGAAGTGATCGTCCCCTTGTACTTGGCTCTGGTGAGGCCGCACCTTGAATACTGTGTTCAGTTTTGGGCCCCTCACTACAAGAAGGACATCGAGGTGCTCGAGAGAGTCCAGAGAAGGGTGACCAAGCTGGTGAGGGGTCTGGAAAACAAGTCCTATGAGGAATGTCTGAGGGATCTGGGCTTGTTCTGGAGAAGAGGAGGCTCAGGGGCGACCTTATTGCTCTTTATAAGTACCTTAAAGGAGGCTGTAGCGAGGTGGGGGTTGGTCTATTCTCCCATGTGCCTGGTGACAGGCACATGAAGGGCAACATGCCCTTTGAGAAGGGCAACAAAACTGGTGAGGGGTCTAGAGCACAAGTCTTATGAGGAGCGGCTGAGGGAGCTGGGTTTGTTTAGTCTGGAGAAGAGGAGGCTCAGGGGAGACCTCTTTGTGCTCTACTACTTCCTGAAGGAAAGTTGTGATGAGAAGAGGTTGGCCTCTTCTCTCAGATAACTAATGATAGTACTCAAGGCAATGGCCAGAAGTTGCACCTGGGGATATTTAGATTAGATATCAAGAAAAACTTTTTATCTCAATGAGTGGTCAGGCACTGGATGGCCTGCCCAGGGAGATGGTGGAATCATGGTCCCTCGTGGTGTTCAAGAAGCGCCTGGATGAGGTGCTACAAGATATGATTTAGTATCTTAGTGGGTAGTATTGGTGATAGGAGGACGGTTGGACTAGATGATCATGTAGGTCCTTTCCAAGTTTGTGTTTCTATAATTTCTATGATTCTATGTTTGTTTGTTTTGTTTTGTTTGTTTGTTTTGTTTTGTTTTTGTTTTTTTTCCTTTTAAAAACAGGGGTTATATTTCCTCCCTTGCAGTTAGTGGGAACTTCATCAGACTGCCAAGATTTCTCAAATATGATGGGTGGCTTATCAACGTCATTCACCAGTTCCTTCAAGAGCCTCATCAGGTCCCTTGGATTTGTGCCCTTTCAGGTTCCTTAGCTGGTCTCAGATCTAGTATTCTGTTACAGTCGGTGGTTCTTCATTCTCCCAGTCTCCACCTCCCTATGCATCCATGCAGGCCTCCTGGTGGTTTTGCCTGACTCTTTTTTCAGGATCTATTTCTATATATATACACTGTCTCTTTACTGTAAACCCTCTTACTATATTCATCATTATTCCTAAATTTTTATCTAGCTGTTTTAGTTTTAAACACATGTGGCAGCACATTGAAATTTTGAGGTACATAATATGAGGAATTATTTTCCCTCACTCTGCCTCTGTCACTCTCAGTAGTCGTACACTCTCATGGCTTATTGACTTCTGCACAATTTGTTTTAGTATGTAGTCGTGAGCAGGTAACACAGGTTTTTGATGGCTGTAGGAGCATTGATGGCTCTCTGAAAGACCAGCCACAGTTTTCATCTGTACCACTGGAGATAAATCTCTCTCTTTTTTTTTTTTTTTTTTTTTTTTTTTTCCCCAGAGTGTTCCCACATCATTTCTGGATACCTAAGTAATGTGATCCACATTTTGTTTTCCAGCGTGGCCTAGTAAGGAGATGTGGGGTTTATTTCCTCTTGTATTCAACGTTAGTGATTATGATTTTTGCCAACTTCAGGACAGGTTTTGGCAGACTGACAAAGAGAGGAGGAGACACGAGTGTTGAAATAATTCTTCTGTCTCTTTGTGCTGCTGTGAGTCTGCCTTCTGTCTATCACTTCACATTGTCAGGAACCTATTGAAGAGTTATCTCAGAGCCTGCTACATTTTTGAGACAAAACAAAATGTGACATTTCACTGCCCTTTTAATTAAAACAAAGGCATTAGTAGCAGGTGCTAAATTGTGATATTGTTAGTCTGGTGTTTATTAATTTCTTTAAAAGTCTTTGTGGATTTTTGATCTCTGCTCTTTGGCAGTGGATATTGACTATGTTCAAAGGATATGATGTTTCATCTGGGACAATAGTAAGAATCTATGACCTCCATGGCATGTTTGCCACTAATATCATTATTGAGAAATAACTTAGCCAGGTTTGAAACAATCTTCTTGTGTTTTCCTTTTACTTTTTGCAGAAAAGGAAAAACTTTCCTTTCCCCCTTTTTACTGGTGACCTCATTTCTTTTTTCCTTTTGATATATACTTTTTGCAGTACTCCTACGGAATTTAATAAGATTATAGATGAATAAAATAAAAATGTTTTATTTTATTTTATTTTATTTTATTTAGAATTAAGTAGACTTTGATTTATTTTTTTTTTTCTTTCTCATTTTAAGACTTAATATTAAGTTTGTTTTGTTCACGGTCTTCATAATGCAGAGTTGACTTTTCCAACATGATCTGGATTCAGCTTCCAACTGCATTCAGATGCAAGATGTTAAGAGATTACTGTGATTGTAATTTTATTGGAACATCATTTTAATAGAAGTGGTTCACACTTTCATTTTTCCATACGGGGGAAAATTTGGAAAATGTTTATATTCATATTTCATAGTAAAGAAAAATATTAACAAACACACTCAAGTTCATTAGTTGTCTAGAAAAAATAAAGAAATGCGTATTCACAAGAAAGTTAAGTATTGACTTCTTCAGCTTTATTTTTCTGTTGGTGCTATATTCCAGTTTAGAGGTTTCCATTTAGAAGATTTAGTGGTTCATTTATTTTTTATTCTTTCTAGATAATAAAAAAAAATTAAAAAAATGTAGGATTCACTTGTGAAGCAGAGATGAACAAGGAAAAAAAACTTTGAGTGCTGCAAAGGGGAGTTTGCGCTAGGGGGGTTTTAGGTTGGATGTTAGGAAGAACTTCACCAAAAGGGTTGTTAGACATTGGAACGGGCTGCCCAGGGAAGTGGTGGAGTCACCATCCCTGGAGGTCTTTAAAAGACGTTTAGATGTAGAGTTTAGGGATATGGTTTAGTGGGGACTGTTAGTGTTAGGTCAGAGGTTGGACTCGATGATCTTGAGGTCTCTTCCAACCTAGAAATTCTGTGATTCTGTGATTCTGTGAAAGTGTGCAAGTGAGAGTAGTCCACCCCATTCATACACAGGAACAAATGTATTAGAAATCTGAAAATATTTGTATGAAGAATTATCTGATTCCTTTCCTTTCATCTTTGCTTTACAAAACAAATACTAACCATGTGTGTTCAGGACAACTACAAACTCTCAAGCAAGTTTACACATTTTTGATTTTTTCCAATAAGAGGAAAAATGCAAAGCAATGGATGATGTATATTTTACAGGGTAAAGCAGATATTCTGCAGAACTATCAAGAAGAAGCTACAGACATTACTCTGGCATAACACTTTGAGGAAAGATAATTTTTCTTTAATTTACAACTGCTAGAAAATATTTGTTTAGTACAAAGATTCTCAACACTATATTATCACAGTCTAATATTTGAAAACATGTTAATTGCAATGAAAATACAAAATTTTGAAGCAGAGAGCAATAACAAATTTTGTAAGGACATATTGCTTCAAAATGTTTATGTTTTTTTTTACATGGAATAATGTCAACAAAATAAAAAAATATACTTAGAAATTTTATATATATATATATATTTAAAATATTGTCAATAATTTCCACTTGGTCTATTTTCATTTTGAAAATACTGATGGCTCTTGTCCATTATTGTCCTTTATTTTATAATAATAGAGTAATAAAAGAGTTATCATGATTTATGAAACTCCTTATATCAGGTGGAAACATAATGTAAATTAAGAGAGGGAAAACTAAAAGAAAAAACACAAACTTATCTGAAAACTAATAGGGAAGCCAGAGAATTCTCCACCTCTCCACCCATACTTTCATATGATTGTTACCTTTAAAGCTGTAGGTATTGCTGCTAATTGCAGGTAAATAATAACATGGATGCTGGAAGTGTATTTTTCTCAAATTAGTGCCACTAACAATATTGGCTAGAATATTCTATTCATTGAAAACTGAGAGAAAGTATCTCCAATATATATACCTGAAAATAAAGCTGGGACATCCAGCCATAATTTAAAGCCAACATGAGATAAAATTTAGTCCACACTAACTGCCCTCCACCATGGCTTGTTGAGAGAGGCAAGCTAAATTTTCATAGAAGCAATTTTTCAAAGTCCATAGTTTTTACATCTTATTTTTCAGTGCCTTGTTTCATCCATTTTTATACACTCTACTGAATCTTGTTTAAAAACAAAACTTCTTTCCCCTTATCCCTTTCATTTAAGCCATCTTTTCTCTTTCAGTAAGGCTTTTGGCTTCTTTGCAATTTTAAACTTTTTATTTGCATAACTTTTGCATAACTTTTTGCATAAACTTTTTATTTGCATTTTACATATATTCTTATATTTTATATGAATATGATTGGAGTCTACTGTGATTTTCCTTGCTGCTATCTGCCCCTTCTTGATCACTGTGCTCACCCACCCCTTTTGTATTTCTTTTTCGTTTTTGAGAAATTCTGAATTTTAAACTCCTCTTTCACCATATCATTTATTTGAAGTAGCACTGATTAACACTGTCAGACACTACCTTTCAGATCTGAGCCATCAATTATCACTCTTTAATAACTGGCTTTCTTCATTCCCTGTATTTTATCACCTTTCTTGAAATGTCCAATATTCATTCATTCATTCATCATTTCTTTTGCTGCTTTGTGAGAACCAGTTTTCTCTTTAACTTTATTAAACTTCTTCATCAGAATTATACTACTTTTTTTTTTTTTTTCTTCTCAGTGTTCTCTCTTCCTGAAATTTTGTCCTCCTTCAGACAAAAGAGCTCTGACTTACTTGCTGTTATATGTTTTGCTTTGGGTCTCAAGCTCTCATCTCATTTATCTTAACAAAGCCTTCCTCCAGGCTTTGTTTCGATGAAATCTTACTTCTCATGGTCTTCAATACATTTATCAAGTGTTGAGGGATTTTTGAAACAGCAAAGATCCCATGGCTTGCTGCAACTGAGCAAAGCAAGCTACCAGGACGACTATGAGAATTTGAACAGGCTGAGACCCGGACACGCTGAGAGACCTGAGAGACCTGAGAGACTCTGAGCACAGACCTGAATATAGAGATCGCGGTGAGACGCGAAGATTGATTGATTGATACAGATTGCGGTGAGATGCGGAGATTGATATGGAGATCACGGTGAGACGTAGAGATTGATTGACTGATACAGATTGCAGTGAGACGCGGGAACAGAGGAATCGTGGTGAGACGCGTAAAAGTGATGTATTGCGGTGAGACGCAGGACATCTGGACTCCAGTTACTAGGGGGGGATTGGAGGTGTTGGAGGAAACGGTAGCTGGCTATGACGGCGGCGCAAGCTTTCTCAGTACCCTCTGGGACTGACAGACCGCTGAGTATGAAACCTGAGACCTCAGGAATGCAGCTGACATGATCTTTAGTGTCGGTTCCTGCACCCACCCTGGTTTGGGTTATGACCTCTCCAATAAAGCAATCAGCGGCAGAAATAACTGAGTGCTGATGGGGAGTGGGGACTGCCCTCCCCAACCCCGTGGTGGAAAATCTTGATAAAGCTGTGCTGCCAGCATCTGTGCCGCTGCCAGGCAGCAATAAATCCACTCGCGATGCTTCGCCAATGACAGGTGCAGCAGCAGATTACAAAAATCAACGTTCAGTGGAGGAGCTGTTCCAAGAACTGCTAGAGAAATTGGGGAACTTAAAAATTACGGATTCAGAGGAGCTTCCTCTCTCGTCTGCCCCACCGGAGCTGAATCCCTCATTATCCATCGCTACAACACCATTGGCACCAAGGAGGGGCAGGTGCTCCGATGTCATACGTGATGCCATCATAGAAGGGCATTGGCATGCTACATCCTTGGCCTGCCCTATTATTATCGACCCTGTGCAAGGTACTGGGTTGCGGTGCCACATGACTGCAAGCTTTTACAACAAGCTTGAAAAATTGTTTTGGACTATGGATTACAATCCCAGGTGGCTTAACAGATAATGCAATGGATTTTCCAGGCAGAACTGATGTGTCCACTTGACTGTCGAAACTTGGCGTGCTTATTGTTAACTCCTTACCAATTGTTATTGATTGAAAGGGAATAGTTGCAGTTACCACAGGGGGAAGCAGGTCAACTGCGTCAACCGGGGGACCCCCTGTATGGGATTACTGCAGCACTGTGGCTTGGAAGGAGTCCTGATGCTGTGCCAGCACTATGCAGCAATAGACACAACACTTGAGTGATATCAGTGCAGATCCCATGGCTTGCTGCAACTGAGCAAACCAAGCTACCAGGACGACTATGAGAAGTTCCCATGACAGTGTTCCCACATCGCCCAATTGAGGAATTTAGAAAAATATTGTTGCCAGCAGCTGGCCTCAAGGACAAGGTCTACGTGACTGCTAATCACAAGGGGGTTGTTTTCTTGCAGGTGGGGTTGTTTTCTTATAGTTGTTTGTCTGAGTGCTTTTGACCAATAATCTTGTGTGAGACGCTATCCGCCCCTGTTAAGTTTGCTATAAAAGTCAGGCTATTCAGGTAAGAAAGGAGAGAGCATGATCTGACCATACTAGTGTCTGTCATGTTTTCGGTGTTCTTCCTGCAACAAACAAGTTATCCCCTGTTTGAATTAACAGGTATATTGAGCATAAGTGGAATAAAAAATGTTTCACTCATTTCTTACTCTCCTCTGGCCAGATCTTGTTACCTTGCTATCAGAGATACAGATGGCTGCTGACCATGTCTCAGGCAGCACTGGACAAGAAATGCAGATACACCTTATCCTTTTCACATAGTGCCATATATTCCTTTACCCATAGATTAAATAATCTTTATTTCTGAAAAAGTGTGTCTACTGGAAACACAAGACCAAATAAGGAGGTCAGAATCTTTCAGTTTTTGTTTTTGTTGTTTTCTGTTGTTCTGTTTTGTTTTGTTATGTTTAGATTTGATTTTGATCTCCTCTAAATCCACATAACAGTTAAGAAAGCACAAGTGGTACAGTTGGCTAAAGTATGTCAGATCTTAAGCAGCACCTGAAAAATGTGTTGAAAATTATTTTTTCTGAAGTTCCTATATGTCAAAGCAGTCTAAATATGCATAGAGTGAAAGCAATATTTAAAACCAGTACTGGAAGTTCAAATAAGTAGCCTATGAACTTTAGGACATAGAAAATGTAAGGAATGTTTCAGCAATTCATGTCAGTAGAGGGCTTGAATGGTAAACCTTGAGTCTCTGATATCTAGGGGAGTTTCAGAATAACTGCTAACTATTATGACTATTTCATGGGACACTACGCAAGTCTCTGATATCCGGCCAAGAGATTAAGGAGAAGGGGAAAGCCAAAGGACAACTAAAAGACAAAGCTTGCATGGGACACTACGCAAGTCTCTGATATCTGGCCAAGATGGACAAAGGAGAAGGACAAGGACAAAGCCTGGAAGGAAGAGTACGAGCCTTCAGCATGAGAGACCCCCGGAGGGACCACCGGAGACTGATATGCATGAGCCAGTGGGAGGGTTCGGATTCCAGGAACTAAATATAATAACCCTGCCTTTTCTAGAAGTAGTAATGAATATGTATTAGCCTAAGAGCATAAAAACCAGATGCCTGATGTAACATGTGTGTGTTGGAGGAGCCCAGACTGTTTACTTGCCTTTTATTGACCCCATAAATAAATCTTATAAAGCTAAATTGACTCGGTATTTATAACAATTTGGTGACCCCGACATGATCCTCTTGAGTCCCGAGGCTGTGAACGGCTAAGGGAGGCGCCCCCACCCTTATTTTGTTGTGGCCCTTTTCCGGGAGCAGTATGGAGCCCAGCAGGATTACGAACATAAGAGGCAAGTAAAGAACAAGGAGCTCTCCCCTCCTCTGGTTTAAATTGGTAATTCTGCGCACGAAGATCCGAATGAAGATTTATCATTTCGTGACTATGCTGTTCGGTTGGGTGTGTTCGGTTGTGTGCCTGTGTGTAAGGGTGTGATTGAGATGGAACTCAGTTCCGAAGTGAGTGCGGAGGTCTTCTAACCGCGGTTCCAATATTCTGCGAGGGACTCGGCTGGTGAAGGACCAAAGTGATCGTTCTAAGTATTTGTGGGTGGGATAACAGTCACAAGACACCTTTAGATACAGGCACAGACAGGAGTTTTGGAACTTTTTTTGTATAAAAAGAAGTTCCAGGAATGGGTCAGAGACAAAGCAGATCCTTAGACTCGGGAGGTTTGAGGAGGGACCTCTGGTTTAAAAAGGGGAAAAATTGCCAGATATTCCACCGGATAGTCCCTTAGGGCTAATATTAAGATATTGGGATAGTTTTAGAAGCACTAAACCTAAGGATAAGGCGAGAATGATTCAATTTTGTATGGTTAAATGTCCAAAGAACCCTTAAGACCCCATGTATCTTGATCGATATTTGGGTCCATGGAAGACTGGGTCTGTCAGGCTTTGAACATTCCTGTTAATAGTAGAATACCTGTGGATCCAGAAGAGAGCAAGTATGCTGCAGCCTGGTTGGGACTAATGGAATCGCCCGCCACTCGTATATTTAATTACAAAATTTAATTACAAAAAGGAGTATGAAGAAGATAAGGAGGAGAGGGAGACCCTTGATAATTTGCCTCCTCTATTCCTCCATATAACCAACCTTAGAAAATATTTAAAGAAGATTAGGGGTGTCAGGGGCTATACCTTCTGGGGACCCAAACATCTACAGAGACCTTGATAAAGTTATTAATAGGTCCTCACAAAGAAGAAGTTTGATTTCCGGTAGATACAGGGGCTGAAAGATCGACTATTCAGAATATACCAAAGGGACTCAAAAAAGGGAAAAAGCAAATGTCTGTGGTAGGGCAAAAAGGGGAGTCCTTCCTTGTGTCAACATTAGAAAATGTTGAGGAGGAATCTGAGACCAGTGTGGGTCTTAATGATCTCTTGCTTGTTCCAAAAGCAGAATATAACCTATTGGGGAGGGATTTGATTATCAATGGGCTTAAAGCTTATAAGGGAAAATGGGAAAATCCGGTTATATACATTAACAAAATAAGATGAGGGCGATATAGATCCCCGAGTATGGAATAAGGAAGGGGAACTGGGAAAGTTAGAAATGGAACCCCTAATGGTAAAAATAACAGAAACCTAGAAACCTATAAGAGTAAAATAGTATCCCATTCCATTAGAAGGAAGGGATTAAAACCAGTGATAGACCAGCTATTACAAGGAGGGTCTTCAGAACCATGTATATCCCCCCATAATACGCTCATATTACCCGTAAAGAAGGCTGATGGGACATACCGATTGGTCCAAGATCTAAGAGCTGTAAATCGAAGAAAGGTGACTAAATTCCCAGTAGTAGCAAATCCATATAGACTATTAAATCATTTGACCCCATGTTGTGGTTTAACCCGGCTGGCAGCTAAACACCACACAGCCGGTCGCTCACCCTGCCCCCTCCCTCTCTGGGATGGGGGAGAGAAATGAGAAAGTGAAGTCCATGAGTTGACATAAAGACAGTTTATTAAGACAGGAAAATATAATAACAATAATAACAATAACAATAATGATGATAATAGTACTGCTACTAATAATGTGTACAAAACAAGTGATGCACAATGCAATTGCTCACCACCCGCTGACCGATGCCCAGCCTAACCCCAAGCAGTCCGGACAGCCCACCCCAGCTAGCCACCCCTATATATTGTTTAGCATGACGTCAGATGGGATGGAATACCCCTTTGGCTAGTTTGGGTCACCTGTCCTGGGTCTGTCCCCTCCCAGCTCTTGCTGCACCCCCAACCTGCTTGCTGGCAGGACAGAGTGAGAAGCTGAAACATCCTTGGCTTGGTGTAAGCACTGCTCTGCAACAATTAAAACATCAGCATGTTATCAGCACTCTCCTCATCCTAAGCCAAAACATAGTGCCCTACCAGCTACTAGGAGGAAAATTAACTCTTTCCTAACTGAAACCACGACGCCCCACAACATATTTGGTATAGTGTAATAGACCTTGTGGTGGTTTTACTCAGGTGGGCAGCCGAGCTCCACCACAACCGCTCTCTCACTCCCCCTCTCCTCAAAGAGGAAGGGGGAGAAAATACAACACAGAGAACTCGAGGTTTGAGATGAGAAAGGTTTAATTAAAGGGAAAGGTAATGGGGAGAAAAAGAAACAAAAGAAACAATAAGTCCACGTGGAAGCAAAGAGAGAGGGAAAAAAAAAATTCTCTACTTCCCATCAACGAGTGATGTTCAGCCACGTCCTGGGAAGCAGGGCCTCAAAACGCATAGTGGTTGTTCAGGAGGAACAGCCCCCTCCCCCACGAGAGCCCCCCTTTTTATTGTTGAGTGTGACATCAGGTGTTATGGAATATTCCTTTGGTCGGTTTAGGTCAGCTGCCCAGGCAATGTCCCCTCCCCATCACTTGCCCTCCCCCAGCCTGCTGGCTCCTGGGGTCTTGGAAGGAGTCCTGATGCTGTGCCAGCACTATGCAGCAATAGACACAACACTGGAGTGATATCAGTGCTGTTCCAGCTACGAGCGCAGAGCACAGCACTGTGTGGGCTGCTGCAGGGAAAAGGTGACTCCAGCTCAGACAGACCCAACACAGGCCTGAAGGATGCTTTTTGGGCATGTCTATTAGAAGAAAAATCTAGGGATTATTTTGCTTTTGAATGGGAGGACCCAGAAACAGGATGAAGACAGCAGTTATGATGGACAGTACTACCACAGCGGTTTACCGAGTCTCCTAACCTGTTTGAACAAAATTTGGAAAAATTATTACAGTCTTTTGAGCAGGAGGGAGAAAAGTGGATCCTGCCGGAGGGCAGAAAAATACTGCCTAAGAGTCGAGCAAAGAAGCTGCTATTTCGGATGCATTTGCAAACCCATTGGGGAACTTGAGCATTGAGCGATCAGTTTTTAAAATTTTACAGGTGCATTGGGATATATGAGATTGCTCGGCAAATTACTCAAGGGTGTCTAAAATGTCAGAAAATAAATAAGAAAAGTGTGAGGCAAGCACCTACTGGGTTACGGAGGATCGCATATAGGCCATTTGAAAGAGTACAGGTTGATTTCACAGAGCTACTGAAAATAGGACGATATAAATATTTGTTGGTGGTAGTGGATCAACTAACCCATTGGGTAGAGGACTACCCTGTGGCGAGGGCAACTGCTGCTGTGGTAGCTAAAATTTTGATGGAAAATATAATACCGCATTTTGGGTTGGTAGGGAGTATTGACTCTGACTAGGGGACACATTTCACATCTAAGGTGTTATGGGACTTAACCACAGCCCTAGGCATTAAATGGGAATACCATACTCCATGGCATCCACAAAGTTCAGGACGAGTTGAGAGAATGAATCAAACGATTAAACAACAATTGCCTAAATTAATGACTGAAACCCAACTGTCTTGGATAAAATGTTTGCCATTGGCATTATTGAATATTAGGACTATGCCCCGTAGTGAAAAGGGTATCTCACCTTATGAGATGTTATATGGAATACCGTATTCCCATGGTATGCCATTAGACTATTCTTTGATAGAGAATTATGAAAGTCAGAAATATGTGATCATGACAGGGAAACAACTACAACAATTAAGGGAAAAGGGAATTTTAGCACAAAATGCCCCACTGGGGTTTGCTATTCATAAGATACAACCAGGAGACAAGGTCTTAATAAACACCTGGAGGGAAGAATCATTGAACCCCCGATGGGAGGGACTGTACCTTGTTTTACTTACTACTGAAACAGCTGTGAGAACTGCAGAAAGGGGTTGGACCCACGCATCCAGAATAAAAGGACCAGTAACTACTGAAACTTGGAGGGTTGAGTCTGTTCCTGGGGAACTGAAACTAAGGCTAAAGAGGGACTAATATTCTGGTAACAAGGCTCTGCATGAATTAAGGGCACCAGATAAAGAGGACAAGCCTAAAGGGAGGAAAGGGAGAAGGCAAGACCGGGGCAGGACCCTCCACTGCGGTGTGTATGGTCTACCGAGGGAGGCAACCCCTATGGGTATTAACTGCCAAGTGAGTGGGCCTTGACTGGGCTCCTCCTGCACTAAGGTTAGGTTGTCCCAAGAAAATAACATAAGAACCTTTTTTTAAACCTATATAAAATTGTGATTCGTTTTCCAGGAGTTGGATCACCCCAAAAGGCTGAACAGTAACACAAGCTCAAATTGATCCTGAAAGCGGGCCCAACCCCTTGATTGAAGGCATTTCCCACACCCTCAAGATTGGATGGCGCAAAGGATAAGAAATGCAATACTTCCTGGTATGTTTTTACGGGGGCAATTGAGTCATGGGCGAGAATGGAGGAATAACTTTTTCATTCTGGGGGAGGAAGTGGCCAAGGCCTTTAACCTTAGTAACCACTGGGTTTGTGGAGGACTGGTGGGGAACTGAAAGTTGGCCCTGGGTAGCTGGCCCGGTCAAACCCAAGTGGTGGGCTAGTAATTTGAGTGAAGTTCATAATGGGACACAATTTTGGAAAGAGGAAGGAGGCCCATGGCAATTGCACTTGTCAGATCAGGGTATATACTGTTTAAATAGAACAGGAACGGTAGCAGTAGGAAAAAGCATTTGTAATTGGACTCTGTCTCCCGGATATGATTGTAATGATCCTGAATGTAGACCTATAAACTGTACAGCATGTCGTGGGAAATGGAATGCTACACATGTCCAGCTGAGAAACGGGACTTGGCTGAAATGCTCATATAGGGAATTTTTTGGATCTGGACATGAAACCGTGGCAAGAGCACAAGCCGGGGGAGAATTTGACGGTCAGATCTTGAGCTGTCAGCATGATAACACCACCAGGGAACAGCATGTGGTAAGGGTCTACCGCTGGAGATGGCAAGATGAGAATGGGAGGTGAGTGTTCTTTAAACATTTCTGGTCAGCTCGTAATATGACAGGCCACCAAGGAGAACTTGATTGTAATTGTAAGTGGGGATCCAATGCGGGAGCTTGGAGGTGTGCATATACGAATACAAATGGGGCAGATATTGCAACAGGACCACTCGGTAACAAGAACACTGTATTTTCATGCTCCAAAGAATAAAGAAGGATGGAATTGTCCTTTTCCAAACAGGACGTGGGCCCTAAAGGGACATTATTGGGTGTGTGGCAAACAGGCCTACAAAAGGCTACCAAAGGACTGGTCAGGAATATGCTATGTGGGGTACATAAGACCCTTGTTCTTTTTATTGTCACAAATATAAGGAAATAATTTAGGAATAAAATTATATGATTATCTGAATAGAGTAAAACGATCTATTGATGCTTCCTTAGCCAGGGGTAGTGCACAAAAATGGGGAGAGAATGAATGGCCTCCTGAAAGAATCATACAGCATTATGGACCAGCTACCTGGAACCCGAATGAGGTAGTATCTACCTCATTCGAGAACCTATTTATAATTTGAATCGAATAATTAGGTTGCAAGCTGTCCTCGAAATTGTAACCCATCAAACAGCGACGGCTTTGGATCTTTTGGCTGATCAATCCACCCAGATGAGGAATGCTATCTTTCAACATAGAATGGTTTTAGACTATTTACTAGCAGAAGAAGGGGGAGTGTGTGGAAAGCTGAATGATTCTAATTGTTGTTTACAAATTGATGATAATGGAAAAGTGGTTAAACAGATAACAAAGGAAATTAGAAAATTAGCCCACGTCCCAGCACAAACTTGAAAGGGTGTGGATTGGGATTTGTTTTCATGGCTGCCCAGTGGACCTTGGGTTAAAAGGATGGTATTTTTATTTTTATGTGGTATAATGATGTTATTATTCATACCTTGTATGATACCTTGCTTTACATTACTGATATGCCAAATTATAAACAGTACCCAATTTGTGATGACTTTGGTAGAGAAGAAAGGTGATGTGTCAATAATGATGCTTAAGAAATAGACCCCCCAAGAACCAACTGATGAAATCCAGTTGTTACTGGCAAAAGTTGAAAAAGAGACACAAATTGAGAATATTAAAAAGAAGATGAGGGATTGTAAGGAATGTTCCAGCAATTCATGTCAATAGAGGGCTTAAAGGGTAAACCTTGAGTCTCTGATATCTAGGGGAGTTTCAGAATAACTGCTAACTATTGTGACTATTGCATGGGACACTACGCAAGTCTCTGATATCCGGCCAAGATGGACAAAGGAGAAGGACATCTAAAATAACCCCAGACAAAATTACATTCCTCCTCTAAAGAGTTTTAATCAGTAAGGTTTTAATATTTTGGATGGACAGAAACATGCATAGGAAGGCATATATTATTTAGCTTTTTAACTCAAAATATGAGGGAATGTTTTCATTAAATTACCTGCATATTTCTTGTAAGTCACTTCTTATTCCTACATACTGATGGTGATGATGATAATAGTGATGATAATAATAATCACAGAATCACACAGAAGCACAGAATGTTAGGGATTGGAAGGGACATTGAAAAATCATCTAGTCCAATCCCCCTGCCGGAGCAGGAAAACCTAGATCACATCACACAGGAATGTGTCCAGGTAGGTTTTGAATGTCTCCAAAGAAGACTCCACAATCCCCCTGGGCAGCCTATTCCAGTGTTCTGTCACCCTCACTATGAAAAAGTTTTGTCTCTTATTTAAGTGGAACCTCCTGTGTTCCAGCTTGCACCCATTGCCCCTTGTCCTATCATTAGATGTCACCGAGAAGAGCCTGGCTCTGTCCTCCCAACACCCTTTGCATATTAATAAACAATAATAAGGTCACCCCCCAGTCTCCTCTTCTCTAAGCCAGAGACCCAGCTCCCTCAGCCTTTCCTCGTAAGGGAGATGCTCCACTTAATCATCCTTGTGGCTCTGCGCTGGACTTTCTCAAGCAGTTCCCTCTCCTTCTTGAACTGAGAGGCCCAGAACCGGATGCAATATTCCAGATGTGTTCTCACTAGGGCAAAGTAGAGGAGGAGGAGAACCTCTCTTGACCTACTAACCACACCCCTTCTAGTACACCCCAGGATGCCATTGGCCTTCTTGGCCACAAGGGCACAGTGCTGGATCATGGTCATCCCACTGTCCACCAGGATCTCTGATGAGGGACTTTTGAAACAGCAAAGATCCCATGGCTTGCTGCAACTGAGCAAACCAAGCTACCAGGATGACTATGAGAAGTTCCCATGACAGTGTTCCCACATCGCCCAATTGAGGAATTCAGAAAAATATTGTTACCAGCATCTGGCTTCAAGGACGGGATCTACGTGACTGCTAATCACAAGGGGGTTGTTTTCTTGCAGGTGGGGCTGTTTTCTTGCAGTTGTTTGAGTGCTTTTGACCAATAATCTTGTGTGAGACACTATCCGCCCCTGTTAAGTTGGCCCTCCTGGCTGCCAGGGCACACTGCTGGCTCATATTCAACTTGCTGTCTACCACGACCCCTAGATCCCTCTCTTCTAGGCTGCTCTCCAGTGTCTCATCGCCCAGTCTGTACGTGCAGCCAGGGTTTCCCCGTCCCAGGTGCAGGACCCGGCACTTGCTCTTATTGAACTTCATGCGGTTGGTGATCGCCCAGCTCTCCAACCTATCCAGATCCCTCTGCAAGGCCTTTCCACCCTCATTCGAGTCCACAACTCCTCCAAGTTTGGTGTCATCAGCAAACTTGCTCAAAATACCTTCTATTCCTACATCCAGATCGTTTATAAAAATATTGAAAAGTACTGGCCCTAAAATGGAGCCTTGAGGGACCCCACTGGTGACCGCCCGACAGCCTGACGCAGCCCCATTTACCATAACCCTTTGGGCCCTGCCCGTTAGCCAATTGCTCACCCATCGTATGATGTTTTTATTTAGCTGTATGGTGGACATTTTGTCCAGTAGGATCCTATGGGAAACCGTGTCAAAAGCCTTGCTGAAGTCCAAAAAAATCACATCAGCTGGTTTCCCTTGGTCCACCATACGGGTGATCTTATCATAAAAGGAAATCAGATTAGTTAGGCAGGACCTACCCTTCACAAACCCATGCTGGCTGGGACCAATGACTGCTTTGTCCCCCAGGTGCGCCTCAATAAGTTCGAGAACCATCTTCTCCATGATTTTACCAGGCACTGACGTGAGACTGACAGGCCTGTAATTGCTAGGGTCTTCTTTCTGACCCTTCTTGAAAATCGGCACAACATTTGCCAGCTTCCAGTCTACCGGGACCTCTCCAGATTCCCAGGATCGTTGAAAAATAATTGAGAGAGGTTCCGCGATGACGTCCGCCAGCTCTTTCAGCACCCGGGGATGAATCCCATCCGGACCCATGGACTTGTAGGGATCCAGGTGGAGTAGCAAATCCCGCACACGTTCAGGGTCGGTTGGGAGTCTGTCATCCCCACCGTCCCGGTCCTCCAGCTCAGGGCACCCTGGGTCCCGAAGCCCATCATCTGCATTGAAGACAGAGGCAAAAAAGGCGTTAAGCGTCTCTGCTTTGCCTATGTCATTGTCTGTGAGGAGACCTTCCCTATCAAGGAGCGGCCCTATGTATTCTTTAGTTCTCCTTTTTCCATTCACATATCTAAAAAAAAACCTTTTATTTTCTCTCACAGACACAGCCAGCTTCAACTCTAGGTGTGCTTTAGCCACACGAATTTTCTCCCTACAAACACGAACAGCATCCCTGTATTCTTTCCATGACACCTGGCCCTCCTTCCAGTAGCGAAACACTCTCTGTTTCCGCCTAATCTCCATTAGAATGTTCCTGGTCAGCCACGCAGGCCTCCTGCCCCGCCTGCCTGACTTGCGATATTTAGGAATTGCCTGATCTTGTGCTTCTAGGAGGCATCGCTTAAAGAATGACCAGCACTGGTGGACATCGAGGCCTTCAAGAGCAGTTTCCCAGGGGACCTTGCTGACTAGTTCCCTGAGCGGCCTGAAGTCCGCTTTCCCCATATCTAGGGATGAGGTTTTGGTGGCACTTTTCCTTCTGTCACCGTAAATTTTGAACTCAACCACTTCATGGTCGCTATGACCGAGGCGGCCACCAATCACCACATCTCCCACCAGACCCTCTCTGTTTTCTAGCAACAGGTCTAGGAGGGCACCTTTCCTAGTTGGCTCCCTTACCACCTGCACCAAGAAGTTATCATCTAGGTGCTTCGTGAACCTCCTGGACTTGCTTGTGTCAGCCGTGTGGCACTCCCAGTTAACGTCTGGCAAGTTGAAGTCCCCCATAAGGACAAGGGGAGTTAATCTCGAGGCCTCTCTTAGTTCTGTAAAGAATAATTCTTTACAGAACTAAGAATAATAAAAAGAATAAGTCTTTACAGAACTAAGAATAATAAAAAGAATAAGTTCACTATAAAAGTCAGGCTATTCGTGTAATAAGTGGTCAGAACTAAAACCACTCTCAGAATAATCTTTATCAGAGCCAAATTTATTAAGCAAACATTCAAACAGGCAAAACAGCACTGGGCGGCCAGGGAGTCTCCGCTCCACCAACGGCGCGCACCTCACCCCTGTCAGAGTCCCCCTTTTATAGCTTGGTTGTTCCGGGTGTACATGGCTGTGGTATAATGGCCTGAAGTAACTAGGAAAATAAAACTAACATTCACATTTTTAAGGAAAAGGTACAGCATTGAAGAGGCTTTCAGGGTAGGGCATAGCTGCATTACCTGAGCGTTCCCTAGGCTCCCAACCTTAGATGCTATCGCGCTGGGGAAACTTGGTGTGCTAGCCCTAAGGAACAGCACGGAGCGTAGAGTGGAGTGGAAACACCACGGCTAGGCTCTGTAATCAGGTTCTTGTGCACAAAGCTGCACTTTTTGCCACCCTGAGCCAAAGACCTGTCATGTTTTGACAAATGCTGTACCCTAGTGTACTTTTTGCTCATTATAATATCATTATAATACCAAAACACACCTACATCCCAAAAGCTACCCGCCTCCAAGGTGCGACCACCCCTCACTGAGCATGCGCCCTGAATTTCTCGGAGCCTATTACTTTAAATGGAGACAGGAAAACTTTACACCAATCATAACTAAGATATGCTTGACTAGAGCCACTCAAGCTCCACCTAAAAGATAGAAAATAATATAAATTGGCCCAAGATAGAGGGGATGTCAGGGAAGATACCACCGTCAGGGGAGATACCATCCCGAGGACATACAACATCCTTAGGACCTCCTGACTCCTGGGATCAGTCGACGGGCTGAGCCTCTCTTCCCCCCCCATTGGGACACCTTTGGGTGAGATCTGAATACTTGCTTATAAATCTCTATAGAGTCTTTGATCCTTTTAACACGTTTATTTCTAGGCTGCGCACCTGTAACACCTGTAACACCTGTAACATCTATAACATCTGTGACACCTGTAACACATCTGTAACATCTGTAACATCTGTAACATCTGTAACACCTATAACACCTGTGTATTTCATGCATACTAGCTTGCTTTTGCAGACAGTCACTATCGCTGGCAATCCAAAAGAACCTGATTATCTGTTGCTGTAATAAACCATACTTGATTTCATTGTGATATCTCTCATTAAGTGCAACGAGGGTGAGTGTGGTTATCCGTGATAGTTCAGTGTTCTGAATCTAACCAGACCCCCAGACGGTTAATGCGTTTTTGGTGAATGTCTGAATGGAACCCCAGATGGTTAATGCGTTTTTGGTGAATGTCTGAACGGACCCCCAGATGGTTAATGCATTTTTGGTGAATGTCTGAACGGACCCCCAGACCATTAATGCGTTTTTGGTGAATGTCTGAACGGACCCCCAGATGGTTAATGCATTTTTGGTGAATGTCTGAACGGACCCCCAGATCGTTAATGCGTTGATGGTGAATGTCTGACGGGACCCCCAGACGGTTAACGTGTTTTTGATGAATGTCCGACTGGTTCAGTACTCTGAATCCGACCGGGCCCGTAACGGTTATTCAGCTACACCCCTTAACGCGACAATGGCATATCCTGGTATGTCCTGCGGTTGTGCATACTGTTGCTAGGGGGTCGTCTCAGACCTCCCGGTGGTCGTGAGGCTTAAGGCCATAGTCTTCCTCTGCGTTGCGGGTTGCGATCTTGCTGAGCAAGCACTATACGTGTTCTTATCAGGATGGTCAGCTGGAAACTTTCCAGCTATACAGAGTTGTCACAGTCCCCACAAGCTTCCCCAAAATTTATTACATGTTCTTATCAGGATAGGCCGCTGGAAACTTTCAAGCTATACAGGGTTGTCACAGCCCCCACAAGCTTTCCAACTGGTTTGATTAACAAACTTATTATACAATATTTATTACATTCAGGTAATAACTAATAACTTGATCTCCCTCTAAGTGTTCATATTGTTTTCTTATTAACATTAGGTGTGCTGCTTCCAATCTGCTCTTTACTATCCCAATCACTTTATTCAGTATACAGGGTCCAAAGGTTAAAAGGAGTGTTAGAAGTACCAAAGGCCCAGCTATTGTCGACAGCAAGGTAGTTAACCAGGGAGAATGACTAAACCAAGATTCATACCATCCTTGTTGAGCTTCTCTCTCCTTTTTACGCTTCTCGAGCCCTTCCCGTAGTTTAGCCATGGTGTCCCATACTACCCCTGTATGGTCAGCATAGAAACAACATTCTTCTCCCAATGCCGCACAGAGCCCACCTTGCTGTAGGAAAAGGATATCCATCCCCCTTCTGTTTTGTAATTCTACCTCCGATAATGAAGTTAGGGAATTTTCAAATGCTGTGATCGACTTTTCTATTCGATCTAAATCCTCACCTACTGCTGCTCTTAGAGCATTAAACCCTTGTTGTTGTTGTATGAGAGAAGTTATTCCAGTTCCTGCTCCCACCGCTCCAATACCAAGTAATGTGGCTATGGTAATCGCAGTTATAGGTTCCCTCTTTATCCTGTGATGTGCTCCAGTATCCCAATAATTATAAACCTCTCCTTCTGTATGGTTGTCCTGGTTTCAGTTAGAACAGAGTTAATTTTCTTCCTAGTAGCTGGTAGAATGCTATGTTTTGGCTTAGGATGAGAAGAGTGCTGATAACACCCCAATGTTTTAATTGTTGCAGAGCAGTGCTTATACTAAGCCAAGGACGTCTCAGCTTCTTGCTCTGTCCTGCCAATGGGCAGGCTGGGGGTGCAGCAGGAGCTGGGAGGGGACAGACCCAGGACAAGTGACTCAAACTAGCCAAAGGGGTATTCCATACCATCTGACGTCATGCTAAACAATATATAGGGGTGGCAAGGCGGGGGAGGGGGCCGGACTGCTCGGGGTTTGGCTGGGCATCAGTCAGCAGGTGGTGAGCAATTGCATTGTGTATCACTTGTTTGTACATACTATTATTACTTACCTATTATCACCATTGTATTATTATTATTATTATTGTTATTATTATTGTTGTTATTATTATTATTATTGTTATTATTATTTTCCTGTCTTATTAAACTGTCTTTATCTCAACTCACGGGCTTCACTTTCCATTTCTCTCCCCCGTCCCAGAGAGGGAGGGGGGAGGGTGAGCGAACGGCTGCGTGGTGTTTAGCTGCCGGCCGGGTTAAACCACGACAGTCTTTTTGGCTCCCAACGTGGGGCCCGAAAGGTTGAGATAACGGCAGATCTGACCAGAGTGTGTTAAACTAAAATTGGTATAAGTATTAGACCTGCTTAATAGTTACTTGTCATAATGCTGATTGCTTTAATCTCAACTCTGCTGCGCCTGTTTTCCAAATTGAGTATTATAGCACATTATTTTCCGTATGTGCTCTCGGTCATGTTGTTTATCCTCTCTGGGCCCTGGTTTAAGATTGTTATGGTACTGTGTGTTGTAACAGTGGCTTATGAGACGATGAAATATCTGGTCATGACTCTAACTTGGTATTTGTACTCAGTAACATCGTCGACTCTATACTTTGGAAACCGTATCTTGGAAACTATTAGCAATTATACCTGTTGCCTTTTTTCATCAGGGAGTCAATCTGTGGAGGGGAAAGGGGAAGATATTTTTTCTTTACTCGATCACTCTCCCTTTCTCCTTCACCACCCTCTTATCCTCCAAGCTTGTTACAATAGCTCTCCAAGATACTGAATATCCTTGGGATACTCAGACCAGCATGGTCTTGTTGTTCTGCCTCCTGAATGTGCTTCAGGTTTTGCTTAAAGTTAAACAACTACTTAGGAAGCTCATCCGGAGATCTGCCCGGAGGCAGTATAGTTGTGGGTGGCAGGGAGTATGGGAGGATATGGGCAGGCATCTAGAGCAGTTGGCACCCCCAGTGTTTTGGAAATTCACCCCTGAACAACTGCAAAATCCTCAAAAACTGGCAGAATGCTTGAAAAAAAGGTGTCACGATTCTGGCAGTTCCAAAGTAACACAAATCATTGTAACGTGCTGGGGCCTGGCTCATGCCTATCGAGCTGCCATGGATACTGCTATCAACTTAGTAACAGACTCTGCGGCCACTCCGAGTCCTGTGACAGATCCAATGGCCACTGTGACCCCTACAGTGGACTCTGCAGCCGCTCCAGCTCCTGCAGCCGCTCCAGTTCCAGCTCCTGCAGCCGCTCCAGCTCCAGCTCCTGCAGCCGCTCCAGTTCCAGTTCCTGCAGCTGCATCAGCTCCAGTTCCTGCAGCCGCTCCATTTCCAGCTCCTGCAGCCACTCCAGCTCCTGTGGCTGGGTCAGAGAAATGAGATGTAGCAGTGCAAGTTGACCCTGCAGAGAAGGTGAAAAAATGGTATAGAGATTCAGGTCGTTTAGAACGCAGAGAGTCTTCTGCCAAATCTAGGTATAGAGACGACGACGCTGGGCCATCAGGGATTCAGGAGGAGGAAGATGAGGATGCCAAAAAATCAACAGTAACTACCCGAAACCTATACGAGCGTGAGCTACGAGATGTGCAAAAAGATTTTGGTCGTTGTATAGGTGAGCAGCTTGTCACCTGGCTGCTCCGGTGCTGGGACACTGGAGCCAATTGTGTGGAATTAGACATCAGGGAAGCCAGACGGCTGGGATCCCTTGCTAGAGACGCAGGCATTGACAAAGCAATTGCAGATGGAGCACAATCTCACAGCCTCTGGAGGCGTCTCCTCTCGGCTGTGAGGGAAAGGTATCCCTTCAAGGAAGAACTTTTATGTCTACCAGGCAAGTGGACCACTATGGAGAAGGGAATCCAGTACCTGAGGGAATTAGCCGTACGGGAAGTGATTTATGAGGATCCAGACCTCAGACAAACATCCAAAGATCCAGATGAAGTCAGGTGTACACGACCCATGTGGCGGAAGTTTGTACGGAGTGCACCATCATCATATGCCAGCTCATTGGCAATAATGGCCTGGAAAGAGGATGAGGAACCCACAGTGGATGAAGTGGCTAAACAACTTCAGCAGTATGAAGAAAGTCTCTCCTCTTCCTTACAGGCCTGCGTCTCAGCTGTGGAGAAACTTTCTGAAGACTTCCACCAACTCAAAGAGAATCTATCTTCCTCTCCACATGAACAAACCAGTGTCCACCGACCGAAGGAGAACACTTGGGAGAAACTTTCTGAAGTCTGAGTCTGACTGGGAATGAATGGGAAAAGCACCGCATTGTGACTGGCCCGGATGCTC
The DNA here is from genome assembly GCF_963932015.1 of Anas acuta. NCBI lineage: Eukaryota > Metazoa > Chordata > Aves > Anseriformes > Anatidae > Anas > Anas acuta. The sequence continues at coordinate 16,845,672 of NC_089016.1, forward strand.
CGTGTATCCTTGGCATAGACTATCTTAGAAGAGGATATTTCAAAGACCCAAAAGGGTTCCAGTGGGCTTTTGGCATAGCTGCCTTAGAGACAGAGGGCATTAAACAATTATCTACCTTGCCTGGTCTCTCAGAGGACCCTTCTGTTGTGGGGTTGCTGAGGGTTGAAGAACAGCAAGTGCCAATCGCTACCACAACTGTGCACCGACGGCAATATCGCACTAACCGAGACTCCCTGATTCCCATCCATAAGCTAATTTGTCAATTGGAGAGCCAAGGAGTGATCAGCAAGACTCATTCACCTTTCAGTAGTCCCATATGGCCAGTGCGAATGTCTAATGGTGAGTGGAGACTAACAGTGGACTATCGTGGCCTGAACGAAGTCACGCCACCACTGAGTGCTGCAGTTCCGGACAATGCTGGAACTCCAGTACGAACTTGAATCAAAGGCAGCCAAGTGGTACGCCACAATTGATATCGTTAATGCATTTTTCTCCATCCCTCTAGCAGCAGAGTGCAGGCCACAATTGCTTTCACTTGGAGGGGAGTCGAATATACTTGGAATCGGCTGCCCCAGGGGTGGAAACACAGCCCTACCATTTGCCATGGACTGATCTGGAGCATCTGATCATGGACTGCGCTGGAGCAGGGGGAAGCTCCTGAACACCTGCAGTACATCGATGACATCATTGTGTGGGGTGACACAGCAGAGGAAGTTTTCGAGAAAGGGAAGAAAATAGTCCAAATCCTTCTGAAAGCCGGTTTTGCCATAAAACAAAAAAAGGTCAAAGGACCTGCACGAGAGATCCAGGTTTTAGGAATAAAATGGCAAGATGGACGTCGTCTAATCCCAATGGATGTGATCAACAAAATAACAGCTATGTCTCCACCAACTAGCAAAAAAGAAACACAGACTTTCCTAGGTGTTGTGGGGTTTTGGAGAATGCACATCCCAAATTACAGTCTGATTGTAAACCCGCTCTACCAAGTAACCCGTAAGAAGAATGAGTTTGAATGGGGCCCTGAGCAACGACAAGCCTTTGAACAAATCAAGCAGGAAATAGTTCATGCAGTAGCCCTTGGGCCAGTTCGAACAGGACCAGATGTAAAGAATGTGCTCTACACTGCAGCCGGGGAGAACGGCCCCATCTGGAGCCTCTGGCAGAAAGAACCTGGGGAAACTCGAGGTCGGCCCCTGGGGTTTTGGAGTCGGGGATACAGAGTATCTGAGGCCCACTATACTCCAACTGAAAAAGAGATATTGGCAGCATATGAAGGAGTTCGATCTGCTTCGGAGGTGGTCGGTACTGAAGCGCAGCTCCTCCTAGCACCCCGATTGCCGGTACTAGGCTGGATGTTCAAAGGAAGGGTCCCCTCTACACATCATGCAACTGATGCTACATGGAGCAAGTGGGTTGCACTGATTACTCAGCGGGCTCAAATAGGAAACCCCAGTCGCCCAGGAATATTGGAAGTGATTATGGACTGGCCAGAAGGAAAATACTTTGGGATATCATCAGAGGAGGAGGTGAGTCGTGCTGAAGAAGCCCCACTGTACAACCAGTTGCCAGAGAATGAAAAGAAATTTGCCCTGTTCACTGATGGGTCCTGTCGTATTGTGGGGAAGCATCGGAGATGGAAGGCTGCTGTATGGAGTCCTACACGACGAGTTGCAGAAGCTGCTGAGGGAGAAGGTGAATCGAGTCAGTTTGCAGAAGTGAAGGCCATTCAGCTGGCTTTAGACATTGCTGAACGAGAAAAATGGCCAGTTCTCTATCTCTACACTGATTCATGGATGGTAGCAAATGCCCTGTGGGGATGGTTACAGCAATGGAAGCAAAACAACTGGCAGCGCAGGGGAAAACCCATCTGGGCTGCTGCATTGTGGCAAGATAACGCTGCTCGGGTAGAGAACCTCTTTGTGAAGGTACGCCACGTAGATGCTCATGTGTCCAAAAATCAGGCTACTGAAGAACATCAAAACAACCAGCAGGTGGATCAGGCTGCTAAGATTGAAGTAGCTCAGGTGGACCTGGATTGGCAGCATAAAGGTGAATTATTTATAGCCCAATGGGCCCATGACACCTCAGGCCATCAAGGTAGAGATGCAAAATACAGATGGGCTCGTGATTGAGAGGTGGACCTGACCATGGACGCTGTAGCACAGGTTATTCATGACTGTGAAACATGTGCTGGAATCAAGCAAGCCAAACGGTCAAAGCCTCTTTGGTATGGAGGACGATGGCTGAAATATAAATATGGAGAGGCCTGGCAGATTGATTACATCACACTCCCTCAAACTCGCAATGGCAAGCGCCATGTACTTACAATGGTGGAAGCAACCACTGGATGGCTGGAAACATATACTGTGCCTCATGCCTTGATGCCAGTCCAGGTCCACCTGAGCTACTTCAATCTTAGCAGCCTGATACTCGAGGGAGATGGCCTCTTGTTCTTACGTGGTTTTCTATTCTTTGGTCCCGTGACAACTCTATTAGGGCCCACGGCATGGGTATATCTTACTTCTTCCTTTTTTATCAATATGAGTATTCCCCTATCTGTTCCAGGTTCCCAGAACTTTACACCCCAAGTTCTTCCTGTCATCCGTCCTGGATCTTGAGGCTGTAATATTGTGACTTCTAAAGATTTACAGGTTCCAGTATTGTTTAAGCCACCATCAGTACTATAAGTAGGCTTGCGGCAACCTCCCGGTATCCAGGTAACTCTGAGATATCTATCCTTGGTATGGGTGTCCCATCCTGTGGCTATGGTCTCACAGCCCCAGTATGTACAATAATAGTGTCCTGGAGAGTTACAGTACCCCTTTCCTGCGTTTGAGCTAGGACACCAGTGTCGCGTTAAGGGGTGTAGCTGAATAACTGTTACGAGCCCGGTCGGATTCAGGGTACTGAACCAGTCGGACATTCACCAAAAACACATTAACCGTCTGGGGGTCCAGTCAGATATTCACCAAAAACGCATTAACCGTCTGGGGGTCTGGTTAGATTCAGAACACTGAACTATCACGGATAACCACCCTCACCCTCGTTGCACTTAATGAGAGATATCACAATGCAATCAAGTATGGTTTATTACAGCAACAGATAATCAGGTTCTTTTGGATTGCCAGCGATAGTGACTGTCTGCAAAAGCAAGCTAGTATGCATGAAATACACAGGTGTTACAGGTGTTACAGGTGCGCAGCCTAGAAATAAACGTGTTAAAAGGATCAAAGACTCTATAGAGATTTATAAGCAAGTATTCAGATCTCACCCAAAGGTGTCCCAATGGGGGGGGAAGAGAGGCTCAGCCCGTCGACTGATCCCAGGAGTCAGGAGGTCCTAAGGATGTTGTATGTCCTCGGGATGGTATCTCCCCTGACGGTGGTATCTTCCCTGACATCCCCTCTATCTTGGGCCAATTTATATTATTTTCTATCTTTTAGGTGGAGCTTGAGTGGCTCTAGTCAAGCATATCTTAGTTATGATTGGTGTAAAGTTTTCCTGTCTCCATTTAAAGTAATAGGCTCCGAGACTTTCAGGGCGCATGCTCAGTGAGGGGTGGTCGCACCTTGGAGGCGGGTAGCTTTTGGGATGTAGGTGTGTTTTGGTATTATAATGATATTATAATGAGCAAAAAGTACACTAGGGTACAGCATTTGTCAAAACATGACAGGTCTTTGGCTCAGGGTGGCAAAAAGTGCAGCTTTGTGCACAAGAACCTGATTACAGAGCCTAGCCGTGGTGTTTCCACTCCACTCTACGCTCCGTGCTGTTCCTTAGGGCTAGCACACCAAGTTTCCCCAGCGCGATAGCATCTAAGGTTGGGAGCCTAGGGAACGCTCAGGTAATGCAGCTATGCCCTACCCTGAAAGCCTCTTCAATGCTGTACCTTTTCCTTAAAAATGTGAATGTTACTTTTATTTTCCTAGTTACTTCAGGCAATTGCACCACACACCAGTAGGTAGCTTTTACATTTGTAGCCCCCCAGGAATATTGTCTCTGGGGACTACACCTGTGGTGTAGTGTGTTTCCTCCGTATCCTATTATTGTTTCAGATAATTCACAATTCTTTATATTAAAGGAGGGTGAGCCTGCTGTAGTATTGACCTTGAGGGTCCGAGAGTCATCCCACCTAGTTAAACTCCACCGATAGGGTTGGTGGGGGCTTCCTTCTCCCTTAGTTACATCTATGCAGATTATCAGGAATCCTGTTACACATACAGACCATGTTAAACCCAAGAAAAATGGAGGGGTCCTACCTTTACTACGGGCATCCCAGGGCTTTTGTGCACTTGGTCTCTTATCCCTGTTGCTTCCTGCTGCAGGCGGGAGGTGTTTGGGAGGTACTGGTGTAACTGGGCTTGGAACCATCATTCCAAGAGGCCTCGTGAGCTGTTTCAGGAGGTGGTTTACCAACCTTGATCCCCACCGCATTACGTCTCTGCCTCCTTCGTCTACTCTTTTGCTTAGAGCAACGAGGTGTACCATCTTCTCGACAGCAGCCGTATCCTTCAGGGGAACCTCCTTCATCTTTAGCCCACCTTAATTTGTATGCTCCACTTCCCCCGTGTGGTGGTTTTACCGTGCTGGGCAGCTAAACCCCACAACCGCTCTCTCACTCCCCCTCCTTTAGATGAGGAGGGGGAGAAGTAAAGCAAAGAACAACTCACGGGTTGAGATAAGGATAATTTAATTCAAGGAAAATAATTATAATAATTAAATAAAGACTACCATGAACTAAACAATTTAACTAAGGGGAAATAAAGAGGGAAAGGGGAAAAGGGAGGGGAAAAGGAAAAATAAAAAGAAGGGAGGAAAACAAACAAACAAAATAAATGAAAGCTATATGGAAGTGCAGAGGAAAGAAATTACTCTCTACTTCCCACAAATGAGCGATGATTGACCGCGTCCTTGAAGCAAGGCCTCAACGCACGCAGCCGGTGTTCGAGAGGAGGACCGACGTCTTCTCAACGAGAGCCCACCCCTCCCTCTTCTTCCTGTTTCCACCTTTTATTGCTGAGTGTGACATCACATGGTATGGAATATCCTTTTGATTGGTTTAGGTCAGCTGCCCTAGTGATGTTTCTCTCCTCACTTTTCGCCCATCCCCTAGGAGGGTTAGAGAAAGGCCCAATGCTGTGCCAGTGCTGCTCAGCAATAGACACAACACTGGTGTGATAACACTGCTGTTCCAGCTACAAGTACAGAGTACGGCACTGTATGGGCTGCTGCCGGGAAAGTTAACATTCCAGCCAGACCCAGTACACCCAGTTCCACACCTTATCCTGGCCACTGTCCTTCCACAGACCACTGAAATATTTGCTGCTGGGCGTGGCTCACTTATGTGGAAGAAATACAAACAATCAAAAATATTGTCCCGGTTGCCACCGCCACACGCAAAGGCTGTCACAAATACCTCGGGAGGGATACCCGTAGGAGCAATGAGCCCTCCACTTTTCTTTACAAATGAAAGGATATCAGATACATGAAGTGGTATCACTCATTAATCTTTTTCCAGAAAGTGACCTTCAGATTGTCGGGGTTTCCAACCACCTCCCAATGAGAATCCTGGACGGGTCCCTTTATTCTGCTAGTATGCATCCATCCTCGTTCTGCCGTCCGGACCGCGGTGTCTGTAGTAAGTAAAACGAGAAAGAGTCCTTCCCAACGAGGGGTCAGGGAGGACACTTTCCAAGCCTTGATCATCATCCTATCCCCTGGCTTAACCTTGTGGATTGCCATGTCTAATGGTGGCCTCTGTACTACTAATCCTTTCTTTATTAGCTCCTTATTAGCTCAATGATGTATTCTTGTAGCACCTTTTCTTCTACCTTTTGGTGCTCAACTGGTGTTTCCAAATCATAAGGCATCCCGTACAACATTTCAAAAGGGGAGATGCCAGTATCGGTCCGAGGTTGTGTTCTCAGATTTAATAGGGCCATCGGTAGGCGCTTTATCCAGTTCATTTTGGTTTCAATCATCAATTTGGTCAAGTGTTTCTTAATCTCTCCATTTACTCTTTCCACTTTTCCCGAACTTTGTGGATGCCAAGGGGTATGATATTCCCATTTAATTCCTAAAGGACCTAGGGCCTCTTTGATGGTTTTAGAAGTAAAATGTGGCCCTCTGTCTGAATCAATTACTGCTATGTTCCCATATCTCGGCACAATGTTTTCTAACAAAATTTTTACTACCATCCGTGCAGTGGCTCGCACCACCGGGAAGGCTTCTACAAAGTGGGTTAAATGATCTATCAACACTAAAAGGTACTTATACCTCCTAACCTTGGGAAGTTCTGTGAAATCGACCTGTATCTTTTCAAACGGTCTCTTAGCTAGCCCCTGCCCTCCTGACACTTTTTCTCTAAGCTGTTTTTTATTAACCTTCTGGCACGTTAAACATTCCCCTACAATTCTCTTAGCAATTTCGTAAATCCCAATACACATATACTTAGTCCCAAAGTGGTCCACAAGCACCTGTACACCCCAGTGGGTCTGCCTGTGGAATTCTTTCATTATTCTCCATGCCATGCTTTTAGGAATAACCTCCCTCCCATTGGGGAGTGCCCACCTCCCTTCCTTCTCAACGATTCCCATTTGTTGTAGTTTTTCTGCCTCTCGGGCAGTAAAGTTCTTGCTACCTCCTTCTGTTTCTATGACCTGTTCTGCTTCTTTCATTACTAATAGTGCAGCCCGTTTTGCTTCCTCATCAGCTAAGTTGTTTCCTCTTATCTGGATAGAGGTACCCCTCTGGTGGCCTTTTACATGTAAAACAGCAATCTACTTAGGTCCTCTCAAGGCCTTCAGAGTTTGCCTTATCAGAGCCTTGTGTACCAGACCCTTCCCTTGAGAATTTATTAACCCCCACTCTTCCCAGATCTTCCCAAAGGTATGAACCACTCCATATGCATATCTGGAGTCAGTAAATACAGATCCCATCTTTCCTTTCAGCAGCTGTAAAGCCCTTAATACTGCAAATAACTCACATGCCTGGGCCGACCAGGTTGTATCCAAGGGACCAGATTCTTTTACCTCTGAGGTGTTCACATCTGTTATGGCATAACCTGATTTTCATTTCCCATTTATTACCCTTGATGATCCATCTACAAATAATTTCTCCCCATCTGGTAATTCCTCTTCCTCCAAGTCTTCCCTTATTTTGGTCTGGGATTTGATTAATCGGACACAGTCGTGTGTCAACTCTTCACTTGGTTCCCCATATAAAAATTGAGCTGGATTCTGTAAACTAGTTGTTTCAAGTTCTAATTTGGGGGAGTGTATTAATATACCTTCATACTTCAATAGTCTGGCATCAGTAATCCACTTATCTGTTTTCTGTTGTAACACCCCTCTTATGTTATGAGGTGTATATACCTTTAACTCTCCCCCCAGGGTGACTTTTCTGGCTTTCTCTACTAAGAGGGCTGTAGCCACTATAGCCTGTAAGCAGGTGGGCCAACCTCTACTAACTGGGTCCAACAATTTTGAAAAGTAACCTATGGGCTTCTTTCTTTCTTCCCTTTCTAACCTATGGGCTTCTTTTCTTCTTTCTTTTAACTTCTGGGTTAAAACTCCAAACGCAGTTCCCTTTTCTGTGTTTACGAACAGATAGAAGGGTCTCCTAGTATCGGGTAGGCTTAGCACCGGGGCATTTACTAAGTCTGTTTTTAAATCCTCAAAGCACTGTTTGTCTGTCCAGCTCCATTTTATTAGCCCTTCCCCAATCAATTTCTGATATAGGAATTTTACTTTACTGCTGTAATTTTCTATCCATTGCCTACAATAACTGAGTAATCCCAGCAACTGCCTTACTTGTTTCTTACTCTTTGGTGCCCGTAGTGACAGGATGCCATTCACCCGTTCAGGATCTAATTTCTTAGTCCCCTTACTTAGCCAATGTCCCAAGTATTTCACCTCTTCTTCAGTGAAGTGTTGTTGCAGGAAGCACGGCCGAAAGCATGACAGATACCAGTATGGTCAGATCATGCTCCATTTTATTGCCCGAATAGCCTAACATTTATAGCGAACTTAACAGGGGAGGATAGTGTCTCACACAAGATTATTGGTCAAAAGCACTCAGACAAACAACTGCAAGAAAACAGCCCCACCTGCAAGAAAACAACCCCCTTGTGATTAGCAGTCATGTAGATCCCGTCCTTGAAGCCAGATGCTGGTAACAATATTTTTCTGAATTCCTCAATTGGGCGATGTGGGAACACTGTCATGGGAACTTCTCATAGTCGTCCTGGTAGCTTGGTTTGCTCAGCTGCAGCAAGCCACGGGATCTTTGCTGTTTCAAAAAATCCCTCAACAAACTGTAACTTGGATTTGGATACTTTTAGTCCCTTTAAGCTTAAAAAGTTCAGTAACCTAATACTTTCTTTCCTCACAGCTTCCTGACTCTCCCCTGCTAACAGGTCATCTACATACTGCACCAGTGTTACTTCTGGGTTTAGTTCATAGGTGCTTAATACGTGCTCCAGGGCCTGCCCGAACAAGTTCGGTGACTCCGTAAATCCCTGCGGAAGCAGGGTCCACCTTAACTGCTGTTTCCCATGGGTCTCAGGATCCTCCCATTCAAAGACAAAGTAATCTCTGCATTCTTCCTTTAAGGGACAAGCCCAAAAGGCATCCTTCAAGTCTATAACACTGTACCATTTCAGTTCTGGGGAAAGCTGGCTCAACAAGGTATACGGATTGGCTACCACTGGGAATCTGGTGACTGTTCTCTTATTTACCTCTCTTAGATCTTGGACTAAACGGTAAGAGCCATCTAACTTCTTAATTGGTAGTATAGGAGTGTTGTGGGGAGACATGCAGGGTTCCAATAACCCTTGCTTCAATAGTCTTTCAATTTCCAGCTGCAACCCCTTTCTACCCTCTTGCTTTACTCGAATGGGGATTTCAGGATTTCTAATGGTAATTTCAAAAGGAGTGATGTCCAATTTCCCCACTGACTCAGGAGTGTACCACACCTCAGGATTGATTTTTGCCTCGTCTTCCACAGTGAGGCAGCTTAACTGCGATTTCTTACTTCTAAAGTGATTCCCAGTTCTACCATTAGATCCCTTCCTAATAGGTTATATTCTGCTTTGGGTACCAGTAAAAAGAATCCTACTATACACCGAGATAGGGTTTCTATTTTTACTCCCTTTATTATCGGGACCTTAAAAGGCTCTCCTTTTGCTCCTATTGCAATTTCTCCAGGGAAAGCAAACACCCCCGGGGCACAGCCTGGACAGTAGATCTTTCTGCCCCTGAGTCCACAAGGAACTCCATTTCTTGGTTCTGAGGACCTAATTTTAGTTTTATCAAGGGCTCCGTTTTCTTATGGGTCCCCAGCAAATAGAGCCCCTGACCCCCCTAATCTTCCTTAAACATCTGCTCATCCTGCATGCGCTTCCTGCAATTCCTCTTCATGTGCCCTTTCTTCTGACAATAGAAACACTCAACCTGCCTCATGTCCCTCAAATCACTCTGACTCCTGTGGGGCTTTTCCCTGGGTTTTGAAATACCCGTTCCCCCTGTACAGGTTGGAGCTGCCTTTTGTCCTTCTCGGACTGCCGCCACCAAAATCTTTGCCTGCCTCTTCTGAATCTCCTCCTCTCTCCGCACGTACACCTTCTGCGCTTCCCTCAGTAATTCATCTAATCCCTTCTCCTGCCAATACTCCAATTTTTCCAATTTCCTTCTAATATCCACCCACGATTTTGCCTCAAACTGAGTTTTCAATAGAGCCTGCCCTACGGGAGTGGCAGGGTCTAATCCCGAATAGAGCTGCAGATTCTTCCGCAGTCTCTCTAGCCACTCAGTGGGGGTTTCATCCTTCCTTTGGTGTTCGCTAAATGCTTTATTAATGTTCTGCCCTCTGGGAACAGATTCCTTAATCCCTTGAACAATTATAGTGCGCAGATCTACCATATGGGTTCTATGTTCATAGTTCTGGTTGTCCCAGTTCGGCCGTTGTAATGGCCATTTGGTGTCTGCGCCAGGACCATGTTGGTGTTGCTGTTCCCAAACTCTCATACCTGCCCTCTGAATCATTTCTCTCTCTTCCATTGTGAATAGTATACCTAGGATTGACTGCAACTCTTCCCAGGTGTATACATTAGGACCCAGGAACTGGTCCAGCCTCTCAGACACTCCCAGGGGATCCTCCAAAAGATTCCCCATATCCTTCTTAAATTCTTTCACATCTGAACTCAGGGGAACCCCATTCCTGGCTGCGGCCCTCCCATAGCTATTTCTCTTAGGGGGTAAAGCCCTCCTTCTGACTGCCCCTTTTTTCTACTTTAACTCCTCGTTACTCTTTGATTTTCCCCAAGGGAACTGAGAGAGTCCGGGTCAGGGTCCAGAGGGTTTGGAAGGTGCGGGGGGGGAAGGAGGAGGGATAGGGTCCGGTGCAGGAGCGGGAGGGACATGGGGAAGAGGGGACAAGGGGGGGTCCTCAGGACTCTTAGTCTTCCTTCTGGGATTCTCTTGACCCTTTTCCTTTAGGGTAAATATGTAAGTCCAGGTATCTGATCTTATCCATAAGCCGGCATATTCGCTTTCCTCTGAACTGAAAGGTTCCTTGGAATTCACATATATATTTAGAGCTTGGCAAACCCAATCCTCAAAGGACCCCAAAACGGGCCAGTATAGGTGATCTCCTCTTATTTGTTTCCCTCCCCACACCTGCATACAGCAATATACCATCTTTTCTCTCATCTTGCCTTGTCTCAAAGGCCAGTCATCCCAGCGGGCAATCATCAACCCTAAGGGACTTTCTGTCGGTATATTGGGCAACCCTACCTTAGGGCCACCCATGGGGTCAGAAGGCTTGCTTTTCTTCTGCCCCATCTTCCAAAGTGCTTCTGTACACTCACACACACGCTCCCCTCGTTCGTGGCCCACGCCCTCGCAGGCAATGGGAACCACACTACAGGAGGGTCTGCACTCACTTCGTTCCCCAGGAGTGTCTCATTTAATCGCACTTTGGGATACCCACCCCGACTGAATGGCACCGCTTATCAATACTCACTCAATCCTGAGTCTTCGTTCGGATCTTCGTGCACAAAAATTATGGGGTACCGTGGGATTCTTTTGCCTGCTTGCCCGAATTTAGGGTTGGGATGTACAGGATTTGGACAAGGGGTCAGTCACCCGAGGGCCATCCAAAGATGGGGTGCCCCCCCCGAGCTCAGATCCCAGACCAAAATGACCTGCATCCGAGTCACGGCACCAATTGTAATAAGTGGTCGGAACCAAAACCACTCTCAGAATAATCTTTATCAAAGCCAAATTTATTAAGCAAACATTCAAGCAGGCAAAACAGCGCTGGGCGGCCGGGGAGTCTCCGCTCCACCAACCCCCTCTCCGTGCGCACCTCACCCCTGTCAGAGTCCCCCTTTTATAGCTTGGTTGTTCTGGGTGTACATGGCATATCCTGGTATGTCCTACGGTTGTGCATACTGTTGCTAGGGGGTCGTCTCGGACCTCCCGGTGGTCGTGAGGCTTAAGGCCATAGTCTTCCTCTGCGTTGCGGGTTGCGATCTTGCTGAGCAAGCACTATACTTGTTCTTATCAGGATGGTCAGCTGGAAACTTTCCAGCTATACAGAGTTGTCACAGTCCCCACAAGCTTCCCCAAAATTTATTACATGTTCTTATCAGGATAGGCCGCTGGAAACTTTCAAGCTATACAGGGTTGTCACAGCCCCCACAAGCTTTCCCACCGGTTTGATTAACAAACTTATTATACAATATTTATTACATTCAGGTAATAAAGGAGAGCATGATCTGACCATACTAGAGTCTGTCGTGTTTTCGGCCGTTCTTCCTGCAACATATGGTGCCCGAACAGGCTGAGACCCGGACATGCTGAGAGACCTGAGAGACGCTGAGAGACTCCGAGCACAGACCCGAATATACAGATCGCGGTGAGACATGGAGATTGACTGATTGATACAGAGATCGCGGTGAGACGCGGGAAAGTGACGTATCGCAGTGAGACGCGGGAAAGTGACGTATCGCAGTGAGACGCGGGACATCCGGGATCGAGTTGCTACGGGAGATCGGAGGTGTCAATGGAAAACGGCAGACGACCCCCACCGTGTGGCGAGTTGGCACATAGCAGAAGGGTGGGGATCACGACCCTGCAGCCCGTCTGACGTAACCATGGAGGAGGAAGCGGCTGTGCAGCTTCTCTCTAGCTTTCTCTCTATGAGAGGCGTATCTTGCAATGTAAAAAAGATCAAATCCTTGGTACACTGGGCCCAGAAGGAGGGTTTTCAAAATGAAATCCCTGTAATTTTTAGCCCAGATGAGTGGCGGCTCGTAGGAGATCGTTTATGGGATACAACCATCACAAGTGGAAAGTTGGATAAAGATCTATGTACGACCTGGCGTGCAGTGCTTAACGCGCTGTGTGGTATGAAGGCCGAACAGCAGGTGGCGATGGCGGCTGCGCAAGCTTTGTCAGCACGGTCCGGGTCTGACAAAACATCAACTACAAAATCCGACAACTCAGGATCACTTCTGCCACAATTGTTTTCATTGGTTCCTGCACCCTCCCCGGGTCGTGGTATGACCTTTTCAATAAAGGAATCAGCGGCAGTCATAACTAAGGGACTATCGGAGCATACTTCCTCAGTTTAGCTACAAGGATACTGTGGGAGACGGTGTCAAATGCTTTACTGAAATCAAGATAGACCACATCTACTGCTTCACCATTATCTATCCACCTAGTTATGTTCTCATACAAGGCTATTGAGTTGGTCAAGCACGGCATCCCCTTGGTGAAGCCATGTTGACTGCCTGTAATGACACGTTTATCTTTGATATGCCTAGAGACAATAATAAATTCTAAAAAGTACAAAGTAAGTGATGCACAAAGGAATTGCTCAACACCTTCTGACTGATATCCATCCCATCCCTGACCAGTGGTTCTCCCCACCCTAGCCAACCACCCCATATTAATTGTTCAGCTTGACATCATATGGTATTGAATATCCCTTTGGCCAACTTTGGTCAGGTGTCCTGGTTCTGTTCCCTCACAGCTCCTTGTGCACCCCTAGTCTTCTCACTGGCAGGACAGTGTTAGAAGCTAAAAAGGCCTTGTCTCTTTGCGAAGCAAAAAGTCATTGCTCTGTAAGTGCTAAAATATCAATGTGTAATTATCATTTTTCCCATCCTCCATCCAAAACACAGCACCACACCAGCTACTAGGAGGAAAAATAACATGGATGCATTTTGAAGTCTCTCACCAAGTAACCTTGTCTTCACAGTGACAGAAATGATGTACAATTTTCATGGTTTTGGCTGGGATAGAGTTAATTTTCTTTGTGGAGGCTCACATGATGATATGTTTTGAATTTTTGATGAAAAAAAATGTTTGTGTGGGGTTTTTGCTTTACTTCTTGAACTGTCTTTCTCTCTACTGATGAATTCTTGCACCTTTACCTTTCCAGTTCTCCCCCATCTTCTTTCCCCCATCCCACATGGGGAGAGTGAGTGAGTGGCTATGTGGTGCTGAGCTGCCTGCCATGGTGAAACCACAACAGCAGTCTTCCTTCATTCTTCTTATTTCTTAAGAAGAAAACTAAATTTTCTTAAGATTAGAAAACATTGTTCCTCTCCTTAGTCTCTTAAATGGCCAAGGTCAATATCAACAAAGTTAACTAGTAGGTCTGCAGCAACCCATGCAGAAATCAAAGCCTCTGTCAATAGTACAACTGTCTGTAGTAAAACTTTCTGCTGTATAGGATTAAATAGGAAGGGAAACCTGCACCACATTAAAAGCCCTTCTGTGTGCACTGAAGGTAGCAGCAGGTTCCAAAAAATACAACTGCACAATTTAATTGCCATCATTGTTGTGCATCTCAAACAAATTTGCAAGGCTATTTGACTCAATAAGATACTAAGTGAAATTGTAAAGAATACATGAAGTCATTTTACTGAGGCTGAGCTTAAAATAATTTACACTGATTAAAGTTAGTTTTAGAAGTTCCACTTAGTGCTTTGGTTTGCATTTAAAAACAGAGATCTATAATTATAATGTAATGTAATTTTAGCAGTAATGAGTAAAGTTGGAAAAGTTGCCCTTTTTTGTGTAAGAAAAGTGACTGAAGTTCAGCTAGTTTCTCAGCCAGAAGTTAACATGTCTTATTAGACTTCAACTTTGTCATACAGAGTTTTCCTACTCGCTACAGTTGTTGAGATGAATCATAGAATCATAGTATCTTTTAGGTTGGAAAAGACCTCTAAAATCATCTAGTACAATTGTTAACCTAGCACTGCCAATTCTACCATAAACCTTATTCCTAAAAACTACATCTACACATCTTTTGAATACCTCCAGGGATTATGACTCAAACACTTGCCTGGGCAGCCTGTTCCAATGCCTTACAACTCTTTAAGTGAAGAAATTTCTCCTAATATCAAACCTAAACCTTCCTTGTTGAAATTTGGGGCCACTTCCTCTTGTCCTATTGATTGTTGCTTGGGAGAAGAGAATGACCCCCCACCCTGCTACAACCTCCTTTAAGGTAGTTGTAGGGAGCAATAAGGTCTCCCCTGAGACTCCTTTCATCTAGGCTAAACAACACCAGTTCCCTCCGATGCTCCTCATAAGGCTTCTTCACCAGCTTTGTTGCCTTTCTTTGGACACACTCCAGCACCTCAATGTCCTTCTTGTAGTGAGGGTCCCAAAAGTGAATGCAGTATTTGAGTTCTGGCCTCATCAGAGTCAAGTACAGAGGGACAATCACTTCCCTAATCCTGCTGGCCACACTGTTTCTGATACAACCTAGGATGCTGTTGGCCTTCTTGGCTACCTGAGCACACTGTTGGCCTATATTTAGCCAGCTATCAACCAATACCCCCAGTTTCCTTTCCACCACACAGCTTTCCTGCCACTCTTCTCCCAGACTGTAGCATTGCATGGGGTTGTTGTGCCCCAAGTGCAGAACCCAGAAATTCACCTTGTTGAACCTCATACACTTGGCCTCGGCCCACCAGTCCAGCCTATCCAGATCCCTTTGTAGAGCCCTCCTACCCCCAAGCAGATCAACACTCTCACCCAACTTTCTGTCATCTCCCAACTTACTGAGTGTTCACCAAATCCCCTCATCCAGACAACTGATAAAGATATTAAAGTGAACTGGCCCCAGTACTGATCCCAGGGGGACACCTCTTGAATGGCTTCCAACCTAATTTAGCTCCATTCATAACAGCAGTAGCCAGACTGAGCTCAAGCTGGGCTTTGGTCCTTCTAATTTTCTTTCTGCACAGCCTCATGATATCTTTGTAGTCCTCCTGAGTGTCCTGCCCCTTCTGCCAAAGGTCATAAAACCTGTTTTTCTTCCTGAGATCTAGCCATAACTCTCTCTGTTCAGACAGGTCATGCCAACAGGTCATTTCAGCACATGGGGACTGCCTGTTCCTTTGTCTTCAGGATTTCTTTCTCAAAGAGTGTCAAGCCTTCCTGGACTCCTCTTCCCTTCAGGACTTCCTCCCAAGGGACTCCACCAACCAGTCTCCTAATAAGGCCAAAATCTGCCCTCCAGAAGTCCAAGGTGGCAGTTCTGCTAACTCTTCTCCTTACTTTTCCAAGAATCAAAAAGTCTTTTAATTGATGATAGGTATGCCCAAGTTAGCCTCCAGCTTTCACATCACCAACAAGTCCTTATCTAATCACATGCAAAAGGTAGAGTGAGGCACCTTCCCTAGTTGGCTTACTCACCATCTGTTTCAGGAAGTTATCTTCCACACACTCCAGAAACTTCCTAGATTGTTTCCTCTCTGGTGTGTTGTATTTCCAGCAGACATCTGGTGTGTTGATGTCCCCCACAAGAACAAGGGCTAGCAAATGTGAAATTTCTCCCAGCTGCTTAGAGACTCTTTCGTTTTCCTCTTCAAATGATGAAGCCGAACGTCTCCCTAGAAATATTCTTTTTTTTTTCATGAAGATTTTCTCAGTTGTAGTATTATAGAGTTTTACGAATTCAAATGTAATTAAATATGTAGTTCTATTTAAATGAGTGTCGTTGTTTAAGCTGGCAGACATCTAAGCACCATACAGCTGTTCATAAGTTCCCCCCTGTTCAGTGGAATGGGGGCGAAAACTTAATAGAAAAGAGCAAGAACTCATGGTCTGAAATAAGCACAATTTAATAAGAAGAAAGAAAGGAAAAATGAGAATGAGAAGGAGAAGGGGAAGAGGAAGGAGAAGGAGAAGGAGAAGGAGAAGGAGAAGGAGAAGGAGAAGGAGAAGGAGAAGGAGAAGGAGAAGGAGAAGGAGAAGGAGAAGGAGAAGGAGAAGGAGAAGAAAGAAAGTGATGTAATAAATGGTTAAGTCCCAAATAGGGTTACAATCAAAGTTTACAATTTATTAAACAAATAGAGGTAAGCAAACAGCGCTGGGTGTGCCGGGAGTCTCTGCTCCACCAAGACGCACACCAGTGTAGTGGGTTTACGTGGCAAGGTTTTGATAGCAGGGGGCCATAGGGGTGGTTTCTGTGAGAAAGATCTAGAAGCTGCCCCATGTTTGGGAAGGGCCCCATTGTTTTCCAGAGCTGAGCCAATAAGCGATGTTGTTTTGCGCCTCTGTGAGAGCATATTTAAGACGGGGAAAAAAAACACTGCGCCACACAGCAGCTGGGAGAGTGAGAAAGGGCCTTGCAGGCACCAAGGTCAGTGTAGAAGGAGGGGGAGAGGTGCTCCAGGTGCCGGAGCAGAAGTCCCCTGCGGCCTGTGGTGAGGACCATGGTGAAGCAGGATGTCCCCCTGCAGCCCATGGAGTACCACGGTGGAGCAGGGTTCCACGCTGCAGCCTGTGGAGGAGACCACGGTGGAGCAGGTGGCCCTGCACCGATGGAGGCTGCCGCCTGTGGAAGACCCCTGCCGGAGCAGATTCTGGGCCAGACCTGTAGCCCGTGGAGAGGAGACCACGCAGGAGCAGGTGACCTGGCAGGAACTGCTGCCCGTGGGGGAGCCAGGTTGGAGCAGTTTTCTCCTGAGGCATGGACCCCATGGTATGGACACATATCTGGAGAAGTTCTGGAAGAGCTGCTGCTTGTGGGAAGCCCACGCCAGATCAGTTCGTCAAGGACTGTATCCCGTGGGAGAGACCCCACAGCACAGGGGACGAGAGTGACTGAGAAGGAGCGGCAGAGAAGAAGTGCTGTAGATTGACCATAACCCCCATTCCCCCATTCCCCTGTGCCACTCGGGGGGAGGAGGTGGAAGAGGGTGGATGGGGGGGAAGGTGCTTTTGGTTTCTTTCCTTTGTTTCTCACTTCTCTCGCTTGTTAGTAATGAGCAATAAATCTTACTATCTTCTTATGCTGAGTCTGCTTTGCCCGTTACAATAATTATTGCGTGATTTTCCCGTCCTTATCTCAACCCTTGAGCCCTTTTCACATATTTTTTCCCCATTCCTCTTTGAGGAGAGGGAGTGAGAGAGCGGCTGTGGTGGAGCTCGGCTGCCCGCTCGAGCGGAACCACGACAACCAGTTAGATCAAGCGGCTGGTTTTTATGCTCCTAGGCTCCTACATATTCATTATTACTTCTAGAAAAGGCAGGGTTATTATAATTAGATCCCGGAATCCGAACCCTCCTACTGGTGCATGCGTATCAGTCTCCGGTGCTCCCTTTGGGGGTCTCTGGGGGTCTCTCGTGCTGAAGGCTCATAGCCATCCTCCCAGGCTTTTTTTCTTGTCCATCTTGGCCAGTTGTCAGTGACTTGTGCTGCGTCCCCTGCAAGCTTTGTCTTTTAGTTGTCCTTCGGCTTTCCCCTTCTCCTTAAGCTCCTGGCCAGATATCAGAGACTTGCATAGTGTCCCATGCAATAGTCATAATAGTTAGCAGTTATTCTGAAACCCCTTTGTTCTCTTATCACCTATTGACACGAAATGCTAAAACATTCCTTTGCAAGATACAATAATTATATACATTAACCACTCTGTTTTTCATAGACTTGTGGTTATACAAGGGTATGTATGACAGAAGGTCACATTCATCATACCATGCGGCCCTAGCATTGTTCCATATTGACACGAATCAGATGAACACATTTCATAATGAGAAGGAAAAAAATCAAAACAAACCAATAACAACAAAAAGAACAAAAAAAGCAAATGATGCACAATGCAGTTGCTCAACACCAGCTCACCAATGTCCATTCCATCCTCGAGCAAGGGAAGCTTCTCCTGGCCAACTCCCCCATTTTTATTGTACAACATGACACATTGTAAGGGACATCCCTTTGGCCATTTTCGGTCAACTGTCCTGTTTCTGTACCCTCCCAGCTCCTCGTGCACCCCCATCCTCCATACAGACAGGGCAGCATGAGAAGCTGAGAAGGCCTTGGCTCTGTATAAGCACAGCTCAGAAACAAGTAAATATCAGCATGTTATCACTATTATTCTCATTCTAAATCCAAAAAACAGCACTATACTAGCTACTAGGAGGAAAATGAACTCTATCCCAGGCAAAGTCAGGACACCCAGTTTAACTGTTCTCCTTATGTAGTGGAATAAGAGATATGATGATCAAAGGGGTCTTAATGGACTGTTCTGGGGAAAGAAAGAGGAATGGCTACAGTAGCTCTTAGGTTGGATACGTTTGGAAGTGAACATTCCTATGACCTTCAGCCAGAAAGGTTTGATTTCTGTAACAGAGGTCTTGGAGCACTCAAACTGTATCTACTCTTGATGAAACTGAAGCACGGAGTGTAAGCGCACCCTGTTCACCAGATGAGGTACTCAGCCATGAGACCAAAATAAAACTGTTCTGAAATCACATCATCATAAACTCAGGAAGTAGACAGTAGCACCATCTGATTTTCCTGCACAAGCTTGATGCTATTGTACCTTGCTGTCAAATGTACTTGGTGCCACTGTGAGGGCGGTTCAGGCTCGGTCACCTTCAGGCTGCTTGAGGCTGGGTCACCAGGCTAATAGAAGGAGCAGGGGGTATTTTGTAGTGTGAGTGCGTGTGCCAGGCAGGACAGTTCCCTTCTGTTCATCTGTCTTGTAGTGTTGCTTCTGCAGCGTGTGTTCTGAGTTATGCTCTCCTCAGGTCTTAATATCCTTAATTTTTGCACTGGACTGACTAGACAGGCAACTTGGTAGCCACACCAAAAGTCCTAAATGCTTGTTTTGTCATCGTGGGTCTGATCCGAGCACTTCTTGTCTTGCAGTCACTGCTTAAAGTGCAGATCTGTTTCCCATCTTGTGCATCATATTCGGTTTCAGATCGCATCTGTTTCCATCCTCACTCTTGCAGAAGTCATCTGGGTCGCATCAGGAGGTCTTGCTTGGGAATTCATTTCCTAAGTGTTTTCTTAAGGGGTCTGCACTCCGCATACTTCTGGTCTCTTGTCTTAAAGGCAGGCTTTTTATGCCTCCATCATCCCAGTTCTGGCAGTTGCTTCCAGTCGCATGTCGTGACATTTGAGTCTCTCCTTGGGTCTGCTGCAGAGCACCTGTTCTGACTTGCTGTTGCCATAGGGCTTCCCTCTGGGAGTCACTTCTTCTTGTGCCTTGTGTTCTGTGTCTTGTTGGTAATGTTTGTAGCATCCCTGTGTGTTTGGTCTGGAGCTGTCCTGCCTGGCAGTTAGTGACGATAGCTAACGTGGCAGTCCATACTAATACATTGTCTGGACTGCTTTGGCAAAGACATCCAGTCTGCCTCTGGGCACGTACTGAAGGGCAGCTGGCACAGAGTCATCTCTGTGGTGTTTGCAGATGTGGAGGGGGAGACTCGAGCTGCTTGCAAGCAGCTGTTTGCATAGTGCTTGAACAGTGTGCTGGAGGAGGTCTGTTGAATCTTGAAAGCTTACAGACATGGGGTTCTGAAACTTTTATTTCTTTCCCCTCCCCAGTGGAGTGTAAACCTTAGGAGGAACTGGTCACAGGAAAGAGCTCCTTCTGTAAATGTCCAGCAACTCGATAGGCAACTCGGTGACTGGCTTGATCTACTTTTCAGGTGCTGAGGCAAGGGGGCTGCTGTTTTGAAATGATAAAATTAGAAATGGGGCCCCTCGTGTTGTTGAGGGGTGGGTGCTAATGCTGGCAGATGAATGATTATCTTCTGACTGTTTTCATTTGTTAAAGCTGAAATGCAGTGTACACCACAGGACTTCACGACCAGAGCTGCTTTTGGCAAGGTGAGCGATAAACAGATGTAGCAGTTAATTTAGGGGTGTGGTTGTCACTGCAGTTACTTAACTACACAAAATGCAGTAAAAATCCTGTTTATATTTCAGAGGCGTTGTAGCTGGCCTAAGAGAGCAGATGGACACATCTGCCTTGAGGGCAGGTGAGGGGGCAGAGGTGAGGGAGCAGATGAGAGTAACTGTCCTAGCTGTGCTGTGGCTTTGGATGCTGCCTCGGCCTATGCTTTTCTTTTTCTTTTGCAGGTGTCTCGCACAGGCTCAGAGGGGCCAAGCTGCACTCTGAAGAGCAGCACAAGAAGGGAGGGCTGGTCGCGAGCTGGGTTGGAGCAGAATGGCCAAGTAGCACAATGTGACTGCGAAGGGTAGACATCTTGCTTTGCAGGTGCCATGGCAGGCTCTCCACAGAAGTGGCTGAGGATTTGAGAAGAGGTTACATGTTGCAGGAAGACCGGCTGAAGTCATGACACACCCCAATATGGTGTGGTGGTTTTACTGTGCTGGGCAGCTTAACACCACAACCGCTCTCTCACTCCCCCTCTTTAGATGAGGAGGGGGAGAAGTAAAGCAAAGAACAACTCACGGGTTGAGATAAGGATAATTTAATTAAAGGGAAATAATAATAATAATTAAAGAAAGATTATTATGAACTAAACAATTTAACTAAAGGGAAATAAAAAGGGAAAGGGGAAAAGGGAGGGAGAAAGGGAAAATAAAAAAAATGGAGGAAAAGAAACAAATAAAACAACTAAAGGCTATGTGGAAGTGCAGAGGAAAGAAATTACTCTCTACTTCCCACAAATGAGCGATGATTGACCACGTCCTTGAAGCAAGGCCTCAATGCACGCAGCCGGTGTTCGAGAGGAGTACCGACGTTTTCCAAACAAGAGCCCACCCCTCCCCTCTTCTTCCTGTTTCCACCTTTTATTGCTGAGTGTGACATCATATGATAGGGAATATCCCTTTGGTTGATTTAGGTCAGCTGCCCTAGTGATGTTTCTCTTCTCACTTTTTGCCCACCTCCTAGGAGGGTTAGAGAGAGGCCCAATGCTGTGCCACTGCTGCTCAGCAGTAGACACAACACTGGTGTGATACCACTGCTGTTCCAACTACAAGTGCAGGGTACAGCACTGTATGGGCTGCTGCTGGGAAAGTTAACATTCCAGCCACATCCAGTACAACCTCCATCCCTTATTCCATAACATTTGTGTCATCTCCTTGAGGCACACACTTGATATCCCCATTCTTTTGCATGACCCAGCAGGTATACCCTGATCCTTGGGCAAAGACAATCCCACGAGTGGGTTTGCCTTTTCCCGAGGCAGGAGCAACCCACACTGCCTTCCCCATCCACCTTCCTACATGCACTACGGGAACTTTAGCTCCTTTCACAGTGTGTAGGGGTTTTGTTTCGGCAGGACCAGCACGGCTGTCAGACCCCCTATTGTTAACTAGCCAAGTGGCTTCTGGTATATTTGTGTCCCATTGTTTCCACGTCCCAGCACCTAATGCTCGTAACATAGTCTTTAACAGTCCATTGTACCTCTCAACCTTCCCAGAGGCTTGTGGGTGATAAGGGATGTGGTACACCCACTCAATACCATGCCTCTTGGCTCAGGAGGTAACAAGATTGTTTCGGAAATGACTCCCATTGTCAGACTCAATTCTCTCTGGTGTACCATGACGCCACAATACTTGTCTTTCCAGGCCCAAGGTAGTGTTTCAGGCTGTGGCGTGGTTTACGGGGTATGTTTCCAGCCACCCAGTAGTTGCTTCTACCATGGTGAGTATGTACCGTTTGCCTTGGCGGGTTTTTGGAAGTGGTCCGATATAGTCAATTTGCCAGGCCTCACCATATTGAAACCCTAGCCATCTCCCCCTGTTCCAGGGAGATTTTACCTTCATGGCTTTCTTGATTGCAGCACAGGTCTCACACTCATGGGTAACCTGTGTGATGGCCTCAATGGTCAAGTCCACCCCTCGATCACGAGCCCATCTGTAAGTGGCATCCCTCCCCAGATGTCCTGATGTTTCATGGGCCCATCGAGCTACAAACAGCTCACCCTTACGTTCCCAGTCTAGGTCCACCTGAGCCACTTCAATTTTCGAAGCTCGATCCACTTCTTCGTTGTTCCGATGTTCTACAGTAGCGCGACTCTTGGGCATGTGGGCATCTACATGACATACTTTTACATCCAGGTTTTCTACCCGGGCAGCAATATCTTGCCACAGGGTAGCAGCCCAGATAGGTTTACCTCTGCGCTGCCAGTTGCTCTCTTTCCATTGCTGTAACCACCCCCACAGAGCATTTGCCACCATCCATGAGTCAGTGTAAAGATACAATGCTGGCCATTTTTGTTTTTCGGCGATATCTAGGGCTAGTTGTATGGCTTTCACTTCTGCATACTGACTCGACTCGCTTTCCCCTTCCATGGCCTCCACAACTCGTCATGTGGGACTCCACACAGCAGCTTTCCTTTTCCGATGGCTCCCTATCACACGGCAGGATCTGTCAGTAAACAACGCATACTGCTTTCTGTCTTCTGGCAACTCATTGTATGGTGGTGCCTCTTCAGCATGGGTTACCTCTTCTGTTGGTACTCCGAAATCTCTGCCTTCTGGCCAGTCCATAATCTCTTCCAGGATTCCTGGGCAATTAGGTTTTCCCATTCGAGCCCGCTGTGTAATTAACGCTATCCACTTACTCCACGTAGCATCAGTTGCATGGTGTGCAGTGGGAATTTTCTCTTTGAACATCCAATGTAACACAGGTAGCCGCGGTGCCAAGAGGAGCTGTGCTTTTGCGCCCACAACTTCTGAAGCAGCTCGAACGCCCTCATATGCTTTGAGTATCTCTTTTTCAGTTGGGGTGTAATTGGCTTCTGATCCTCGATAGCCCCGACTCCAGAAGCCCAGAGGTCGACCTCGAGTTTCTTCTGGGGTTTTCTGCCAGAGGCTCCAGGGGGGCCATGCACCCCAGCTGCAGTGTACAGTATGTTTTGCACAGCTGGTCCGGTACGGACAGGCCCAAGGGCTACTGCACGAGCTGTGTCTTGTTTGATTCGTTCAAAGGCCTTTTGTTGCTTGGGGCCCCACTCAAAATAGTTTCTCTTTCGAGTCACTTGAAGGACTCACAAGCTGACTATAGCCTGGCACATGCATTCTCCAGACTCCCACGAGGCCTAGGAAAGCTTGCATTTCTTTTTTGCTAGTTGGCGGAGACATTGCTGTTATTTTATTGATCACATCCTTAGGAATGTGGCGACGTCCATCCTGCCATTTTACCCCCAAGAACTGGATTTCCTGTGCAGGCCCCTTGACCTTGCTCTGTTTAATGGCAAAACCAGCTTTCAGGAGAATTTGGATTACTTTCTTCCCTTTCTCAAAAACTTCTTCTGCTGTGTTGCCCCACACGAGGATGTCATCGATGTACTGAAGGTGCTCAGGAGCTCCCCCTTGCTCCAGTGCAGACTGGATCAGTCCATGGCAAATGGTAGGGCTGTGTTTCCACCCCTGGGGCAGCCGATTCCAGGTGTATTGGATGCCCCTCCAAGTGAAAGCAAACTGTGGCCTGCATGCTGCTGCAAAGGGATGAAGAAAAATGCATTAGCAATATCAATTGTGGCGTACCACTTGGCTGCCTTTGACTCTAGTTCGTACTGAAGTTCTACCATGTCCGGCACTGCAGCACTCAGTGGTGGCGTGACTTCATTCAGGCCTCGATAGTCCACTGTTAGCCTCCAATCGCCATCAGACTTTCACACTGTCCATATAGGACTATTAAAGGGTGAGCGAGTCTTGCTGATTACTCCTTGACTCTCCAGTCAGTGAACCAACTCATGGATGGGAATCAGGGAGTCTCGGTTGGTGCGATATTGCTGTCAGTGCACCGTTGTAGTAACAATTGGTACCTGTTGTTCTTCAACCTTCAGCAATCCTACAACGGAAGGGACTTCTGAAAGGCCAGGCAGGGTAGACAGCTGCCTAATCTTCTCTGTGCTCAAAGCAGCTATGCCAAAAGCCCACCGGTACCCTTTTGGATCCTTGAAGTACCCTCTCTTGAGGTAGTCTATGCCAAGGATACACGGAGCCTCTGGGCCAGTCACAATGGGATGCTTTTGCCACTCATTCCCAGTTAGACTCACTTCAGCTTCCAGTAAAGTTAGTTGTTGGGATCCCCCTGTCGCCCCAGAGATACAGATGAGTTCTGTCCCTTGGTAGCCTGATGGCATTAAGGTACATTGTGCGCCAGTGTCCACTAAAGCTTTGTATTCTTTTGGTTCCGATGTGCCAGGCCATCGGATCCACACAGTCCAATAAATCCGGTTATCCCTCTCCTCTACCTGGCCAGAGGCAGGGCCCCTCTAGTCCTGGTTGGAGCGTCTGCCACTTAATTCTTGCAAATGAGAAGCAGAGGTCTCTTCATCAGGGTCAAGAATAACATCAGCCCTTCTATTGTCTCTGGGGAACTGCCCAACAGAAAATGAAACAGCGGTTTTCTTAGGAGCCCCTCTTCTTGCTGCTGTATTTCCTTTCAGTTCACGTACCCGAGCAGCTAGGGTTGAAGTAGGTACACCATCCCATTTCCTCATATCTTCCCCATGGTCACGCAGATAAAACCACAAGGTGCCGTGTGGTGTGTGTCTTGGGTACTCTCGAGCAGGAAAGTACTAATTTTTAGTGTCTGAAATATCACTCCGTCTGGATGATGATGGATATGCTCGTTCCACGAGCTGGTCAAGTCTTTCACAGAATCACAGAATCACAGAATTTTTCTAGGTTGGAAGAGACCTCAAGATCATCGAGTCCAACCTCTGACCTAAAACTAACAGTCCCCACTAAACCATATCCCTAAGCTCTACATCTAAACGTCTTTTGAAGACTTCCAGGGATGGTGACTCCACCACCTCCCTGGGCAGCCCGTTCCAATGCCTCACAACCCTTTCAGTAAAGAAATTCTTCCTAACATCTAACCTAAAACTCCCCTGGCGTAACTTTAGCCCATTCCCCCTCGTCCTGTCACCAGGCACATGGGAGAACAGGCCAACCCCCACCTCGCTACAGCCTCCTTTAATGTACTTATACAGAGCAAACTTTTATACTTTCAGACAGTTTTTCCACAGCTGAGACACAGGACTGTAGTGGAGCGGAGAGATTGTCTTCATATTTTTGAAGCTGGCAGGACAGATTATACACTGTTGGTCCCATCCCCTCATCCCACTGAATTACTGCCAGCGTACTGGCATGTGCTGATGGTGCACTCCGCGCAAACGTACGCCCCATGGATGTTGTGCACTGGACTTCATCGGGATCTTGAGGTGTCTGGGCATTATCCAAATCACTATAAATCACCTCCAGCACAGATAATTCCCGAAGATGCTAGAGACCTTTCTCCATAGTGGCCCACTTGCCTACTCGATATACAATATCTTCCTTATGGGCATACCTTTCTTTCACAGCTGCCAGGAGTTGCCTCCAGAGGCTGTTGAGGGAGCTTTGAAACAGCAAGGAGGCCATGACTTGCTGCAGCTGTCCCTGCAGGCTATTCGGGTAATAAAGGGAGAGCATGACTTGACCATACTGGTGTCTGTCATGTTTTCAGCTGTCCTTCCTGCAACAAATGGTGCCCGAACATGGTGATACCCGGTGAGACGCGGAGAGGCACAGAGAGACACTAGACACGGAGAGACACAGAGAGACCTGAGACGCAGAGAGACCCATAGAGACACGGGACACAGAGAGATGCGGAGAGACACGGAACGTGGAGAGACTTGGAGAGACACAGAGAGCCTCCGAGAGATGCAGAGAGACTAGGAACAGAGATGCGGTAACACGCGGGACGCAGAGAGACTCAAAGCACAGACCCGGATAGATGGAGACAGACGCGGTGAGATGTGGAGTAGTGTCACGGTGAGACGTGGAGTAGTGTCACGGTGAGACGCAGAATAGTGTCGCAGTGAGACGCGGAATACTGTCACGGTGAGATGCGGAGTAGTGACGTGGAGAGACGTGGGACATTCAGGGCTGAGTTCTACGGGAGATCGGAGGTGTCAGTGAAGTCGGCAGATGAGTGTTGCTGTGAGGCAATTTGGCACACAGCAGTGAGGTGGAGATCACGACCCTGCAGCTCATCCGACGTAACCACGGAGGAGGAAGCAGCTATCCAGCTTCTCTCTAGTATTCTCTCTAAGACAGGTGTATCTTGCAATGTAAAAAAGATCAAATCCTTGGAGCACTGGGCTCAGAAGGAGGGTTGTCTGAAGGAAATCCCTCTAATGTTTAGCCCAGATGAGTGGCGGCACGTAGCAGATCGTTTATGGGATAAAGCCATCTCAAGTGGAAAGCTGGATAAAGATGTAAGTGGGACATGGCGCACAGTGATTAATGCACTGTGCGGTATGAAAACCAAACAGCAGCTGCCGATGGTGCCGGCGCAAGCTTTGTCAGTACCATCTGCAACTGACAGAATGCCGAGTACAAAACCTGAGACCTCAGGAACGCGGCTGGCACGATTCTTTTTGTCGTTTCCTACACCCATCCCGGTTTGGGGTATGACCTCTCCAATAAAGGAAACAGCAGGAGAAATAACTAAGGGACTATCAGAGCAGAGTGCTGATGGGGACTGGGGGTTGCCCTCCCCACCCCCCGCACCAGAAAATCTTGATGCAGCTGTGCTGTCAGCATCTGTGCCGCTGCCAGGCAGCAATAAATCCACTCGCGATGCTTCGCCAATGACAGGTGCAGCAGCAGATTACAAAAATCAACGTTCAGTGGAGGAGCTGTTCCAAGAACTGCTAGAGAAATTGGGAAACTTAAAAATTACGGATTCAGAGGAGCTTCCTCTCTCGTCTGCCCCACCGGAGCCAACTCCTTCATTATCTGTCGCTACAACAGCGTCGGCACCAAGGAGGGGCAGGTGCTCCGATGTCATACGTGATGCCATCATAGAAGGACATTGGCATGCTACATCCTTGGCCTGCCCTATCTCTGCTTTCTCAGAACACACTGAAGCTCATGTCTGACCCATCAAGCTGGAATCTCTCTGCAGAGAAAGGCATATTTTCAACCATAAGCTCTGAACACAGGTTAGGGTGCTCTGATCCTGTGTCTCTGGACCCTCCAGCTGAGCATTTGACTTTCCAGTCTTCACTAGAGGGAAACCATTGCACTGTGAGCACCTTGCAACAAGTGTCTTTGGACGGAGCCGGCTCCTCTGATGATCTGAGTGCCAGGTTCCGTTCCCACCACCTGGATTCCAATTCCTCAGGAGAAATAATGAGCATGCTTGAGGGCACCCTCCAGACTACTGGGCCACCCCTGGCCATGTCAACATTGGCTGTTACAGCAGGTTCCATCTCTCCAAGGAGGGACAGGTGCTCCAACGTCATATGTGATGCTTTCATAGAGGGGCATAGGCATGCTACGTCCTTGGCCTGCCCTATTATTATCAACCCTGTGCAAGGCACCGGGTCATGGCAGCCACATGGCTGCAAGCTTCTACAACAAGCTCGAAAAATGGTTTTGGACTATGGATTACAATCCCAGGCAGCTCAACAGATAATTCAATGGATTTTTCAGGCAAAACCAATGTGTCCACTTGACTGTCGAAACTTGGCGTGCTTATTGTTAACTCCTTCCCCACTGTTATTGTTTGAAAGGGAATGGCTGCAGTTACCACAGGGGGAAGCGGGTCAACTGCGTCAACCTTCTGTATGGGATTACTGCAGAGATGTTAAAGGGAACGAGTCCTTATCTCAATACCCAGATTCAGTTGCAGTTCCCTGCGATTATTCACCAAACAGCTGCTCAGCTTGCACTGAGGGTTCTTCTTAGTCTCCCAGGGGAAAAGAAAGCACGTCCCTTCGCATCAGTAGAACAGGCCCCTGGGGAAACATATGCCAAATTTATCGATCGGTTGTGGGCAGCAATTCCTGATCATCTTGATCTAATATCTGTCTAAAAGCAGTGTGTTTAAAATGCTTCCATTTGAAGATGCAAACCCAAAAACTCAAAACATCTTAGTTACACTGCCGAGAACCACACCGGTAGAGGACACGTTGGAAAGGGTACAGAGAGCTGATCAGTCCAGGCAACCAGCTGTGGTGGCACAGGCTGTAAAGGACTGTCAGAGATTTGCTTTTACGGTACCCTTCATTAACAAACAGGCCCCGGCAAAGCACTATGAATGGCTAGTGCTTCCGAAGTGTATGAAGAATTCCCCTACATTGTGTCAGTTATATGTGACCTGAGCATTACAACCACTTCGGACAGCGTGGTGTGACGTAATTATTTACCATTATATGGATGACATTCGGTTTGGTAGGCCAGAATGCTTCCAGGATTCAGATTTAAAGTTTATTCGGGATACATTGGAAGCAAAAGGGTTGAAGATACCCCAGAGAAGGTTCAAAAGAAACAGCCTTGGCTATACCTGGAATGGGAAATATAAGACTACTATTCATCCACAGAAAGTTGATATAACTACAGTGTTACATAATTTGACAGATGTACAAATGTTCCTGGATAATATTCAGTGTGGTTGCCACATTGTACGGATTACTAATGACAGTTTAGCTCTATTACTACCTTTATTGTGGGGCAGGAGCGCAGAGCAGCAGATTACACTAACAAATGACCACCGGCAGCTGCTTTCACAAATAGCTTCTAAGGTTGCAGCTGGCGCTGCTTGCAGATGTATAGCAGAAGTTGCACTCTCCTTCCTAATTAGCAGTCGTGTCTCATCCATTTGCAGTGATTGGTCAGTGGCAAAAAGAAAAGGGGGAGAGTAAGGGGCGACAAAGACAGAAACGGTACCAGGAGGATGCCACTGACACTAACAGCACTGGGAATAGGAATAGCATAAATGAAACAGGAGATAGCAAGAGTGGAATGATAGGATAGGATTTTCGAGTCCTGGAGTGGATTTTTCTACTGATTCAGCCAAAAGCGAGTGTTCAAACAGGAGCGGAAGCTATCGCAGAGTTAGTACGTAAGCGTCGCTCTTGGAGTATTGAGATCAGCGGACAGGAACCAGGAAACATTAGTCTGCCGATGGCTCGGGATCATCTGGAAAGGTGTTTACAGCAGTCTATACTGCTACAAGAAGCTGTGTTAGGTTACCCGGGATTGGTACATTCCCGAACTCCAAAGGGGCCTCTCTGGCAAGTTATAAGATCATATAAATGGCAGATAATACCACAGCTTTCATCCCAACCAGTGGTGGGTCGCACTGTATACACTGATGCAGGTGCGGCAAGTAGGGAGTCTGTGTGTGTGTGGTAAGAGAACGGAAGTTGGGAGAAATACATAATTCTGGGGGAGACAGGGGATTCATTACAAACATTGGAATTGTCAGCAGTTGTTTGGGCTTGTTAATGCTGGATGCATAAGCCGATCAATATCGTCTCAGACTCTGTATGTAGTCAACGTGGTAAACCGGATAGAGGATGCCTTGATACGGCAAACTAAGAGGAACAGATTGTTGTCATTATTTCTGCAGCTGCGAGATGCCATTCAGGGGAGAACTGCACCTTACTGTGTTATCCATATACATGTACGTAGTCATCAGTTCTCGATTGGGTTAGCAGAAGGTAATTCACAAGCAGATAAGTTGGTGAGTATGGTCACAGCGGGGCCTGAGAGTGATTTTGCACGTGCGCGAATGTCGCACGAAATGTTCCATCAGAATGCAAAGGGTCTTTGGAGAATGTTTGGAATTACTTGGGCAGAGGCAAAAGGAATAGTAAGAGCGTGCCCTTCCTGTAGTCATCATGGACCAGGGTTAGGTTTGGGTATTAATCCACGGGGTGTTAAGGCACTTGAGGTATGGCAAATGGATGTAACACACGTAACGGAATTTGGTACTAAAAGATATGTGCATGTGAGTATTGATACTTTTTCAAGATTCATATGGGCAACGGCGCAGGGAGGAGAAAAAGCACATCATGTGTGTAGACATCTGGCAGTGTGTTTTGCCGTTATGGGAGTGCCACAGCAGATCAAGACGGACAATGGTCCAATGTATGTTAGCAAAAAGGTTAGAAAATTTATGAAAATGTGGGGAGTAAAGCATATCACAGGCGTTCTATGTTCTCCCACGGGCCAAGCGATGGTCGAACGATCACACCAAGTTTTAAAGGAACAATTAGCGAGATTAAAAGAAATCAAGGACATCGATGAGCGATTGTCCGAGACATTGGTTGTCTTGAATCACTTATGTTTGACTAAGGGCCGAGAAGACCCTCCTGTGAGTATTCATTTTCAAACAATAAATATAGCAGCACCAAACGTGTTACCACAAATAAGAATGAATTACCGAGATCCTTCTACAGGAACTTGGAAAGGGCCATACGGGTACAGAAATACAAATAACACCTGTGATTACAATAACACTGCTAGGCAGGGTTTAGGGGCTTATGGCATGGAGACAAGGGGTAACAACTATAGCATTTGCAACAATCGTACAGCTATGGCCTTACCTCCTGATGGTTTCCTGATTTGCGGGAATAGGGCCTGGCACAGTATCCCTGCAAATGCTATTGGAGGTCCATGTTACTTAGATAAACTCACTATAATTGTTCCTAGCTTGTCACAGTTGTGTAAGATCACTAGACATAAATGGGCATTGCTCGCACCAGATTGCAATGATAATGTTGAGTTGCTTGGTGTTGCAGCTAAAGTGGCATTGGCAAGTTTAGTGCCAGGAGTGCCATCTGCGGCCGCACTTAATAATTTAGAAAAATTGGTATGCTGGGATGAAAAGCAAGCCAATGCCATGACGGAAGTACTTGAGGAGATATTACCAGATCAAAATAGTCTGTGACATGCGCTCTTACAGGATCGAGCTGCTATTGACTTATTGCTCTTGGCTCAAGGGCATGGGTGTGAGGACTTTGAGGGAATGTGCTGTTTGAACCTTTCTGATCATAGTGAGTCAATTCACAAATCCATTACTTTCCTGAAAGAGCACATGAGAAAGATTCAATATGATATCAATCCTTTCAATCAATGGCTCACTGATTTGTTTGGAACGATGCATAGATGATTACTGGGATTAGTCAAAGAGGGATTAAGGATTCTGTTTATTATGGTGTTAATCATCATTGCGTGTTGTATTGTAATAAATGTGATTAAAGGGTTACTTGAAAAACTGTTACATCGAGCTTGGTTTGCTCAAAAAGGAAAAGGGGGAATTGCTGAGGGATTTTTGAAACAGCAAGGATGCCATGACTTGCTTCAGCTGAGTGAACCAAGCTACCAGGACGACTATGAGAACTTCCCATGAGAATGTTCCCACTACACCCAATTGAGGAATTTAAAAAATATTGTTGCCAGCAGCTGGCTTCAAGGATGAGATCTACATGACTGCTAATCACAAGGGGGTTGTTCTCTTGCAGTTGTTTGTCTGAGTGCTTTTGACCAATAATCTTGTGTGAGACACTATCCACCCCTATTAAATTTGCTATAAATATCAGGCTATTTGGGTAATAAAGAGAGAGCATGATCTGACCATACTGGTGTCTGTCGAGTTTTCGGCCATTCTTCCTGCAACAGTTCTGCACCCAGAGGGTGGTCGGGCACTGGGACAGGCTCCCCAGGGCAGTTGGCACAGCACTGAGCTGCCAGAGTTCAAAAAGCATTTGGACAACACTCTCACATATAGAGTCTGATTTTTGGGTGGCCCTGTGTGGAGACAGGAGGTGGAATTGTTGATCATTGTGGCTATCTTCCAACTCAGGATATTCTATGATTCTATTATTTTCCTCTGCTTTCAGTATGATTCCTGTTTCTCTGCCATAGGAACACTAAATACACAAAGGCAGTACAAAGAAAAGCGGAATACTTTTACCTTGCCATGTACATTGAATTATTTCATTTAGGAGTTTTCTGCATTTTTTCCAAGTAATTCCTTTGTAGTACAGGGCTTTAAAAATAAATAAATAAATAATTTCAGTTTAATGAAACCAAACAAAACATCTAACTTGAAAAAGAAAAATGGCTTTTAAACATTATTTTTAATTTTAGAATTTCTTCTGTATAGAACTGGATGCTATAAGATAGAAAGGAGTAGGGTAACCTATTCCTGGTTAAACCCTTGAAGGCCTGAATTAATTTGTGTGATTCTGTGATTTCAGCCATCGTATGGCACATGCTGCCAGTGGGATAGTGCACACTGCACAACAAAGCACTGTGTAGAGATCTTGAGGCCAGCTCAACATGAGCTTGTTTAAATATGAGATGCTTCAGTTCTACTGGCATCATGTTCCTCCTGTATGTGAATTTGCTGAAAAATGAGCAGATTGAGAAACCATGTAGGTCACCCAAGCAGAGACAAGTTTTTACACAGCTTCCTATTTCCATTCCTTGTGACAACTCACCAAGGTCACCCTCAGGTATCTGCATTACACACATTTCCCCCCTCACTTTTTTCTTTTTCACAATAGGCAATGTATTTATTTATTTATTTATTTATTTATTTATTTATTTATTTATGTGGCTGCAGAGGTTTAGGCCAACAGGTCTATAGCAAGGACATAACAGAAAAAGAAGTAGCAGTCATGAAACACTAGTTTCTCATCATAACCACTGTGAAAATATGTGTGTTCTCCACACATTATTCAATGGACAATTTAACAGAAGAATCACTTTTGGCTTTTGAGGAAAGCTTTGTTGCAAACTTCAGAAATTCTAAGTAGTAAAGAGAACAGCCCATGATACCTATATAATATACAAAGGATGGCTCTTACTTTTTTCAAGTTGCCTGTAAACTTTATTAATATAAAATCTTTTGATATATTTCATATGTATAGAAAGAAGGAAATAGAAAAAGGTTAAGTGTAATGAATTACACAGAAGGTTATGCAAAGAAGAAAAGACTTTAAACTGCCTCACTTTTTAACAAAGAAGTTGAATTATTCTCTATAAAATGGCAACTTCTCTTAGACTGGCATTATAAGATAGTTGGCATGCTGTTTGCCAATTTCTGTTCTGAGATGGCTCTATATTGGTAAATGAAGTAAAATTAATGTAGCATATACCAACATCATCTGAATTTATGATTTTCCCCTGGGAACATGTAAGTTTTTAGAATGGCACTTTAATGATATGGTTCAAAAGTTGCAATATGTACATCGGGATTTGAGTTTTTTGTCACAATGATTTCAATACATTTATCTGAGAACAAAACAACATTTTTGCTAAATAATTCTGTATTTTGAAAACTGATAATAAGCAATGAAGCACCATCAGTTTTCAGAAAAAGAAAAAAATAGTTCTGAGATTGAAAAAAAAATGCAATATTGGAAAAAATATCTGTAACTTAAGGAACTGAATGTACAAATTATTTTTCAAGCAACAAAATAGCCCACAATCAACTCCTCGGCAGTTTTAAAAGGTTAAATTCAGCATTGTTGTAACTGAATGAAAATTTATAATGTCAAGAAGAAAAAAACCTTTCAAAGCAAACAGAAAAAGTATAGTTAAGAAAAAAGAAAAAAAAGAAAGAATTAAAGGAAGGCTAAGCGTAGTCCTTGTACAAACAAACAATCTGGAAAAATGGAGCAGAGAATCACACGTTCAGAAGTAATACTTACATTTAATTTGAAGATTTAAAAGTTTAGCATCGGTCCAGTTCTGTTTGGTGACCATATTTAAGATCTTACCTTCTGTATCTCTTATGAAATTGTGTTTTATTTAGATAGTAGAACATTTCTCTGTTTTGTACATAATGTCAATTTCTCATCCTACTCTTCTCCTATTGTTTTATCTCGAGATGACAATGTAAAATACAAATCATGGGGTGTGTTTCACACTCAGCACCCTGTGTCGTGGTTCTGCTCGAGTGGGCAGCCGAGCTCCACCACAGCCGCTCTCTCACTCCCCCTCCTCAAAGACAAACCGGGAGAAAATACGATGAAAAGGGCTCAAAGGCTGAGATAAGGACAAGAAAATCACGCAGTAATTATTGTAATGGGCAAAACAGACTCGGCATAAGGAGACAGTAAGATTTATTGTTTTTACTAACAAGCTAGGGAAGTGAGAAACAAAGGAAAAAAAAAAAAAAAGCACCTTCCCCCCCATCCACCCTCTTCCACCTCCTCCCCCTGAGCGGTGCAGGGGAACGGGGGAATGGGGGTTATGGTCAATCTACAGCGCTTCTTCACTGCCGCTCCTTCTTGGTCACTCTCGTCCCCTGTGCTGTGGGGTCCCACCCACGGGATACAGTCCTTGACGAACTGATCTGGCGTGGGCTTCCCACAGGCAGCAGCTCTTCTGGAGCTGCTCCAGATATGGGTCCGTACCACGGGGTCCATCCCTCAGGAGAAAACTGCTCCAACCTGGGTCCCCCACGGGCAGCAGCTCCTGCCAGGTCACCTGCTCCTGCGTGGTCTCCTCTCCACGGGCTACAGGTCTGGCCCAGAATCTGCTCCAGCAGGGGTCTTCCACAGGCGGCAGCCTCCGTCGGTGCAGGGCCACCTGCTCCACCGTGGTCTCCTCCACGGGCTGCAGCGTGGAACCCTGCTCCACCATGGTACTCCATGGGCTGCAGGGGGACATCCTGCTTCACCATGGTCCTCACCACAGGCCGCAGGGGACTTCTGCTCCGGCGCCTGGAGCACCTCTCCCCCTCCTTCTACACTGACCTTGGCGCCTGCAAGGCTGTTCCTCACTCCTCTCACTCTCCCAGCTGCTGTGTGGCGCAGCGTTTTTTTCCTTGTCTTAAATATGCTCTCACAGGGGCTCAAAACAACATCGCTTATTGGCTCAGCTCTGGAAAACAATGGGGCCCTTCCCAAACATGGGGCAGCTTCTAGATCTTTCTCACAGAAACCACCCCTATGGCCCCCTGCTACCAAAACCTTGCCACGTAAACCCACTACACCCTGACAGATCAAATTCAATGGATACTATTGGTTACTTCTTCCTACATTCTTTCTACCATTTTCTGTCCACACATAGACAACTCATGACATAACCAGAATAGTGAACCCAAAACCTACAACAGTACAAAACCTGACCCACTGCATAAAGCCAGAATCAATCTGTCTTATGCTTAGTAGTCATTCACGATCCAGCTTGCAAAATACCACTAAACCTATAGCTATCTGTGCCAAATGAATTGTTTAATTCATTGATGCTTCTATTCTTGCAGCACAGAACTGGACAGGGCTGACTACATGTACATAGATACATATACTGGATCTTGAAATCTGTAGAAGTCAAACAACTATTAGATAGATAGATGTGTGTTGCAGGAAGGACAGCCGAAAACATGACAGACACCAGTATGGTCAGATCATGCTCCCCCTTTATTACCCAAATAGCCTGACATTTATAGCAAATTTAATAGGGGCGGATAGTGTCTCACAGAAGATTATTCATCAAAAGCACTCAGACAAACAACTGCAAGAAAACAACCCCCTTGTGATTAGCATTCATGTAGATCTCATCCTTGAAGCCAGCTGCTGGTAACAGTATTTTTCTGAGTTCCTTAATTGGGCGATGTGGGAGTCATTGCCGTGGGAGCTTCTCACAGTTACTCTGGTAGCTTAGTTTGCTCAGCTACAGCAGGCCATGAGATTTTCTAAGGCCTACCCCTGCTTGCTTAAAGCAAGCTCAGATTGAACAATTGTTCCATGGGCACATGTCCACGTCCTGTATGCCAATTCCCAACAGTAACATTGTCATGGGAACTTTCCCCGAATACACACACTGTGCCGGGATGAGCAGAAGCAATGCCCCACTGGCACCTCAGCAGAAACAAACCCAACCCCACGGCTGGGCCGTCCTGTGCCCCCCACGGGCTGCCCCAGGGCACGTGTCCCCGCACAGCTCACCTGCGCTGCTGTGAGCACGCCCCACGGGGCCCCAGCTGCCTGAGCCAGGCAGGGCCAGGGAAACACGGGCAATGACTGTGGGGATGGGCACTGAGAACAGCTGCCGGCGGCCCCACATCACAGCTCCACCAAATCCTTGCTCAATGCTTCAAACCTCGCACACAGGCTCAGCAGTAGTCCAGCCACAAGCTAGGCTGACGCCACTGGCCTCTGCTGGCACCCCAAGATAAGCAATGAGGGCTGCGAGGTCACAGCCCATCACTCAGTGAAGTCACCATGGGCCATCTGCCCCTGCAGGCACCCATAGTACTGAGTACCAACTCTGATGTGGGGCTGACCGGGGCCTGCTGTCCCTAAGGGACAGTGGCACGGTCCAAGGGAGTTGAGTGCGGCGTCTCTGGAAGAGGGTGGAGCTCGGGCTTTTCCCCCTCAGATCTCCTGTTCCGAGAGCTCCTGGACAGCTGCTCTTGGCAGTGCTGTCACAGGATAGGAGAAATGGCCCTGTTGTCTTATATCTCCTGTTCTGCACAGACAGAAATTATCACTGAAGTGCTCATAAATATTTGGGAGTAAAAGTTTAGCTCTTTTAAATTTAGCTGATTGTGGTGGTTTTACCGTGCTGGGCAGCTAAACCCCACAACCGCTCTCTCACTCCCCCTCCTTTAGATGAGGAGGGGGAGAAGTAAAGCAAAGAACAACTCACGGGTTGAGATAAGGATAATTTAATTCAAGGGAAATAATTATAATAATTAAATAAAGACTACCATGAACTAAACAATTTAACTAAGGGGAAATAAAAAGGGAAAGGGGAAAAGGGAGGGGAAAAGGAAAAATAAAAAGAAGGGAGGAAAACAAACAAACAAAATAAATGAAGGCTATATGGAAGTGCAGAGGAAAGAAATTACTCTCTACTTCCCACAAATGAGCGATGATTGACCACGTCCTTGAAGCAAGGCCTCAACGCACGCAGCCGGTGTTCGAGAGGAGGACCGACGTCTTCTCAACGAGAGCCCACCCCCCCCTCTTCTTCCTGTTTCCACCTTTTATTGCTGAGTGTGACATCACATGGTATGGAATATCCCTTTGATTGGTTTAGGTCAGCTGCCCTAGTGATGTTTCTCTCCTCACTTTTTGCCCATCCCCTAGGAGGGTTAGAGAAAGGCCCAATGCTGTGCCACTGCTGCTCAGCAGTAGACACAACACTGGTGTGATAACACTGCTGTTCCAGCTACAAGTACAGAGTACGGCACTGTATGGGCTGCTGCTGGGAAAGTTAACATTCCAGCCAGACCCAGTACAACCTCCATCCCTTATTCCATAACATTTGTGTCACACTCAGATCCCCATACTTTAGCATACAAGCATTCTCATCATTATTCCTTGTCCTTTAACAGGACAAGGATTTAACAGGACAGGATTAATAGGCAGGTGTATCTTCTTATTCCATAGGTCTTTCTTGGAAAATGTTCATAAGAACTGTTGATGATCAGGTCTTCATCTGCCAAAGTGGCCACTCAAGGCAGGCGGAGTTGGATGTCTGGACACCAGCACCAGCTTAGCTCAAGTCCTTGTTGCACTGCCCGGCTCCTTGCAACGTTGACCTGTCGTTGATCCTACAGCATCTTCCTACAACATATAACTTAGATTACAGATTAGTTTTCTCTCAATGTCAAATCTCCTTGAGGCACACACTTGATATCCCCATTCTTTTGCATGACCCACCAGGTATACCCTGATCCTTGGGCAAAGACAATCCCACGAGTGGGTTTGCCTTTTCCCGAGGCAGGAGCAACCCACACTGCCTTCCCCATCCACCTTCCTACATGCACTACGGGAACTTTAGCTCCTTTCACAGTGTGTAGGGGTTTTGTTTCGGCAGGACCAGCACGGCTGTCAGACCCCCTATTGTTAACTAGCCAAGTGGCTTCTGGTATATTTGTGTCCCATTGTTTCCACGTCCCAGCACCTAATGCTCGTAACATAGTCTTTAACAGTCCATTGTACCTCTCAACCTTCCCAGAGGCTTGTGGGTGATAAGGGATGTGGTACACCCACTCAATACCATGCCTCTTGGCTCAGGAGGTAACAAGATTGTTTCGGAAATGACTCCCATTGTCAGACTCAATTCTCTCTGGTGTACCATGACGCCACAATACTTGTCTTTCCAGGCCCAAGGTAGTGTTTCAGGCTGTGGCGTGGTTTACGGGGTATGTTTCCAGCCACCCAGTAGTTGCTTCTACCATGGTGAGTATGTACCGTTTGCCTTGGCGGGTTTTTGGAAGTGGTCCGATATAGTCAATTTGCCAGGCCTCACCATATTGAAACCCTAGCCATCTCCCCCTGTTCCAGGGAGATTTTACCTTCATGGCTTTCTTGATTGCAGCACAGGTCTCACACTCATGGGTAACCTGTGTGATGGCCTCAATGGTCAAGTCCACCCCTCGATCACGAGCCCATCTGTAAGTGGCATCCCTCCCCAGATGTCCTGATGTTTCATGGGCCCATCGAGCTACAAACAGCTCACCCTTACGTTCCCAGTCTAGGTCCACCTGAGCCACTTCAATTTTCGAAGCTCGATCCACTTCTTCGTTGTTCCGATGTTCTACAGTAGCGCGACTCTTGGGCATGTGGGCATCAACATGACATACTTTTACATCCAGGTTTTCTACCCAGGCAGCAATATCTTGCCACAGGGTAGCAGCCCAGATAGGTTTACCTCTGCGCTGCCAGTTGCTCTCTTTCCATTGCTGCAGCCACCCCCACAGAGCATTTGCCACCATCCATGAGTCACTGTAGAGATACAGTACCGGACACTTTTCTCTTTCAGCAATTTCTAGGGCCAGTTGTATAGCTTTCACTTCTGCATACTGACTCGACTCGCTTTCCCCTTCCATGGCCTCCACAACTCGTCGTATGGGATTCCACACAGCAGCTTTCCATTTCCGATGGCTCCCTATCACACGGCAGGATCCGTCAGTAAACAACGCATACTGCTTTCTGTCTTCTGGCAACTCATTGTATGGTGGTGCCTCTTCAGCACGGGTTACCTCTTCTGTTGGCACTCCGAAATCTCTGCCTTCCGGCCAGTCCATAATCTCTTCCAGGATTCCTGGGCGATTGGGTTTTCCCATTCGAGCCCGCTGTGTAATTAACGCTATCCACTTACTCCATGTAGCATCAGTCGCATGGTTTGTAGTGGGAATTTTCTCTTTGAACATCCAATGTAACACAGGTAGCCGCGGTGCCAAGAGGAGCTGTGCCTCTGTACCCACAACTTCTGATGCAGCTCGAACACCCTCATATGCTGTGAGTATCTCTTTTTCAGTTGGGGTGTAATTGGCTTCTGATCCTCGATAGCCCCGACTCCAGAAGCCCAGAGGTCGACCTCGAGTTTCTTCTGGGGTTTTCTGCCAAAGGCTCCAGGTGAGGCCATGCTCCCCAGCTGCAGTGTACAGTATATTTTGCACAGCTGGTCCAGTACAGACAGGCCCAAGGGCTACTGCACGAGCTATGTCTTGTTTGATTTGTTCAAAAACCTGTTGTTGCTCAGGGCCCCACTCAAAATAGTTTCTCTTTCGAGTCACTTGAAGGACTCACAAGCTGACTATAGCCTGGCACATGCATTCTCCAGAATCCCACGAGGCCTAGGAAAGCTTGCATTTCTTTTTTGCTAGTTGGCGGAGACATTGCTGTTATTTTATTGATCACATCCTTAGGAATGTGGCGACGTCCATCCTGCCATTTTACCCCCAAGAACTGGATTTCCTGTGCAGGCCCCTTGACCTTGCTCTGTTTAATGGCAAAACCAGCTTTCAGGAGAATTTGGATTACTTTCTTCCCTTTCTCAAAAACTTCTTCTGCTGTGTTGCCCCACACGAGGATGTCGTCAATGTACTGAAGGTGCTCAGGAGCTCCCCCTTGCTCCAGTGCAGACTGGATCAGTCCGCGGAAAATGGTAGGGCTGTGTTTCCACCCCTGGGGCAGCCGATTCCAGGTGTATTGGATGCCCCGCCAAGTGAAAGCAAACTGCGGCCTGCATGCTGCTGCCAAAGGGATGGAGAACAATGCATTAGCAATATCAATTGTGGCGTACCACTTGGCTGCCTTTGACTCTAGTTCGTACTGAAGTTCTAGCATGTCTGGCACTGCAGCACTCAGTGGTGGCGTGACTTCATTCAGGCCTCGATAGTCCACTGTTAGCCTCCACTCGCCATTAGACTTTCGTACTGGCCATATAGGACTATTAAAGGGTGAGCGAGTCTTGCTGATTACTCCCTGACTCTCCAGTCAGTGAACCAACTCATGGATGGGAATCAGGGAGACTCGGTTTGTGCGATATTGCCGTCGGTGCACCGTTGTAGTAGCAATTGGTACCTGTTGTTCTTCAACCTTCAGCAATCCTACAACAGAATAGTCTTCTGAAAGGCCAGGCAGGGTAGACAGCTGCCTAATCTTCTCTGTGCTCAAAGCAGCTATGCCAAAAGCCCACCGGTATCCTTTTGGATCCTTGAAGTACCCTCTCTTGAGGTAGTCTATGCCAAGGATACACGGAGCCTCTGGGCCAGTCACAATGGGATGCTTTTGCCACTCATTCCCAGTTAGGCTCACTTCAGCTTCCAGTAAAGTTAGTTGTTGGGATCCCCCTGTCACTCCAGAGATACAGTTGAGTTCTGTCCCTTGGTAGCCTGATGGCATTAAGGTACATTGTGCGCCAGTGTCCACTAAAGCTTTGTATTCTTGTGGTTCTGATGTGCCAGGCCATCGGATCCACACAGTCCAATAAATCTGGTTATCCCTCTCCTCTACCTGGCCAGAGGCAGGGCCCCTCTAGTCCTGGCTGGAGTGTCTGCCACTTAATTCTTGCAAATGAGAGGTAGAGGTCCCTTTATCAGGGTCGAGAACAACATCAGCTCTTCTACTGCCTCTGTGGTACTGCCCAATAGAAACTGGAGCAGCATTTCTCTTAGGAGCCCCTCTTCTTGCTGCTGTATTTCCTTTCAGTTCACGTACCCGAGCAGCTAGGGTTGAAGTAGGTACACCATCCCATTTCCTCATATTTTCCCATGGTCACGCAGATAAAACCACAAGGTGCCACGTGGCGTACGTCTTGGGTACTCTCTCTCTTGAGCAGGCGAATGCTGATTCTTAGTGGCTGAAGTATCACTCTGTCTAAATGAGGGGGAATATACTCGTTCCACTAGCTTGTCATGTCCTTTAGACAGTTTCTCCACAGCTGAGACTCAGGACAGTAGCGGAGCAGAGAGATTGTCTTCATATTGTTGAAGCTGGCAGGACACATCATACATTGTCGGTCCCATCCCCTCCTCCCAGCGAATTGCTGCCAAGGTACTGGCATGTGCTGATGGTGCACTCCGCACAAATTTACGCCACATGGATGTTGTGCACTGGACTTCATCGGGGTCTTGAGGTGTCTGGGCATTGTCCAAATCACTATAAATCATCTCCCGCACAGCTAATTCCCGCAGATGCTGGAGACCTTTATCTATAGTGGTCCACTTGCCTATGTGATATACAATATCTTCCTTATGGGGATATCTTTCTCTCATAGCTGCCAGGAGTCGTCTCCAGAGGCTGAGGGCCTGTGCTCCTCTCCCGATTACTTTGTCGATTACCCTTTCTCTAGAGAGGGATCCCAGCTGCTTGGCTTCATTGCCTTCTAATTGTAGGCTATT
This sequence comes from Anas acuta, assembly GCF_963932015.1. Taxonomy (NCBI): domain Eukaryota; kingdom Metazoa; phylum Chordata; class Aves; order Anseriformes; family Anatidae; genus Anas; species Anas acuta. The sequence continues at coordinate 16,887,358 of NC_089016.1, forward strand.
GGCCCCAGCATCCCAGCATCGGAGCAGCCAGGTGAGGATGTGTTCACCTGGGCGTCGACCATAATCCTTTCGTATTTCTCGCATCTCACTCAGGGATAAGGATCGAGTGATTTCCGATTCCTTTATGATTTCCGTCTCGTCTTCCTGCTGTTTTTGTGATGGCTCTGCTTTAGAGGTGCCTGCCATTTCCCCTTCTCCCTCCTTCTTAGGAGAGCCTTCTTCCCTTATGAAACGAGCTGACCTCCGTTTCCATTGTTTTGACTTGACTATGGGGGCGACTGATACCATAGTTGGTTGGTCTTTTGGGTCAGCCACATCGTGTGTTACTTGGTCATCAGATTCAGAGACTTCCTCCCTCTCTTCAAGTTGCTGGATGATGTTAAACAGTGTTTGATAGGAATAAGCCAGGACCCAGCACAATGCTGCAAGCTGTCGTTCTCCAGCATTATCAGGGTCAGGACATACAACTCTCAAACATTCTACAAAGTTTTTAGGATTTAGCACTTGCTCAGGGGTGAAGTTCAAAACTATTGGAGGAGACACTCGTGACAGGTATCTGCTAACATCATCCCACACACCTTGCCACTCACCACAAGACTGTTTCGGGACAGATTCCCAAGTAAGTTTTCTAAACAATCGACTAATCTTAGAGAGAAAATGAAACTGGTTGTTCAGAATTAGAAATAGCAATACATGGGTTACAGATGGATCTTCAAAATACTCCCAAACTGTTGTAATTAGCCCACTGTGAAAGAAGGGAAAGGTACCATTCCTAATATTATTAATAAACTGGTGTCCAGATGAGAAAAGGAAGGCAGTGTAGTTCTGAATATTCTCTGAAAGATAGTTTCCATGGGACCCAAATGATAACAGCGCAGAGCCTGAATTCCAGATTAAACCCAAGGTCAGTGCTTGGCAGCACAGCGAATTAAAAAAAGTGAACACAGATTGTAGCACTTTGTCGGATCGGATATATAGGAGAAAGGAGAATATTACACGGATTGCATGACATATGAACAAAGCTATTATTAACAGGACAATGTACATGGTTACTAGCAAGCAAGTGTGTTAGTTGTATGCGTTTAATCAATTCTATTGTTATCTCAACCCTTTGAGCCCCACGTTGGGCGCCAAAAAGGACTGTGGTGGTTTTACCGTGCTGGGCAGCTAAACCCCACAACCGCTCTCTCACTCCCCCTCCTTTAGATGAGGAGGGGGAGAAGTAAAGCAAAGAACAACTCACGGGTTGAGATAAGGATAATGTAATTCAAGGGAAATAATTATAATAATTAAATAAAGACTACCATGAACTAAACAATTTAACTAAGGGGAAATAAAAAGGGAAAGGGGAAAAGGGAGGGGAAAAGGAAAAATAAAAAGAAGGGAGGAAAACAAACAAACAAAATAAATGAAAGCTATATGGAAGTGCAGAGGAAAGAAATTACTCTCTACTTCCCACAAATGAGCGATGATTGACCACGTCCTTGAAGCAAGGCCTCAATGCACGCAGCCGGTGTTCGAGAGGAGGACCGACGTCTTCTCAACGAGAGCCCACCCCTCCCTCTTCTTCCTGTTTCCACCTTTTATTGCTGAGTGTGACATCACATGGTATGGAATATCCCTTTGATTGGTTTAGGTCAGCTGCCCTAGTGATGTTTCTCTCCTCACTTTTTGCCCATCCCCTAGGAGGGTTAGAGAAAGGCCCAATGCTGTGCCACTGCTGCTCAGCAATAGACACAACACTGGTGTGATAACACTGCTGTTCCAGCTACAAGTACAGAGTACGGCACTGTATGGGCTGCTGCCGGGAAAGTTAACATTCCAGCCAGACCCAGTACACTGATACTTACCTGACCTCATTTCCTACCTAACCTAGTGGACCAGGATTTGCACAACACTTTTTTTTAGTAATTTTGTTGTTGTTGTTTTGAAAGTCTTTTTCTTTAGATAAATAAAGGAATGGTCATGTCTCAAACCTGACTTTGATTATGTGTACTCAGCCTGTTTAAGTGTGCTTTGGAGAACTGGGGAAGAAGAATGAGGAGCTTGAAGGGGGGATTGCATAAACCAATATGATGTTGAAAGAATAATAATGGGTAACCAATGCCTCCACTGTAACAAAAAAAAGTATTCTTCTCTAAGGCTGTATGAATAATTTGCTGTGGAACCTGAATTTCAGTGATTGTCACAGAAATAGAATATCAAAATACATGACATTGTTTGACATGGATTGATTCATTCACAACCCATTGCTCAGTGATGTGACTCTTTCATGGAAGATGATCCCATTGTAGTCTCACCAAAGCCTTTGACTGAGACCCTATTACATCTTAGCCAGCTTCCCTGATGAATCTCAGAGGAAGCTACTAGTTTTATACCACAAGCACACTATGGGAACATGTATATACCACTGTGCCATGACAAATGAGAGTCATAACCTCTCTCTCATCATCTATTATCCTGGCAATTTCATTACAATAACTTTAAACCTCTGGAATTACATTTGCATGCTTCTCCCTACACAATAATGACATTCTTTTCCATTAGCACTTGCAAATGGTCTTTTGCCAAGAGCTGTCAATAACCCTAACATTAGACTGTTATACATTGCTGTTTTGTTTGTTTTTTAATCTGCTAGTAAAGTTTTTACTGAGATTAGAATGTTTCTGAAAAAAAAAAAATCCTTTATTTTTTCTGTAGCAATAGACCCTCAGATGGCAGATGAACTACCAGGGATCTGGTTCATCACTTAAGTGATTTTCTTGGAGACTTAATCACTAAATAGAGAGGAGGAAAAGTTAAGACTCATTTCTTATAATTATTATGTAACTTCTATAGCAAGAGCAAGAAAATAGTTCTTAATCACAGCACTAACCTGTCAAACTGCAATTCTTACTACCTTCTGATCAATGTGGATGGAGACCTAAAACCCTTTGATATCATAGCTTTACATCCACAAATGCTAGCAGCTACAAATCCAATCAATATCTTAAATTAACTTACTCTAATAAAATACCAAATTTTGTCATTTGATTTACTCTTCAACCCCTTCCAGCTCCAAAAAAAAGAAAAGTAGAAGACAATGTGTGAGAATTATTCACTAGCTTTAATTCTGGTAGAACTTAAAAATCAGTATTTGATCAAGACAGTTTTCAGTCCACAACAAACAAAAGATCCAATTAACCTATAGCCCATCTGTGTCATACACAATTTTGGTTTTAGTGATGTTTTATTAGACATCAACGTGTTTCTTGAAGGTGAACTAAAAGTAGATAGATAGATATTAATTTTTGCTTTGAATATAATACAAATCTCATGTGAACACATAGGCTAAGAAAGGTGATACATATTCAAACGTGTAAGGAGAAGCATCCCAGGAATAATCAATCCAAAACTACAGAGGTAATTTAACTGCAGACATTGTGGCTTACAGGTGAATTAACTGGTTATGTTGGTTGTGCCTACATGGCCAAGACATCATTAATTTAGTTTACTTTACAGTAAATTTGTGCTTTTATTACCTTCTATTGCTCCCTACTCACTTTCAAAAATCGATTTCACTCTGTACAAAGGAAAGAGAGGTAAAGTAATGTGGTACAGAACACTGACATCTCATTTGCAGATTCCCAGAAATTCTATAAGGTAAAAGTGAGGAAGGTATCCCTTCTGCATCCTAGGAGGTCACGCAGGGATGGGAACTTAAAAACAAGTTCCACAAGGAAAATGGCAGCCGTCACTTCCCTATAAGAATCCAAATTTGACTTTCAGATAATACCAACAAAAAAAAACAAAACAAAACAAAAATAAAAGAGCTAGAAATGTGATAGTGAAAAAAGTTAGACTTTCCTCATGTTTCCTAGGAGAGATGACCAGGAACAAAGACTCAAAACCACCTAATTGTTTTAATATCTTGCCCATATGCTCACGGGCAAACAAACCTTTATCATCTGGAATATTAGACATATTAAGTATACATTCTTAAAAACATATAAATGTTCTCTTATTGTACTGTATTGTATCGTATTTAGTATTTGGCACAGAGGCTTTTTTTCTTTAAAGAAAAAAGGAAAAAATATTGTTATAGTTACTTTGATGAAATTAAATGTTGTCAGCTTGAAATAACTTTTTTTTATTATTTATCTTAGTGTAGTAATGCCCCACAGATGTAACTGTAATAGTGATATTTACTATGTAATTTAAAAATGTTAAGTGGGGTATGCAGATTGTGCACTAAGGCAGGCTGTGTCCCTGGATATAAAATGAATAATTTATCATCACTTAGCACAAAAGTGCTTTGTCCACCTCTGAATGCACTGCAGGTTGTTCAAAACTCACAACTATGAGTAAAGAATGCCATGTTGTGGACAATGGCATCAATCGTTTCCCCTAGTAAATAGCACTGTCCAAGCACCAGCACAAAGAGCACAGCATTTACTGAGGAACGATCTACCATACAAGGAGCAGATGGACTTATTTTATACATATCCATACTACCTGGGAGTCCCTCCAGCACATTTGCACAACAAATGTATGATCTCTATCCATGTACCTGCACCAAGGTGGTTCCTAGAGAGTGATGCACAGACTCTATGAGACCATAGATGAGAAATTAGAGCTGATGGCTTTTTGGTTGCCTTTCCACACCTGTTGTTAATTCATTCTCTTATATGGTTCTTTGTTGCAGCTGTGAAATGGGTATCAGCAATCAGAACTAGGAAAAATACTGAGTTTACAAATATAAATAAGCATAACTAGGCAGCACAGTTGGCCAGGTGTGACCTTGCAGACATCAGGGAAGATGATATTTGAGAATCAGATGCATTCATTCTGATAATCCACTGGATGGAGTTGGCTTGAAAATGGAAAAATAGTGCAGCTGTTTAATTTAGGAGAAGCCCCATGACTGGTCACTTCTGTTCCACAGAAATAAAAATATCATCAATTGTACTCATTAGACTACATTGGCTAAACAGAAAGGGAGGGGAGGAAAAGTGAGAAACATTACGAGTAAAGTTGGATAAAGTTTTAATTTATTACATTAACATAAAATGCATTTGCATATGATTCTCTGATTTTATTTTCTTGACATCTTTTCAAAGGTGAAGTGTCAAATGACTACATGTAGCATTTTCTTTTGGTTTTAAAAACTGCTTACTTTTCCTGAAAGAGAAGTTTATCAAATATTTTCCTTCTTGTGGGGGGCAGGGGAGTGCTGAACCACATTTTAAATAAAAAATATTAAAAAAGTTATTTTTCATGTGTTTAGAACAGTGGACAGATTTATTAAATGATGCCCAGGAACAATGGAAACTGAAAAAAAGGTAAATGAAAGCTAAGGCAGGTGAAGTCAACACATGTACAAAGTTTATTGTACCTTTAATCTCCATTGATTGTTTTTTAATCCAACTCACATCCCAACAGCACTACAATATGTACATTTGTATTCATCTTTCCATAACTTAAGTCATAAGGAATTAATGCTTTATTGTTGAAAACTTGTTCTTGAGACTGTAAAACAAGTATGTGTATGCAAGCTGGTTGCTGGTGAGACGTGTATGTCCTTTCAAAAAGCTTGTGCTCCCTACAAAACTGTGGAAACTCTCTTAGACCATGTGTTTCTCCTCTCTATGTTTGTGCTCTTTCACATTTCTAATAATCTCTTCACATTTTTAACCATAGATAGCTGACAACCCAGGTCCTAATAGTTATTTCTGCATAGTTTTTTAAAACACCTCACTTGTCTTTCTGCAGACAAGCTTCCCCTATATGGAAAATGTTCTCTCATCAACATGTCAGTCCACTATAAAAAGAGAAAGGATGTAATCTGTCAGTAAAACTGAAGGATGTTGTCCTGATTATTCTCATATGGCACTTCAGATGAGAAAATGCTTGCTAGTAGACTATGGAGTCTTAAAAAGATAAGGTAGAAGATTTTCCTCTCATGCATTTTGAGTAAACATGCTGCTACACAGTACAGAAAGAATAAGTACCAGCAAGACAGCATCACTGAATACTTTTTTTTTTCTGTTAAATGCAATATACAAAATTAGAAGTTATTTTCAGCCACAGCACATGAAGGTAAAATTTGTCACTTGTGAGAAACATCTCAAATAATTTTCTTCAGATAGGATCTTCTGTGAAGCTATTTTATTTGCTATTGCAATGGCGGGCATCCTGTTGATTAGGGGCGCATTTTAGTAAACAAATCATAACCTTTTATTCCCTATTCCCCGATGCCTGATCACCTCCCCTGTTTCCTCATTGTCTGAGTACTACAGGTTCACAAGCTACTTGACGCTCCTCTATACCATATATGTACAATTTTTCTTTTTTTTCAACCCTTTAATTTCTCCTTTCTTATGTTTTGAGAACTTGTGATCTTTGTTTTACTGTTCTCACACTGCTCACCCTGTTTTTCTCAAGCTTCTACCTTAGTTTGGAACAGTGAGGCCTTCTACTGTCCACTTACCTACTTAGCATTTCTCCTTATTATGACTACACAACTACCTTGGAAGACAGAAAATTATTTCTCTACTGCAAAAACACAACTTAGTTTCTCACAATTGATCCTCCAACTGGTCCTTGCACTTACCATAAGACAGGATTGATAGTAAGGGGAAACAAAGTGGGAAGCCTTGGCAACATAGGCAACAACACAGCATTTGTTAGGAAAAAAAAATCCCTTTACAGTAAACAAACCAATATGTGTTGTTCCATGAGAAAGCTGTTAACATTCTAAAGAAAGGAGTTGCTTTATCTTCTGCATATTTTAAATTACAGTTACAGTCAATGTCCATTAAGTGTGGTAGCAAAAATTTACCACTTTGAAATGAGCCATCTCTTGCATTTGTTTCAGAGAGCCTTCTGCAACTAATGCACTTTCTCTGAGTTAGGAAAAAAAAAAAAGGAATACTGAAGTTAATTCTTTTGAAATGCATCACAGGAGGCCTGGAGGAATGAAATATTCACCTTTATGTAGCTTAACAGCAAGAATGGCATTTAGAGTCTTTCAATAAAGCTTCCCTTCTTCAAGAAAGATATTTTTAACAAATAAAAATATTTGTCATTGCTCCTTCTCACACCTTTCACATGCAATGACTCCCATCTTAGGACCCATAAGCCTAATTTCAAGTGTATACCACAACGAGGGACAGATATGCAGTGTTCATTCAAGAGCAGACCCGGATTGCTATACTCCTACAAATAACAGCATTTTCATAATAAGAAATTCATATTACAGGCATACAGATGTGTACTGGGTCTGGCTGGGATGTTAACTTTCCCTGCAGCAGCCCATACAATGTTGTGCTCTGCACTTGTAGCTAGAACAGCAGTGGTATCACACCAGTGTTGTATCTGCTTCTGAGCAGTGCTGGCACAGCATCAGGACTTTCTCTAACCCTCCTAGGGGGTGGGCAAAAAAGTGAGAAAAGAAACATCACCAGGGCAGCTGACCTAAACCAAAGGGATATTCCATACCCTTGGTGGAATACGCTTGGTGGAAAAAGGAAGAAGAGGGGAGGGGTGGGCTCTCATTGTGAAAACGTTGGTCCTCCTCCCAAACACCGGCTACATGCGTTGAGGCCCTGCTTCAAGGACATGGTCAAGCATCCCTCATTTGTGGGAAGTAGAGAGTAATTTCTTTCCTCTGCACTTCCACATAGCCTTTAGTTGTTGTGTTTTTTTTCCTTTTTTTCGCTTTCCCCTTCCTTTTTCCCCTTTCCTTTTTTTTCCCCCTTTAGTTAAATTGTTTAGTTAATAATAATCTTTCATTAATAATAATAATAATTATTATTATTTTTCCCTTTAATTAAATTATCCTTATCTCAACCCGTGAGTTGTTCTTTACTTTACTTCTTCCCCTCCTCATCTAAGGAGGGGGAGTGAGAGAGCGGTTGTGGTGTTTAGCTGCCCAGCACGGTAAAACCAAATACAATCCAAATACATTATGAAACTATAACTGTGTTCTTCATTGATTTTTTTTTTTCCCTCAGTAAGGCTAAGAGAAAATTCAGTCTCTATCTAAAATCAGAGGTGTTTTTTTATTCATGTCATAATTAGCACAACAGTTCACACAGTCTCTAGTTATGGTCTTGGTTTTAAAAATCTACATTTAACTAATGAGCTTTGCAGTACCAAAACCATTAATGAAGGGTTCTGAGCTCTTCTTTAACAGCAATGGGTTAAAGCAGAAAGTTAAGGTCACTGTTTTTTACTTTTGGTTAGCACACTAAGGCATCTGACATCAGTCATTTGAACAGGGGAGCTACTGAAGAAAAAAGGTGAGATAACAGAAGGGCCCATTAGACTGTAGATCACTGGAACTCTCTTTCTGAGATCAAGACATAGTGTCCTGGTTTCAGTTAGAACAGAATTAATTTTCTTCCTAGTAGCGGGTGGAATGCTGTGTTTTGGCTTAGGATGAGAAGAGTGCTGATAACACCCCAATGTTTTAATTGTTGCAGAGCAGTGCTTATACTAAGCCAAGGACATCTCAGTTTCTTGCTCTGTCCTGCCAACGGGCAGGCTGGGGGTGCAGTAAGAGCTGGGAGGGGACAGACCCAGGACAGGTGACCCAAACTAGCCAAAGGGGTATTCCATACCATCTCACGTCATGCTAAACAATATATAGGGGTGGCTAGCTGGGGGAGGGGGCCGGACTGCTCGGGGGTTAGGCTGAGCATCGGTCAGCAGGTGGTGAGCAATTGCATTGTGCATCACTTGTTTGTACACATTATTAGTGGTAGTACGATTGTCATCATTGTATTATTATTATTATTATTGTTGTTATTATTATTTTCCTGTCTTATTAAACTGTCTTTATCTCAACTCACGGGCTTCGCTTTCCATTTCTCTCCCCCGTCCCAGAGAGGGAGGGGGGAGGGTGAGCGAACGGCTGCGTGGTGTTTAGCTGCCAGCCGGGTTAAACCACGACACATAGTTACCTGATAAATGACGTATGAAGTTTATTAGGCATTTCAGCTTAACTAAGGCTCAGCTGTAGTCACAGAAATACTGAGAAATGCGAATCAAATGCTGTCCATAAACTTCTGCCTTTTTCTTGCAAAAAAAAGTCACAGGTGCTCTACCATCCATTTGGAAGTTTACAGATAATAACATGATAAGATCAACATTGACTTGTTCAGAAATCATGCAAAAATTAATAACACTGTTATATTTGTTTTCTTACATAGGGACAAGTTGTAGTATTTCAGTTTCTACATAAGTCTATATGCAAATGTATATCAGAAAAAATAATACCTAATGTAGCTAAAATATTTCACACAGTGGTACTGTGAGTCCACTATAAATCCCTTCTAGCCTTTTTTTTTTTTTAAAAAAGGCACTTGCTCTCCAACTACCAATGACATTAAAAATTTAAAATAGAATTCAATATTGCTCCCAATAACAGCTGTGTTTTGGAAAAGAAAGGCTCAAAAGCAGAGATGTCAGGGATTTAGTTTCATAAAGATTTGGTTTAATGTCCCACTTCTCTCAGATGTCCACAGTGACAAGGAGATAGGCAACAGGAATGAAGTTACAGAATTTCTAGGTTGGAAGAGACCTCAAGATCATTGAGTCCAACCTCTAACCTAACGCTAACAGTCCCCACTAAACCATATCCCTAAGCTTTACATCTAAACGTCTTTTAAAGACCTCCAGGGATGGTGACTACACCACCTCCCTGGGCAGCCTGTTCCAATGTCTAACAACCCTTTCGGTAAAGAAGTTCTTCCTAACATCTAACCTAAAACTCCCCTCGCGCAACTTTAGCCCATTCCCCCTCGTCCTGTCACCAGGCACATGGGAGAACAGGCCATCCCCCACCTCGCTACAGCCTCCTTTAAGGTACCTGTAGAGAGCAATAAGGTCACCCCTGAGCCTCCTTTTCTCCAGGCTGAACAAGCCCAGCTCCCTCAGCCGTTCCTTGTAGGACTTGTTCTCCAGGCCCCTCACCAGCTTTGTTGCCCTTCTCTGGACCCGCTCAAGCACCTCGATGTCCTTCTTGTAGCGAGGGGCCCAAAACTGAACACAGTACTCGAGGTGCGGCCTCACCAGAGCCTAGTACAGGGGGACGATCACCTCCCTAGCCCTGCTGGTCACAGTGTTTCTGATACAAGCCAGGATGCCGTTGGCCTTCTTGGCCACCTGAGCACACTGCTGGCTCATATTCAGCTGACTGTCAACCATCACTCCCAGTTGGAACATAAGAAATTCTAGGAATATAAGGAAAACATTTTTCACCATGAAGGTGGTCATTTATGGGGCAAGCTGACCAGAGAGTTTGTGGGACTGCATCCTTGGAGATGTTCAAAGACATGACTGGATAAAGCCCTGAGTAATGTTCTGTAATTAGACATGTTCTGAGCACGGGATTGACCTTACGGTCATATCCAGAGGTCCAGTTTCAATTAATCAGTAGTTCTTTGATTCTGTAAAAACCTATTCTGTCTTCATTGTCTATAGAATTCTTCTGGAAAGTAAAGTACTGGAGATATTTTCAACATAAAATAAATTAATTCCAGTTTTCTTGGTTAAAATTTATTAACAAAGATTTTATTTCCATTCTTCCTGTAATTCAGAGACTTGCAGTTTTGCATAATCCTCTACAGTACATTAGTAATAATATGCACTTGTTATTTTGGTTGCTGATTTTTTTCTAAAAAGTACTCTTGCTGTAGGATCTAATTCAATCTTTTTGGCATAACATTATGAGATTTAGGATTATACAAGCTGAAGCATGTTTTTACATTTATGATTATGCTTTCCTGCTTGTTCTACTCTTTGGGAAAAAATAAAGAAAAAAAAGAGTTTCTCTTAAATGGAAGCTTAAACAAACTGCTTAGAATGTGAGTAGTTCTATTGATTTCAGCAGGATTACTCAAATGTTTCAGACTAAGCATGTGCCTGCGTGTCTTCTGGAAGAAAAAAAAAAAAAGCACAAGATCTAGGCAGTTGTTTTGTATTAAAACAATAACCTTCATGCACTCACTCATTCAGGCAGGTTCAGATTACATCCAATCTCAAAGCAATTTGTCCAAATTTCCACTTTTGTTAAGCTACAGGTGTATGTTCTCCTTTGTTTACAGGTGTGTTGGTTTAAACAAGTCATTGCTGGTAGCTGTGAAGCAAACAACCTAAGACATACCTGTTTCTGTGTGGTGGTTTTACTCAGGTGGGCAGCTGAGCTCCACCACAACTGCTCTCTCACTCCCCCTCTCCTCAAAAAGGAAGGGGGAGAAAATACAACTCAAGGTTTGAGATGAGAATGGTTTAATTAAAGGGAAAGGGAATGGGGAGAAAAAGAAACAACAGAAACAATAAGTCCGTGCAGAAGCACAAAGAGAAGGGAAAAAATTATTCTCTACTTCCCATCAACAAGTGATGTTCGGCCAGCTGCCCCGGTGTGTTGGGTCTGTCTGAGCTGGAGTCACCTTTTCCCTGCAGCAGCCCGCACAGTGCTCTCTCTGCACTCGTAGCTGGAACAGCACTGATATCACTCCAGTGTTGTGTCTATTGCTGCGTAGTGCTGGCACAGCATCAGGACTCCTTCCAAGACCCCAAGAGCCAGCAGGCTGGGGGTGGGCAAGTGATGGGGAGGGGACATTGCCGGGGCAGCTGACCTAAACCAACCAAAGGGATATTCCATAACACCTGATGTCACACTCAGCAATAAAAGGGGGGGCTCTCGTGGGGGAGGGGGCTGTTCCTCCTGAACAACCACTACGCGTTTGAGGCCCTGCTTCCCAGGACGTGGCCGAACACCGCTCGCTGATGGGAAGTAGAGAATAATTTTTTCTCTCTCTGTGCTTCCGCGCGGACTGATTGTTTCTTTTGTTTCTCTTTTTCCTCCCCATTCCCTTTCCCTTTAATTAAACCTTTCTCATCTCAAACCTCGAGTTCTCTGTGTTGTATTTTCTTCCCCTTCCTTTTGAGGAGAGGGGGAGTGAGAGAGCGGTTGTGGTGGAGCTCAGCTGCCCACCTGAGTAAAACCACCACAGTCCTTTTTGGCGCCCAACGTGGGGCTCAAGGGTTGAGATAACAATAGCATTGATTGAAGTATTTACAACTAACATATTGGTAGTCATAATGCTCGGTTTTCTGGTAATACAGAGCTCTATAATCCCTTTTCATACTCCTCAGACTGCTCCTGGCTGAATCACTGACGCCCACACGGAACAACACAGTGGATAATACTCCTTAGGCTGTATGAGTCTTGGCAGCCTCTTGGTGACATCCCTGATATGAACCCCCTGGTAAGCAACAGACTTCTCTCAAGAGGGGATCCAGTCATCAGATGAGCGCCTCCATACCTCTCAGAAGACAGTCTCCTACTGCTATCACCTGTTGCATTTTCTTAGTTGCACTGCTTGTTCCACAGGGAGCAGATCGGGCTGTCTTACTCAGCACCACCCCCCTGCAATGGGTCTTTCCTTTCCAGACAGCAGAGGAGTGAAGCGTTTCTGTAAGGGTACCTCAGGCTCTGAGGGTAGACTTCTTCCTGCTGACCTTCCTCCTGTTGGTCCTTGTTGTTGCCAGCTTCCACTCTCCTGTATCACTGGCCCCCCTCCCTTCTGACAGTGACAGAGTTTCAGGCTGTTTGGTCATGGGCTGTGGGGCCCCTCAAGACTATGCTGTGAGCTGCAGCCTTTGCCTTGAGACAAGTGCCCACCATTCTGCCTTGAGGATCAGGTATGGCGAGCACCCATGGCCTGCACAGATCTGGGTGTAGGGTCAAGGTGTACTTGGTGCCTCCTACTTGTCCGGTGGAACGGCCCTCCCTCATGGGGTGCCCTCCCTCACAAGTCCCCTTCTGTGCCAACTGCTGTGCCAGGCCATTTGTCCGCCCTGTTCATGGCACTCCCCAAGGGCTCCTTATGGGACAGTGGGCAGTGACTGCTGTTACTGCTGGCCCTGCCCACACTCTTCATCTGCTCTTGCACCAGATACAGACCCCTGGCAGTCTCTATGCTCTCCTGGGGCTTCCCCAATTCAGGAAGGCCCTGGTAGTAGGCCGCAGTACCCAGCTCTGCCGTGATCCACACCTGCCCAGAGATGATCACCTTGACAAAAATCAAAATATATGGTCTTATTACTTATTTTCCAGTACATACAAAGTACTTTGATATACAGTGATTTCCAGTGCATTATTTTATCATCAAAGTAGAAGGGACCTGAGTGTATGGTACACAGTAATTAAAAGGATTCTTCTCTCTTTCCAGTTCTGAACTTGAAAATTGCATATGTGATAATTCAGGAGGCCAGGCAAAATGAAATTTATATATAAAAAAAAAAAAAAAGAAGAAGAAGGATAAGAAGACTACCTTAATAGGTATAAGTTGGAAATTTTTGGTTTTGTTTTCCCAGAACTAATTTGTAAAATAAACATAGGAGTTAAGTCGGTCTAAGAGAAATAATGAAGGATTTTTCATTTTTTGATTGACAGTATCATATTCTTTAAATATTTTATTTCTATATTTTTCTAGTATTTCCTTCAGAGGAAGGAAATAATAATGAAATTATTGCCTTGAGATTGCCAAGAGATGTTCTTATGTTATTTTTTTTTTTTTTTGAACAAAGCAAAGGCTGATTTCCATGTGAAAAATAAGTCTTAAAGTTGATACAAGAATATGGGTTGATTTGCAAATGAAAGACTGTGACTTGAAATTAATCATGCTTAACCCAATTATTTATTTATTTGTTTAAGGTCAGGAATACAAGAGTTAAAAGTGAATCACTCTATAGAAAACCTTAGACCCTAGCACCCACTTAAAAAGGGGAGGGGGGGGGAAAGGAAATTAAATTTAGCAGTAATGGCTCAATTCAGAAAAATAATGAAGAGATTCTACAACTTTAAAAAGGAACAGCTAACTGCTGAGATGTAAGGACACAAGTGCTATAATAAAATAGGAATATTCTGATGATGAAGGGTATATTTATGAGCATAACTCTTTCTAAATGTCATATCTGGTCTTGAAACAAGAGTTAATACTTCCTTTTAACCTCTGATGCAGTAAGGTAATTATCTGGTGCTTAATGTCAAGAGAAAGATAAGAACATTGCTAACCTGTGGCCATCAAAAAGAGAGTAGGGTACAAAAATTAAAGGGATTGTTTTATCATCAACATCTTGATATTGCAGTATTCATCACCAAAATCTAAAGGGACAAATCAAACAGGTATGTGTGTGATATCTGTGTAGTTAAAAATATTCAAATGGAAAGTTGTTTTTATGAGCATGGTTCACTGAGTGAAGAACTGTCCAGTTGGCTGGGCTCAAAGAGTCATAGTGAATGTACCTCGATCTAGTTGGCTGGTCACCAGTGGCATTCTTCAGGACTCAATACTGGGGCAGATTTTAAAAAAAAAATATCAACCATCATGATAAGTGTGCTGAGTGCACCCTCAGTAAGCTTGCAGACGACACCAAGTTATGTGGGACTGTCAATCCACTTGACTATAGGTAGGCTTTGTAGATGGACCTTGGTAGGCTAGATAGCATTTAACAAAGCTCAGTGCTGGATCCTGCACTTTTTTCATAACAACTCCATGCATTGACACAGGCTTGGTGAAGAGTAGCTGGAAAGTTGCCCAGCAGAAAAGAACCTGAGGGTGCTGGTTGTGGTACCTGAATGTGAGCCAGCTGTGTGCCCAGGTGGCCAAGAAGGCCAGCAGCATCATGGCCTACATCAGAAAGTGTGTGGCCAGCAGGACTAGGGAAGTGATTGTCCCCTTATATGCAACACTGAAGAGCTGGGAGGAGGGCCAGACTGCTCGGGGTTAGGCTGGGCATCAGACAGCAGGTAGTGAGCAATTGCATTGTGCATCATTTGTTTCGTACACATTATTACTAGTAGTGCTATTATCATCATTATTGTCATTATTATTATTGCTATTATTTTCTTGTCTGTCGTGGTTTAACCCGGCTGGCAGCTAAACACCACGCAGCCGTTCGCTCACCCTCCCCCCTCCCTCTCTGGGACGGGGGAGAGAAATAGAAAGTGAAGCCCGTGAGTTGAGATAAAGACAGTTTAATAAGACAGGAAAATAACAATAACAATAACAATAACAATAACAATAACAATAACAATAACAATAACAATAACAATACAATGATGATAATAGTACTACTACTAATAATGTGTACAAACAAGTGATGCACAATGCAATTGCTCACCACCCGCTGACCGATGCCCAGCCTAACCCCGAGCAGTCGTGCCCCCTCCCCCGGCTAGCCACCCCTATATATTGTTTAGCATGACGTCAGATGGTATGGAATACCCCTTTGGCTAGTTTGGGTCACCTGTCCTGGGTCTGTTCCCTCCCAGCTCTTGCTGCACCCCCAGCCTGCCCGTTGGCAGGACAGAGCAAAAGGCTGAGATGTCCTTGGCTTAGTATAAGCACTGCTCTGCAGCAATTAAAACATTGGGGTGTTATCAGCACTCTTCTCATCCTAAGCCAAAACATAATTTTCTTCCTAGTAGCTGGTAGAATGCTAACTCTGTTCTAACTGAAACCAGGACATTGTCTTTATCTCAACTCACAGGCTTCACTTTCCCATTTCTCTCTCCCATCCCAGAGAAGGAGGGGGAGAGGTGAGCGAGCGACCGTGTGTTGTTTAGCTGCCAGCTGGGTTAAACCACAACAGAAAGAAAAGCTGTAAATGAACTTGTAAAAGAAATGAAGAAAATTGCAAATGTCCCAGTTCAAGCTTGGAATGGAATCGATCTAAGAGGATTATGGAAGGGGGCTTTATGGGCGGTGATTGGTTTGGTAAAATAAGGATGGTTGTATTGGGGATATGTGGAGGATTGTTAATAATTCCATGTTTAATACTTTGTATTAGCAGACTAATACACTCGGTTATACAAGGAATGCAAATATCTGCGGTACCTGTTGACCCAGAACCAGGGAAAGAGAAAAACCATTCCCTGATCATAATAAAAACAAAAGGAAGAACCAAAATTGGTATCAATTCGGCAAGTATTGACTCAATTGGAAAGGAAAACACGAAACAATACCATAAAAAAGGAGATGGGGGATTGTGAAATATGTTCATCTGATTCGTGTCAATATGGAACAATGCTAGGGCCGCAAGGTATGATGAATGTGACCTTCTCTCTTACATACCCTTGTATAACCACAAGTCTAAGAAAAACAGAGTGGTTAATGTATATAATTCTTGTATTCTGCAAAGGAATGTTTTAGCAATTCATGTCAATAGAGAGCTTGAAGGGAAATGTATTTGTAGGCTTTTCCTTGAAGTCTCTGATATCTGGGGGGTTTCAGAATAACTGCTAACTATTATGACTATTGGATGGGGCACTATGCAAGTCTCTGACATCTGGCCAGATGCAGCTACGCCCTACCCTGAAAGCCTCTTCAATGCTGTACATTTTCTTTAAACTGTGAATACTAGTTTTATTTTCCTAGTTACTTCAGGCAATTACAGCACAGTATATACCTTCCAATAATAATAATACAAAAACCTCGGAGCTATTACAAGACCTTTATACAAGAAGGTGTCATTTTAATGTATGAAACATTAACTGGGAAACAGTTTATGTACTGTACATGTATAAGTTTTGGTTTGGAGAGTTATCTTACTATTTGTGTTCAGTGAAGTTCAGTAAATGACCAAACAATTTCCATGGCCAAATAACATAGTAAAGGCTATGTGAATCTGGAATTTAATTTCATATAAAAGCCAGTCATCATTTCATTAATGCAAGATATGGAAACATAGCAGAGATTGAAAAACTTAATATAAAGTTATTGATTAAACAGTATAGGAATCACAGGGTTGAAGAATACAGTCATACCACCAACACCAGTTCCAACACGTCAGTACTGTGATACTCAGGAAAAGGATATAAATTCCTCTAGAGACTGATGCTTTTTATCTCAGTACCACTGAGAAGGAAGAGTGTTTAACACAACTATTATAAGTATATTTCCAAAGTACAAAAATAGAGCTGTACAACTATTACAGTACAGTGAAAATTTCCTCATCTACAACAATCTGGAAATAGTAACATTTTCACAAGGGGAAGGTTCCTTTTTTTTTTTTTTTAAATAACATTGCATTCAAATGCTACATTAAAATGCTATGGCCTTTAAATCCCCATAGATTTTATGATTATTAAAGACTCAAAAATCTGTTACAGATATTAATACAAAGTGTTTCTCAACATTGTCTTTTAGGAGACTGATATTTGCCATATATTCCCACATTACTATGCAGAAGTAGTTTGGCAAGGAGTCCCTTGCCAAATCTAAAGGAGTTATCCCGGTCACGTCAAAGAACATATTGGCTAATAGAATCAAAGATTCATAGAATGGTTTGGGTTGAATGGGACCTTAAAGGTCATCTAATTCCACTCTCCCTGCCATAGAGAACACCTTCCACTAGACTAGGTTGCTCAAAGCCCCATCCAACCTTGCCTTAAACACTTCCAGGTTATCCACAAATCTTCAGGGTAACCTGTTCCAGTGCCTCGCCACCTTCATTAAAAAAAATTTCTTCCTTATGTTTAATAGAAATCTACTCCCTTTTAGTTTAAAAGCATTGAACCATTGACTGCAACTCTTTGAGTACAACCATCCAGCCAATTCCTTATCCATCTACCAAACACCATGTATCCAATTTAGAGACAAGGATATTGTGCAGGAAAATGTCAAATATTTTCCACAAGTCCAGTTAGATGATGTCTGTTTCTCTTCCCCTGTCCACCAATGCTGTCACCCCATTGTAGAAGGCCATCAGATTTCTCAGGCACAATCTGCCCTTAGTGAAGCCATGCTGGATGTCTTAGATCACCTCCTTAAAAAAGCATTTGCACAAATACTCTATTGTGATGGCACCCTGTCCTGGTTTCAGTTCGGAGAGAGTTAATTTTTCTCCCAGTAGCTGGTAGGGTGCTATGTTTTAGATTAGGATGAGAAGAGTGCTGATAACATGCTAATGTTTTAATTGTTGCAGAGCAGTGCTTACACCAAGCCAAGGACATATCAGCTTCTCACTCTATCCTACCAGCGGGCAAGAGCTGGGTATGCAGCAAGAGCTGGGAGGGGACAGGCCCAGGACAGCTGACCCAAACTGGCCAAGGGGGTATTCCATACCATCTCACATAAATCTCACATAATGCTGAGATAGGGGTGGATAGCCGGGGGGGGGGGGGGGAAGTGTTGGTGGCGGGCTGCTCAGGGTTAGGCTGGTCAGCAGTCAGCGGGTGGTGAGCAATTGCATTGTGCATCACTTGTTTTGTACACATTGTTAGTAGCAGTACTATTATCATCATTATTGTTATTATTATTGTTATTATTATTATTGTTATTATTATTTTTGTTATTATTATTTTCCTGTCTTAATAAACTGTCTTTATGTCAACTCATGGGCTTCACTTTCCATTTCTCTCCCCCATCCCAGAGAGGGAGGGGGGAGGGTGAGCGAACGGCTGTGTGGTGTTTAACTGCTGGCCGGGTTAAACCACAACAGTCCTTTTTGGCGCCCAACATGGGGCACGAAGGGTTGAGATAACGACAGATTGGACCAGAGTGTGTTAAACTAAAATTGGTATAAGTATTAGACCTGCTTAGTAGTTGCTAGTCACAATATTGATTCCTTTAATCTCAGGACTGCTGTGCCTCTTTTCCAAATTGAGTTTTATATCATGTTACTTTCTGCATGTGCTCCCTGTAGTTCTGTTTATCCTTTCCGGGCCCTTGTGGTGCAATTGCCTGAAGTAACTAGGAAAATAAAACTAACATTCACATTTTAAAGAAAATGTACAGCATTGAAGAGGCTTTCAGGGTAGGGCATAGCTGCATTACCTGAGCGTTCCCTAGGCTCCCAACCTTAGATACTATCGTACTGGGGGAACCTGGTGTGCTAGCTCTAAGGAACAGTATGGAGTGTACAGTGGAGTGGAGACACCACGGCTAGGCTCTGTGACCAGGTGGAGACTCGATTGTTCTTATGCACACTGAGACCGATAAGCTGCACTTTTTGCCACCCTGAGCCAAGGACCTATCATGTTTTGACAAATGCTGTACCCTAGTGCTCATTATAATATCATTATCATACCAAAACACACCTCTATCCCAAAACCTACCCGCCTCCAAGGTGCGACCACCCCTCACTGAGCATGCGCCCTGAAAGTCTCGGAGCCTATTACTTTAAATGGAGACAGGAAAACTTTACACCAATCATAACTAAGATATGCTTGACTAGAGCCACTCAAGCTCCACCTAAAAGATAGAAAATAATATAAATTGGCCCAAGAGAGAGGGGATGTCAGGGAAGATACCACCGTCAGGGGAGATACCATCCCGAGGACATACAACATCCTTAGGACCTCCTGACTCCTGGGATCAGTCGACGGGCTGAGCCTCTCTTCCCCCCCCATTGGGACACCTTTGGGTGAGATCTGAATACTTGCTTATAAATCTCTATAGAGTCTTTGATCCTTTTAACACGTTTATTTCTAGGCTGTGCACCTGTAACACCTGTAATACCTGTAACATCTATAACATCTGTGACACCTGTAACACATCTGTAACATCTGTAACATCTGTAACACCTATAACACCTGTGTATTTCATGCATACTAGCTTGCTTTTGCAGACAGTCACTATCGCTGGCAATCCAAAAGAACCTGATTATCTGTTGCTGTAATAAACCATACTTGATTGCATTGTGATATCTCTCATTAAGTGCAACGAGGGTGAGGGTGGTTATCCGTGATAGTTCAGTGTTCTGAATCTAACCAGACCCCCAGACGGTTAATGCGTTTTTGGTGAATGTCTGAATGGAACCCCAGACGGTTAATGCATTTTTGGTGAATGTCTGAACGGACCCCCAGATGGTTAATGCATTTTTGGTGAATGTCTGAACGGACCCCCAGATCGTTAATGCGTTGATGGTGAATGTCTGACGGGACCCCCAGACGGTTAACGTGTTTTTGATGAATGTCCGACTGGTTCAGTACTCTGAATCCGACCAGGCCCGTAACAGTTATTCAGCTACACCCCTTAACGCGACAATGGCATATCCTGGTATGTCCTGCGGTTGTGCATACTGTTGCTAGGGGGTCGTCTCAGACCTCCCGGTGGTCGTGAGGCTTAAGGCCATAGTCTTCCTCTGCGTTGCGGGTTGCGATCTTGCTGAGCAAGCACTATACGTGTTCTTATCAGGAGGGTCAGCTGGAAACTTTCCAGCTATACAGAGTTGTCACAGTCCCCACAAGCTTCCCCAAAATTTATTACATGTTCTTATCAGGATAGGCCGCTGGAAACTTTCAAGCTATACAGGGTTGTCACAGCCCCCACAAGCTTTCCAACTGGTTTGATTAACAAACTTATTATACAATATTTATTACATTCAGGTAATAACTAATAACTTGATCTCCCTCTAAGTGTTCATATTGTTTTCTTATTAACATTAGGTGTGCTGCTTCCAATCTGCTCTTTACTATCCCAATCACTTTATTCAGTATACAGGGTCCAAAGGTTAAAAGGAGTGTTAGAAGTACCAAAGGCCCAGCTATTGTCGACAGCAAGGTAGTTAACCAGGGAGAATGACTAAACCAAGATTCATACCATCCTTGTTGAGCTTCTCTCTACTTTTTACGCTTCTCGAGCCCTTCCCGTAGTTTAGCCATGGTGTCCCATACTACCCCTGTATGGTCAGCATAGAAACAACATTCTTCTCCCAATGCCGCACAGAGCCCACCTTGCTGTAGGAAAAGGATATCCATCCCCCTTCTGTTTTGTAATTCTACCTCCGATAATGAAGTTAGGGAATTTTCAAATGCTGTGATCGACTTTTCTATTCGATCTAAATCCTCACCTACTGCTGCTCTTAGAGCATTAAACCCTTGTTGTTGTTGTATGAGAGAAGTTATTCCAGTTCCTGCTCCCACCGCTCCAATACCAAGTAATGTGGCTATGGTAATCGCAGTTATAGGTTCCCTCTTTATCCTGTGATGTGCTCCAGTATCCCAATAATTATAAACCTCTCCTTCTGTATGGTTGTCCTGGTTTCAGTTAGAACAGAGTTAATTTTCTTCCTAGTAGCTGGTAGAATGCTATGTTTTGGCTTAGGATGAGAAGAGTGCTGATAACACCCCAATGTTTTAATTGTTGCAGAGCAGTGCTTATACTAAGCCAAGGACGTCTCAGCTTCTTGCTCTGTCCTGCCAATGGGCAGGCTGGGGGTGCAGCAGGAGCTGGGAGGGGACAGACCCAGGACAGGTGACTCAAACTAGCCAAAGGGGTATTCCATACCATCTGACGTCATGCTAAACAATATATAGGGGTGGCAAGGCAGGGGAGGGGGCCGGACTGCTCGGGGTTTGGCTGGGCATCAGTCAGCAGGTGGTGAGCAATTGCATTGTGTATCACTTGTTTGTACATACTATTATTACTTACCTATTATCACCATTGTATTATTATTATTATTATTGTTATTATTGTTGTTGTTATTATTATTATTGTTATTATTATTTTCCTGTCTTATTAAACTGTCTTTATCTCAACTCACGGGCTTCACTTTCCATTTCTCTCCCCCGTCCCAGAGAGGGAGGGGGGAGGGTGAGCGAACGGCTGTGTGGTGTTTAGCTGCCGGCCGGGTTAAACCACGACAGTCTTTTTGGTGCCCAACATGGGGCATGAAAGGTTGAGATAACGGCAGATCTGACCAGAGTGTGTTAAACTAAAATTGGTATAAGTATTAGACCTGCTTAATAGTTACTTGTCATAATGCTGATTGCTTTAATCTCAACTCTGCTGCGCCTGTTTTCCAAATTGAGTATTATAGCACATGATTTTCCGTATGTGCTCTCGGTCATGTTGTTTATCCTCTCTGGGCCCTGGTTTAAGATCGTTATGGTACTGTGTGTTGTAACAGTGGCTTATGAGACGATGAAATATCTGGTCATGACTCTAACTTGGTATTTGTACTCAGTAACATCGTCGACTCTATACTTTGGAAACTGTATCTTGGAAACTATTAGCAATTATACCTGTTGCCTTTTTTCATCAGGGAGTCAATCTGTGGAGGGGAAAGCGGAAGATATTTTTTCTTACTTGATCACTCTCCCTTTCTCCTTCACCACCCTCTTATCCTCCAAGCTTGTTACAATAGCTCTCCAAGATACTGAATATCCTTGGGATACTCAGACCAGCATGGTCTTGTTGTTCTGCCTCCTGAATGTGCTTCAGGTTTTGCTTAAAGTTAAACAACTACTTAGGAAGCTCATCCGGAGATCTGCCCGGAGGCAGTATAGTTGTGGGTGGCAGGGAGTATGGGAGGATATGGGCAGGCATCTAGAGCAGTTGGCACCCCCAGTGTTTTGGAAATTCACCCCTGAACAACTGCAAAATCCTCAAAAACTGGCAGAATGCTTGAAAAAAAGGTGTCACGATTCTGGCAGTTCCAAAGTAACACAAATCATTGTAACGTGCTGGGGCCTGGCTCATGCCTATCGAGCTGCCATGGATACTGCTATCAACTTAGTAACAGACTCTGCGGCCACTCCGAGTCCTGTGACAGATCCAATGGCCACTGTGACCCCTACAGTGGACTCTGCAGCCGCTCCAGCTCCTGCAGCCGCTCCAGTTCCAGCTCCTGCAAGTGCTCCAGTTCCAGTTCCTACAGCTGCATCAGCTCCAGTTCCTGCAGCCGCTCCGTTTCCAGCTCCTGCAGCCACTCCAGCTCCTGTGGCTGTGTCAGAGAAATGAGATGTAGCAGTGCAAGTTGACCCTGCAGAGGGTATTCCAACCTCTGTGGCAGACCCTGCAACGGGGTCAGAGAAACGAGCTGTAGCAGTGCAAGCTGCCCCTGCAGAGAAGGTGAAAAAATGGTATAGAGATTCAGGTCGTTTAGAACGCAGAGTCTTCTGCCAAATCTAGGTATAGAGACGACGACGCTGGGCCATCAGGGATTCAGGAGGAGGAAGATGAGGATGCCAAAAAATCAACAGTAACTACCCGAAACCTATACGAGCGTGAGCTACGAGATGTGCAAAAAGATTTTGGTCGTTGTATAGGTGAGCAGCTTGTCACCTGGCTGCTCCGATGCTGGGACACTGGAGCCAATTGTGTGGAATTAGACGGCAGGGAAGCCAGGCGGCTGGGATCCCTTGCTAGAGACGCAGGCATTGACAAAGCAATTGCAGATGGAGCACAATCTGACAGCCTCTGGAGGCGTCTCCTCTCGGCTGTGAGGGAAAGGTATCCCTTCAAGGAAGAACTTTTATGTCTACCAGGCAAGTGGACCACTATGGAGAAGGGAATCCAGTACCTGAGGGAATTAGCCGTACGGGAAGTGATTTATGAGGATCCAGACCTCAGACAAACATCCAAAGACCCAGATGAAGTCAGGTGTACACGACCCATGTGGCGGAAGTTTGTACGGAGTGCACCATCATCATATGCCAGCTCATTGGCAATAATGGCCTGGAAAGAGGATGAGGAACCCACAGTGGATGAAGTGGCTAAACAACTCCGGCAGTACGAAGAAAGTCTCTCCTCTTCCTTACAGGCCTGCGTCTCAGCTGTGGAGAAACTTTCTGAAGACTTCCACCAACTCAAAGAGAATCTATCTTCCTCTCCACATGAACAAACCAGTGTCCACCAACCGAAGGAGAACACTTGGGAGAAACTTTCTGAAGTCTGAGTCTGACTGGGAATGAATGGGAAAAGCACCGCATTGTGACTGGCCCGGATGCTCCGTGTATCCTTGGCATAGACTGTCTTAGAAGAGGATATTTCAAAGACCCAAAAGGGTTCCAGTGGGCTTTTGGTATAGCTGCCTTAGAGACAGAGGGCATTAAACAATTATCTACCTTGCCTGGTCTCTCAGAAGACCCCTCTGTTGTGGGGTTGCTGAGGGTTGAAGAACAGCAAGTGCCAATCGCTACCACAACTGTGCACCGACGGCAATATCGCACTAACCGAGACTCCCTGATTCCCATCCATAAGCTAATTTGTCAATTGGAGAGCCAAGGAGTGATCAGCAAGACTCATTCACCTTTTAATAGTCCCATATGGCCAGTGCGAATGTCTAATGGTGAGTGGAGACTAACAGTGGACTATCGTGGCCTGAACGAAGTCACGCCACCACTGAGTGCTGCAGTTCCGGACAATGCTGGAACTCCAGTACAAACTTGAATCGAAGGCAGCCAAGTGGTACGCCACAATTGATATCGTTAATGCATTTTTCTCCATCCCTCTAGCAGCAGAGTGCAGGCCACAATTGCTTTCACTTGGAGGGGAGTCGAATATACTTGGAATCGGCTGCCCCAGGGGTGGAAACACAGCCCTACCATTTGCCATGGACTGATCTGGAGCATCTGATCATGGACTGCGCTGGAGCAGGGGGAAGCTCCTGAACACCTGCAGTATATCGATGACATTATTGTGTGGGGTGACACAGCAGAGGAAGTTTTCGAGAAAGGGAAGAAAATAGTCCAAATCCTTCTGAAAGCCGTTTTTGCCATAAAACAAAAAAAGGTCAAAGGACCTGCACGAGAGATCCAGGTTTTAGGAATAAAATGGCAAGATGGACGCCATCAAATCCCAATGGATGTGATCAACAAAATAACAGCTATGTCTCCACCAACCAAAAAAAAAGAAACACAGACTTTCCTAGGTGTTGTGGGGTTTTGGAGAATGCATATCCCAAATTACAGTCTGATTGTAAACCCGCTCTACCAAGTAACCCGTAAGAAGAATGAGTTTGAATGGGGCCCTGAGCAACGACAAGCCTTTGAACAAATCAAGCAGGAAATAGTTCATGCAGTAGCCCTTGGGCCAGTCTGAACAGGACCAGATGTAAAGAATGTGCTCTACACCACAGCCGGGGAGAACGGCCCCACCTGGAGCCTCTGGCAGAAAGAACCTGGGGAAACTCGAGGTCGACCCCTGGGGTTTTGGAGTCAGGGATACAGAGGATCTGAGGCCCGCTATACTCCAACTGAAAAGGAGATATTGGCAGCATACGAAGGAGTTCGATCTGCTTCGGAGGTGGTCGGTACTGAAGCGCAGCTCCTCCTAGCACCCCGATTGCCGGTACTAGGCTGGATGTTCAAAGGAAGGGTCTCCTCTACACATCATGCAACTGATGCTACATGGAGCAAGTGGGTTGCACTGATTACTCAGCGGGCTCGAATAGGAAACCCCAGTCGCCCAGGAATATTGGAAGTGATTATGGACTGGCCAGAAGGCAAATACTTTGGGATATCATCAGAGGAGGAGGTGAGTCGTGCTGAAGAAGCCCCTCTGTACAACCAGTTACCAGAGAATGAGAAGAAATATGCCCTGTTCATTGATGGGTCGTGTTGTATTGTGGGGAAGCATCGGAGATGGAAGGCTGCTGTATGGAGTCCTACGCGACGAGTTGCAGAAGCTGCTGAGGGAGAAGGTGAATCGAGTCAGTTTGCAGAAGTGAAGGCCATTCAGCTGGCTTTAGACATTGCTGAACGAGAAAAATGGCCAGTTCTCTATCTCTACACCGATTCATGGATGGTAGCAAATGCCCTGTGGGGATGGTAACAGCAATGGAAGCAAAACAACTGGCAGCGCAGGGGCAAACTCATCTGGGCTGCTGCATTGTGGCAAGATATCGCTGCTCCGGTAGAGAACCTGGCTGTGAAGGTACGCCACATAGATGCTCATGTGCCCAAGAATCAGGCTGCTGAAGAACATCAAAACAACCAGCAGGTGGATCAGGCTGCTAAGACAGAAGTGGTTCAGGTAGACCTGGACTGGCAACATAAAGATGAATTATTTATAGCCCGATGGGCCCATGACACCTCAGGCCATCAAGGTAGAGATGCAACATACAGATGGGCTCGTGATCGAGGGGTGGACCTGACCATGGGCACTATAGCACAGGTTATTCATGACTGTGAAACATGTGCTGCAATCAAGCAAGCCAAGTGGTCAAAGCCTCTTTGGTATGGAGGACGATGGCTGAAATATAAATATGGAGAGGCCTGGCAGATTGATTACATCACACTCCCTCAAACTCGCAACGGCAAACGCCACGTACTTACAATGGGGGAAGCAACCACCGGATGGCTGGAAACACATCCTGTGCCCCATGCCACCGCCTGAAACACTATCCTGGGCCTTGAAAAGCAAGTCCTATGGCGACATGGCACCCCAGAAAGAATAGAGTCAGACAATGGGACTCACTTCCGAAACAACCTTATAGACACTTGGGCCAAAGAGCATGGTATTGAGTGGGTATATCACATCCCCTATCATGCACCAGCCTCTGGGAAAGTTGAACGATACAATGGACTGTTAAAGACTACCTTGAAAGCAATGGGCACTGGGACATTCAAAAATTGGGTTATGTATTTGGCAAAGGCCACCTGGTTACTCAATACTAGGGGATCTGCCAACCGATCTGGACCTGCCCAATCAAACCTGTTACGTACTGTAGATGGGGATAAAGTTCCTGTAGTGCATGTAAGAAATATGCTGGGTAAAACAGTCTGGGCTACTCCTGCCTCAGTAAAAGGCAAGCCCATTCATAGGATTGCTTTTGCTCAGGGACCTGGATGCAATTGGTGGGTGATGCAAAAGAACGGAGAGGTGTGGTCTCTACCTCAAGGGGATTTAATACTGGGTGAGAATAGTCCATGAGTTGAATTGTATCATTTTAATTGTTATATAATACTGTATGTCATCACTACCATGATTACTATATACCCTAGATGAAAATGGTGATTAATTAGAATGTATGGGAAAGAGTACCAGGGAAGATCATGGAGCAGATCCTCTTGAGAGTCATCATGCGGCACTTGAAGGGCAAGCAGGCGATCAGGCCCAGTCAGCATGGGTTTATGGAAGGCAGATCCTGCTTGACGAACCTGATCTCCTTCTATGACAAAGTGACGCGCTGGGTGGACGAGGGAAAGGCTGTGGATGTGGTCTACCTTGACTTCAGCAAGGCTTTTGACACCGTCTCCCACAGCATTCTCCTCAAGAAACTGGCTGCTCTTGGCTTGGACCGGCGCACGCTTCGTTGGGTTAGAAACTGGCTGGATAGCCGGGCCCAAAGAGTCGTGGTAAATGGAGTCAAGTCCAGTTGGAGGCCAGTCACTAGTGGCGTCCCCCAGGGCTCGGTGCTGGGGCCGGTCCTCTTTAACATCTTCATCAATGATCTGGACGAGGGCATTGAGTGCACCCTCAGTAAGTTTGCAGATGACACCAAGTTAGGTGCGTGTGTCGATCTGCTCGAGGGTAGGAAGGCTCTGCAGGAGGATCTGGATAGGCTGCACCGATGGGCTGAGGTCAACTGCATGAGGTTCAACAAGGCCAAGTGCCGGGTCCTGCACCTGGGGCGCAATAACCCCAAGCAGAGCTACAGGCTGGGAGATGAGTGGTTGGAGAGCTGCCAGGCAGAGAAGGGCCTGGGAGTGATGGTTGATAGTCGGCTGAATATGAGCCAGCAGTGTGCTCAGGTGGCCAAGAAGGCCAACAGCATCCTGGCTTGCATAAGAAACAGTGTGACCAGCAGGGCTAGGGAGATGATCGTCCCCCTGTACTCGGCCCTGATGAGGCCACACCTCAAGTACTGTGTTCAGTTTTGGGCCCCTCACTACAAGAAGGACATCGAGGTGCTTGTGCGGGTCCAGAGAAGGGCAACGAAGCTGGTGAGGGGCCTGGAGAACAAGTCCTACGAGGAGCGGATGAAGGAGCTGGGCTTGTTCAGCCTGGAGAAGAGGAGGCTCAGGGGCGACCTTATCGCTCTCTACAGATACCTTAAAGGAGGCTGTAGCGAGGTGGGGGTTGGTCTGTTCTCCCACGTGCCTGGTGACAGGACGAGGGGGAATGGGCTTAAGTTGCGCCAGGGGAGTTTTAGGTTAGATGTTAGGAAGAACTTCTTTACTGAAAGGGTTGTTAGGCACTGGAACAGGCTGCCCAGGGAGGTGGTGGAGTCACCATCCCTGGAAGTCTTCAAAAGACGTTTAGATGTGGAGCTTAGGGATATGGTTTAGTGGGGACTGTTAGTGTTAGGTTAGAGGTTGGACTCGATGATCTTGAGGTCTCTTCCAACCTAGAAATTCTGTGATTCTGTGATTCTGTGATTCTGTGATTCTGTGATCAGGCACGATTTGCCCTTGGTAAAGCCATGCTGGCAGTTCTGGATAACCTCTTTGTCTTGTATGTGCCTTGCCACTGCTTCCAGGAGGATCTTTTCCATGATCTTGTCAGACACAGGAATGAGGCTCACTGCTCTGGAGTTCCCCAGATCCTTCTTCCTACCCTTTTTAAAAATGGGTGTGATGTTTCCCTTTTTCCAGTCACCAAGGTCTTCACCTGATTGCCAGGACTTTTCAAATCGGATGGAGAGAGGCTTGGAAACTACATCAGAAAATTTCTCTGGGGCCCTGGGATGCATTTCATCAGGTCCCATAGACTTGTTCATTTCCATCAGGTGGTCTCGAGTCTGCTCTTCACTTGGGAGGAACTTTGCACCTCCAGCCCTCATCTTCAGGTTCAGGGAAACAAGAGACATGGGAAACCTGACTGTGAGTGAAGGCTGAGGCAAAGAAGTTGTTGAGTACCCCTCCATGAGCCCTCTCCATGTCTGTTGTTACCCGTTTTTCCTTCTCATTTAACTTACGGGTTACACTCTCCTTGGCCTTTCTTTTCTGGCCAATGCATCTATAGAATCCCTTCTTGTTATTTTTGGCATCCAAGCTCAGTTCCATCTGTGCCTTGGCATTTCTGATCCCATCTCTGCACATCTGGACAGCACCCCTGTACCGTTCCCAGGCCACATGTCCCTGTTCCCACTGCCTGTGCATTTCCTTCTTACACCTCAGTTTGACTAGCAGGTCGTTGCTCAGCCACCCCGGTCTTCTGCCCTCTGTGTCCACTTTCTTACACAGGGGGATGGAGAGTTCTTGTGCTCAAAGAAAAACAAAAGGGTACCGGTGCGCTTTTGGCATAGCTGCTTTGAGCACAGAGAAGATTAGGCAGCTGTCTACCCTGCCTGTCCTTTCAGTAGACCGTTCCATTGTAGGATTGCTGAAGGCTGAAGAACAACAAGTACCAAATGCTACCACAACAGTGCACCGACGACAATATCACACCAACCGAGACTCCCTGATTCCCATTCATAAGCATAAATTATAATGAATTATAAGAATTCATAATGAATTCTCATTCACCTTTTAATAGTCCCATATGGCCAGTGCAAAAGTCTGATGGTGAGTGGAGACTAACAGTGGACTCTCATGGCCTGAACAAAGTCATGCCACCACTGAGTGCTGCAGTGCCGAACATGCTAGAACTTCAGTACGAACTGGAATTGAAGGCAGCCAAGTAGTACGGCACAATTGATATCGCTAATGCATTTTTCTCCATCCCTTTGGCAGCAGCATGCAGGCCACAGTTTGCTTTCACTTGGAGGAAAATCCAATATACCTGGAATCGGCTGCCCCAGGGGTGGATTCCGTGCCGGACCTGTGTAGAGGAGACCATGAAGGAGCAGGTGACCTGGCAGGAGCTGCTGCCCGTGGGGGACCCAGGTTGGAGCAGTTTTCTCCTGAGGGATGGACCCCGTGGTATGGACCCATATCTGGAGGGATAGTTCATCAAGGACTGTATCCCGTGGGTGGGACCCCACAGCACAGGGGACGAGAGTGACTGAGAAGGAGCGGCAGTGAAGAAGCGCTGTAGACTGACCATAACCCCCATTCCCCCGTTCCCCTGCGCCGCTCGGGGGGAGGAGGTAGAAGAGGGTGGATGGGGGGGAACATGCTTTTGGTTTCTTTCCTTTGTTTCTCACTTCTCTAGCTTGTTACTAATAAGCAATAAATCTTACTGTCTCCCTATGCTGAGGCTGTTTTGCCCGTCACAATAATTACTGCGTGATCTCCTTGTCCTTATCTCAGCCTTTGAGCCCTTTTCATCGTATTTTCTCCCGGTTTGTCTTTGAGGAGGGGGAGTGAGAGAGTGGCTGTGGTGGAACTCGGCTGCTCACTTGAGCGGAACCACCACAACATGCCGCCACTCATCTGGGCTACACATTAGAGGGATTTCCTTCAGAAAACCCTTCTTTTGAGCCCAGCGCACCAAGAATTTGATCTTTTTTTACATTGCAAGATACGCCTCTCTTAGAGAGAAAGCTAGAGAGAAGCTGCACAGCCGCTTCCTCCTCCATGGTTAAGTCAGACGAGCTGCAGGGTTGATCGCGGCCTTGAAGCAGCGTCTCAGCGAGTTCGAGGAGGAGGCAGAAGAAGAATTGCGGGGAAAAGCCAGGCTCCAGCACTTCATTGAGAACCTGTTGCAGCAGGTGGACCTGGCGGAGAGGCAGCTAGAGTATTACCAAAACCAGCATATCGCCTGCAGCCGTATAGCAGATGTTACGCTCTCTTTCCTAACTAGTAATCATGTGTCTCATCCATTTGTGGTGAATGGTCAGTGGCAAAAAGAAAAGGGGGAGAGTAAGGGGCGGCAAAGACAGAAACGGTA
Source organism: Anas acuta (assembly GCF_963932015.1). NCBI lineage: Eukaryota > Metazoa > Chordata > Aves > Anseriformes > Anatidae > Anas > Anas acuta. The sequence goes on from NC_089016.1 coordinate 16,917,858, forward strand.
CCAGGAGGATGCCACTGACACTGACGGCACGGGTAACAGCAGTAGTATAAGTGACACAGGTGCGGGGCGGCGGCGGGCGCCAGTGTCCTGGAAATGTGATGGTGAAAAGGACTGTGACAGTGCAGAAGATGAAGAGAATTGTGGCATTGTGACTTGTAGTGCAGCAGAATTTACATGCAGTAGTGGGCAATGTATTTCCAAAAGCTTTGTCTGCAATGGTCAAGATAACTGCTCCGACCACTCGGATGAATCTTTGGAGCAGTGTGGCCGCCAGCCTGCACCTCTGGTGAAGTGTTATGTGAGTGAGGTGCAGTGCGGCTCAGGTGAAAAAGACTGTGACAGAGATCCTGATTGCAAGGATGGAAGTGATGAAATTAACTGCCCTTCTCAGACTTGCAGGCCAGACCAGTTCAGGTGTGAAGATGGGAACTGTGTCCATAGGAGTAGGCAGTGCAGTGGTGTGAGAGACTGTCTGGATGGCACTGATGAAGTAAACTGTAACAATGTTATTCAGTGCTCTGGACCTGGCAAATTCAAGTGCAAAAGTGGAGAATGCATAGATATCAATAAAGCGTGTAACCAGCAGAGAGGCTGCAAGGACTGGGGTGATGAGCCCCTGAAGGAATGCAACATAAATGAATGTGACTGTCCGGCTGGGTTTGAGTTTGTAGACAAGAGAAACTGTGGAGATTTTGATGAATGTCAAAACCCTGGTATCTGTAGTCAAATATGTATCAACCTGAAAGGTGGCTACAAATGTGAACGTAGCCGTGGATATCAGATGATTCCTGCTACAGGAACCTGGAAAAGGCCATACCGGTACAAAAATACAAATAACACCTGTGATTACAATGACACTGCTAAGCAGGGTTTAGGGGTTTATGGCACGGAGACAAGGGGTAACAACTACAGTGTTTGGAACAATTGTACAGCTTTGGCCTTACCTCCTGATGTTTTTCTGATTTGTGGGGATAGGGCCTGGCAAGGTATCCCTGCAACTGCTATCAGATGTCCATGTTACTTAGATAAACTCATTGTATTCGCTTGTTACAGTTGCATGAGATCACCAGACATAAATGGGCATTGCTTGCACCGGATTGCAATGATAATGTTGAATTGTGTGGGGTTGCAGCTAGAGCGACCTTGGCAATTTTAGTGCTTGGAGTGGCATCTGTGGCCGCACGTAACAACTGCTCGGCTGCGGGGACCGGCTGCGGTGTGGACGCCCCTAGATGCACCCTGAGCGTTTTGTTCGGAGGGGACTCCACTCTCAGCTGCTCACCGCAGGAGCAGACAAAGATCTCCTGTAGCTGCAGACAAACAGTATGTTTTCAGCTGCTGGAGGGATACTAACTGGAGTGTTAATAATTGTATGTGTTATTCTTAAATGTCCAGGTATTTTGTGTTGAAAGTATTTGTGTAAGGGTAAGGTTTTAAAACAAAACTGGAGTGTTAATAATTGTATGTGTTATTCTTAAATGTCCAGGTATTTTGTGTTGAAAGTATTTGTGTAAGGGTAAAGTTTAAAAACAAAGTGTTGCAAGTCACTTCACGAGGAACACAATGAGAGACAATACTTGTTTGTTTGCTTATCATTCTAAATTATATTCTTGTGGTATGATTGAGGTTGTGGTATGATTGAGAGTGAGATGTGCCAGAGGCCTCTGGGTGTGTGATTGTGCTCTGGGTGTACGATTGTGCTCTGTATGTGTGATTGTACTGTGTACTGTGTGAGCGCATTTTAGCCATAGCACAGGTTATTGTTGCCCTAGTGCAGGATCCCGGGATATAACCACAGTGCAGGCTAAAAGCATAGGAAATTGGTGCCGGCAAAAATCATAGGAAAATGGATTTATTACAGCGCTTTTTAGAAAAACGGGGAGTCGATTGTAAGCAACTAGCAGGGCTAGTTGCTATCGGTATAGCAAAATCACGTTTCACAAGTACGGAGTCATTGTTTGAAGTAGCCACTTGGAGAAATTTAAGGGAATGTACTGTTTAGACCTTTTTGATCATAATGAGTCAACTCACAAATTCATTACTTTCCTGAAAGAGCACATGAGAAAGAGTCAATATGGTATCAATCCTTTCAATCAATGGTTCACTGATTTTTTTGAAACAATGCATAGATGGTTACTGGGATTAATCAAAGGGGGATTAAGGATTCTGTTCATTGTGGTGTCAATCATCATTACACGTAGTATTGTGATAAATGTGGTTAAAGGGTTACTTGCAAAATGTTATAGGGATTTTGAAGTGGTGCCAGGAACAGGTACCCAGTGGATCACTGCAAAGTGGACTGAAGCAGTTTTAGAATCTGCACACGCTGAAGACGACCAAGAAGAGGTTCCTGATAATCTGACAATGACGTGGGCTGTGACACCTCAAGGACTGTCAAGAACAGCCTTTGATCACCATCAAGTGATTAGGTTTAAGTGTGTTACTATTAAGTTGTGTTACTTACTATTAAATTGTGTTACCATTAAGTGCTTACAGTAATTGTAGTGTTATTAGGGTTAAGTTGTATAGTTGTGTTATGTTATGTATTTGACATCTGATGTAAAACCAAGTACTGCTTGTACAAAAAGAAAACGGGGGAATTGTTGGGAATTGGCATACAGGACGTGGACATAAGCAACCAGGGGTAGGCCTTAGAAATCTCAGGGCCTGCTGTAGCTGAGCAAACCAAGCTGCCAGAGTAACTGTAAGAAGCTCCCACAGCAATGACTCCCACATCGCCCAATTAAGGAACTCAGAAAATACTGTTACCAGCATTTGGCCTCAAGGACTAGGTCTACGTGACCACTAATCACAAAGGGGGTTGTTTTCCTGACTGCTAATCAAAAGGGGGGTTCTTTTCTTGCAGGTGGGGTTGTTTTCTTATAGTTGTTTGTCTGTGCGCTTTTGACCAATAATCTTGTGTGAAACACTGTCCGCCCCTGTAAAGTTCACTATAAAAGTTAGGCTATTCGGGCAATAAAATGGAGCAGCATGATCTGACTCTGCTGGTGTTTGTCGTGCTTTCGGCCGTGATTCGCAACAGGTGAGTACCCACCATATCGTCTTCCTTGTGTGGATGAACGCCTACCCCTGATAGCTGAGACACTGCTTTGTGCAGGTGGGGAGGAGAATAATCTCCTTTAAAGTTGGTGGACCTTTTCAGAAAGTTTCTCTACAGTGTTCTCTTTTGGTCGGTGGACACTGGTTGGTTCAGGTGGGGAGGAAGATAGATTCTCTTTAAGTTGGTGGAACTCTTCAGAAAGTTTCTCCACAGCGGAGGTGCAGGCCTGTAAGGAAGAGGAGAGACTTTCTTCGTACTGCCGGAGTTGTTTAGCCACTTCATCCACTGTGGGTTCCTCATCCTCTTTCCAGGTCATTATTTCCAATGAGCTGGCATATGATGATGGTGCACTACGTACAAACTTCCGCCACAAGGGTCGCGTACAGTTGACTTCATCTGGATCTTTGGATGTGCTTCCTAAGTAGTTGTTTAACTTTAAGCAAAACCTGAAGCACATTCAGGAGGCATAACAACAAGACCATGCTGGTCTGAGTATCCCAAGGATATTCAGTATCTTGGAGAGCTATTGTAACAAGCTCGGAGGATAAGAGGGTGGTGAAGGAGGAAGGGAGAATGATCAAGGAGGATAAGGGGGTGATGAAGGAGAAAGGGAGAGTGATCCAGTAAGAAAAAATATCTTCCCCTTTCCCCTCCACAGATTGACTCCCTAATGAAAAAAGGCAACAGGTATAATTGCTAATAGTTTCCAAGATACTGTTTCCAAAGTATAGTCAACGATGTTACTGAGTACAAATAACAAGTTAGAGTCATGACCAGATATCTCATCGTCTCATAAGCCATTGCTACAACACACAGTACCATAATGATCTGAAACCAGGGCCCGGAGAGGATAAACAACATGACAGAGAGCACATACGGAAAATAATGTGCTATAGTACTCAATTTGGAAAACAGTCGCAGCAGAGTTGAGATTAAAGCAATCAGCATCATGACAAGTGACTATTAAGCAGGTCTAATACTTACACCAATTTTAGTTTAACACACTCTGGTCAGATCTGTTGTTAGCTCAACCTTTCGTGCCCCACGTTGGGCACCAAAAAGACTGTCGTGGTTTAACCCGGCTGGCAGCTAAACAACACACAGCCATTCACTCACCCTCCCCCCTCCCTCTCTGGGATGGGGGAGAGGAATGGAAAGTGAAGCCTGTGAGTTGAGATAAAGACAATTTAATAAGACGGGAAAATAATAATAACAATAATAATAATAATTCAATGATGATAATAGTACTACTAATAATAATGTGTACAAACAAGTGATGCAAGATGCAACTGCTCACCACCTGCTGACCGATGCCCAGCCTAACCCCGAGCAGTCCGGCCCCCCTCCCCCGGCTAGCCACCCCTAGACATTGTTTAGCATGACGTGAGATGGTATGGAATACCCCTTTGGCTAGTTTGGGTCACCTGTCCTGGGTCTGTCCCCTCCCAGCTCTTACTGCACCCCCAGCCTGCCTGTTGGCAGGACAGAGCAAGAAGCTGAGATGTCCTTGTCTTGGTATAAGCACTGCTTTGCAACAATTAAAACATCGGGGTTTTATCAGCACCCTTCTCATCCTAAGCCAAAACATAGCACCCTACCAGCTACTAGGAAGAAAATTAACTCTGTTCTAACTGAAACCAGGACATTGAGCCAGCTGGGCTTTCTGTTGAGAGACTCGATATCCATTTAAACCCAGAAAATTTAGAAGACTTATAGTCCATTGAATATAACTCTCTTTAGTCTCGGTAGCTATTAAGAAATCATCTACATATTTTAACAAAGCCCCTTCAGTGTCCGGAGGTATCCAAGTTTCAAGTTCCTTTGCTAATTGGTTTCCAAAAATAGTGGGGCTATTCTTGAATCCTTGAGGTAGTACTGTCCACGTAAGCTGCATCTTTCTGCCTGAATCAGGGTTTTCCCATTCAAAGTCAAATAGGTTTTGGCTTTCTGCGGCTAAGGATAGGCAGAAGAAGGCATCTTTTAAGTCCAGTACGGTAAACCAGGCTTGACTATTCTTTAATTTAGTCAGCAAAGTATAAGGGTTTGCCACTACTGGATGTATATCCTCGGAAATTTTATTTATGGCCCTCAGATCCTGAACTAGCCTATAGCTTTTTCCATCTGCCTTTTTAATTGGCAATATGGGTGTATTGTATTCTGATTCACATTCAATCAATAATCCATACTGTAGAAATTTATCAATTATCTCTTTAATTCCTTTCCTGTCTTCTATCCTCAAAGGATATTGCTTAACCTTAATGGTTTTCTCTCCTGCCTTTAACTTAATAATTATTAGGGTCACATTTTTAGCTCTTCCAGGGACCTAAGTGGCCCAAACTCCTGGATATACTTGATCTGTGATCTCTAAGGGTATTTCACTTTTAGGGTCAGTTTGTATTAGTGCCAGGCTCAACACATTTATTAGTTGTTCTTCTCCTATCCTTAATTCCATTTTCCCTTTTTCAAAGAAAATTTCTGCTTCTAATTGTTCTAACAAATCTCAACCTAATAGAGATTTTGGAGATCCAGGTATGGTGGCTTGGCAGACACATAACCACAATGTGATTATATGAAGGTGCTTTATTCAGCGCTGGAAACCAGGGGCAGGTGCCCAAATCTGGCTTCAAATCCCGTTACATCCCGACCGCAAATTTATATTCTTGGAGATACATTAATTCATACATATTCATTCTTTACCGAAAGGGTTGTTAGGCATTGGAACAGGCTGCCCAGGGAAGTGGTGGTGTCACCATCCCTGGAAGTCTTTAAAAGACGTTTAGATGTAGAGCTTAGGGATATGGTTTAGTGGGGACTGTTAGTGTTAGGTCAGAGGTTGGACTCGATGATCTTGAGGTCTCTTCCAACCTAGAAATTCTGTGATTCTGTGATTTCGAGTTGCAACATCAGCCTCAATAACTCCTCCCTTGACTCCTTCCTACTTGCACATGCGCAGCACCATCTGGTGGTCTCTGGTGGTCTTTCTGGTGGTCTTCATGGTGAAGTAAAGAGTCTTCCTCTCGGTTGAACTATTCACCTTTCTTTTCTGTGCATGCTCTTTCCAACCCTCCATGTGTTTTGCCATCTTCCAAGTTCTTATCAAAGGTCGAGATGTACCTGTTCATCCTCAGGATCTTTCTGTGAAGAATCTCACGTCTCTTTATCAGATTAAGAGCTTATCGATAGTATTTGGCTATACCTGGGAAACACTACAACTCCTTAGGAAGAGATAGTGCAGGATACTAAAATGTGTGCTAATGCTAATATTTCTAACATTCCCCTAAAATATGTGCTAACACCAGGAGATAGTGCAGAATACTAAGCACAGCATCGCTAGTAGGTCAAGGGAGGTCATTGTCCCGCTCTACTCTGCGCTGGTGCGGCCTCACCTCGAGTACTGTGTGCAGTTCTGGGCACCACAGTATAAAAAGGACATGAAACTGTTGGAGAGTGTCCAGAGGAGGGCTACGAAGATGGTGAAAGGCCTGGAGGGGAAGACGTACGAGGAACGGCTGAGGGCACTGGGCCTGTTCAGCCTGGAGAAGAGGAGGCTGAGGGGAGACCTCATCGCAGTCTACAACTTCCTCGTAAGGGGGTGTCGAGAGGCAGGAGACCTTTTCTCCATTAACACCAGCGACAGGACCCGCGGGAACGGGGTTAAGCTGAGGCAGGGGAAATTTAGGCTTGACATCAGGAGGGGGTTCTTCACAGAGAGGGTGGTTGCACACTGGAACAGGCTCCCCAGGGAAGTGGTCACTGCACCGAGCCTGTCTGAATTTAAGAAGAGATTGGACTGTGCACTTAGTCACATGGTCTGAACTTTTGGGTAGACCTGTGCGGTGTCAAGAGTTGGACTTGATGATCCTTAAGGGTCCCTTCCAACTCAGGATATTCTATGATTCTATGATTCTATGATCAGGTTTTAAAGGAACAATTAGCGAGATTAAAAGAGATCAAGAACATCGGTGAGCGATTGTCCAAGGCACTGGTTGTCTTGAATCACTTATGTTTGACTAGTGACCGAGAAGACCTTCCTGCAAGTATTCATTTTCAAAAAATAAATAGGTCAGCACCAAATGTGTTACCACAAATAAGAATTAATTACTGAGATTCTGCTACAGGAACTTGGAAAGGGCCATACGGGTACAGAAATACAATTAACACCTGTGATTACAATAACACTGCTAGGCAGGGTTTAGGGGCTTATGGCATGGAGACAAGGGGTAACAACTATAGCATTTGGAACAATCGTACAGCTATGGCCTTACCTCCTGATGGTTTCCTGATTTGCAGGGATAGGGCTTGGCAAGGTATCCCTGCAAATGCTATTGGAGGTCCATGTTACTTAGATAAACTTACTATATTCGCTCCTAGCTTGTCGCAGTTGGGTGAGATCACTAGACATAAATGGGCATTGCTCACACTGGATTGCAATGATAATGTTGAATTGCTGGGTGTTGCAGCTAGGGTGGCATTGGCAATTTTCGTGCCAGGAGTGCCATCTGCGGCCGCACTTAACAACTTAGAAAAATTGGTATGCTGGTCTGAGAAGCAAGCCCATGCCACAACATAAATACTTGAGGAGATGTTACCAGATCAAAAGTCTGCAACATGCACTCTTACAGGATCAAGCTGCTATTGACTTTTTGCTTTTGGCTCAAGGGCATGGGTGTGAGGACTTTGAGGGAATGTGCTGTTTGAACCTTTCTGATCATAATGAGTCAATTCACAAATCCATTACTTTCCTGAAAGAGCACATGAGAAAGATTCAATATGATATCAATCCTTTCAATCAATGGCTCACTGATTTGTTTGAAACGATGCCTAGATGGTTACTGGGATTAATCAAAGAGTGATTAAGGATTCTGTTTGTTGTGGTGTTAATCATCATTGCGTGTTGTATTGTAATAAATGTGGTTAAAACATTACTTGCAAAGCTGTTACATTGGGCTTGGTTTGCTCAAAAAGAAAAAGGGGGATTTGTTGAGGGATTTTTGAAACAGCAAAGATCCCATGACTTGCTGCAGCTGAGCAAACCAAGCTACCAGGACAACTATGAGAAGCTCCCATGACAGTGTTCCCACATCGCCCAATTGAGGAATTTAGAGAAATATTGTTGCCAGCAGCTGGCTTCAAGGACAGCATCTAAGTGACTGCTAATCATAAGGGGGTTGTTTTCTGGCAGGTGGGGTTGTTTTCGTGCAGTTGTTTGTCTGAGTGCTTTTGACCAATAATCTTGTGTGAGACACTATCCGCTCCTGTTAAGTTCACTATAAAAGGCTATTCGGGTAATAAAATGGAGCATGATCTGACCATACTGGTGTCTGTCGTGTTTGCGGCTGTTCTTCCTGCCACAATCAGATATCTTGGGTCTACTACTTTTGCTCCTTTACAGTCATCACTGAACTTTGGGAGACATTCTGAAAACATTCTGTGGACAGAGAATCGTTATGAAGTAAATCACAGAAGACACAGCTCCTCAGATGGGCTTGATTCTAACGTTGGACAACATTATGGAGGTATAATTTAGCTTTCATGGAAAGTTTTTACATCACTGATGTGTAGCACTGGCTTGAAAAAAAAAAAAAAAAGATGATAATAGTTGTCCTATGCTAAATGTCGTGTTCTGTAGTAACATTAGAGGTGTTGAAAAGATGGATCATCTGGGAGAAAATGTGATGTGATAAGTAAGGGTTAGTCAGAGTAATGAGATTCCAGGTGTATTTCTATCTTGACTCATTCTTATTCTTAATTTTCTAGCTAATGACATATAAATGAGTAGCCAGGCAAAGGGGTTGAGTAGTCTTAATGTTGGACTACACTCCTCTTTCTCTAGAACTGTTTTATGAGATTCTTCCCTATTGCTTATATGCTATCACATCCCAGCGTATGGGGCTGCTTGCTTGACTCCTCTAACAATTTTGTAAAAGTAAAATGTTCTTCCAAAACTTATTGTTATTACATTTCTTTAAAACTTAAAAATCTAAGGGCATTTTGGAAGAAAAGAGAAGAATGGTTGGCGTTCACAAGGCAGAAATGGTACAGAAAATATAAACTATCGTGGGGGATACCATGGCGGAGGTTCCCGTGCTCATACCAGCACTTCCCACTGTGGAAAAATCCAAGGACTGCATGAAAACAATGTACCTGATAATGACACTGGGAAAAAGGAAGACAAGGAAGTACCTAAACAGGTTGAGGCTAAGGATTTTGTAAGTTAATTGTAATAAATGAGATTCTATTGTTTCTGCAAGTTCTATTTTGTCCATTACAAGCTACTTCATGAGATTTCACCAGTTACAGGTTATCATGTAAGGGATCACCCTTAAGGGGGTGTTAGTCATTTGTCCACTAACTTGTTTCTCTTTTCATCTCCATTTTTATCATTGTATGTTTATTATTGTCACTTAAATGTTTAAGTGAAACTACAGTTGGGTTCTAAGTTGATTTTTTTATAGTATTTTGCCACAGTAAACTGTGTCACGTGTAATTGTGTAGAATTTAATACATACCTTACTGGAAAGTTGAAGTACTAACAAAGTACTTGAGGTTTCATGTTTCAACCTACAATTTTAGGATATAAGACCTCAACCCCAACCCCCAACTCTACCCTCTAAACCTATATCCAACCCCCAACCCTACCCTCTAAATCTATATCCAAACCCCAACCGCCAACCCCCAACCCTAACCCCCAAACCTAAAGTCTAAAGCCATCCCCTACCCAACGCCAACCACCAACAGCCAAACCTAAACCCCAACCCTAACGTCTAAACCAAACCCTTACAAAACGCCAACCCCCAACCGCCAAACCTAACCCAGAACCCTAACATCTAAAGACATCCCCTACCCAAAGCCAATCCCCAACTGCCAACCCTAACCCCCAACACTAACATCTAAACCTAACCCCTAACCAAAAGACAACCCCGAACCGCCAACCCAAGAACCCTAAACGCCACCCCCAAAAATCTAAAGCTATCCCCTAACCCAACGCCAACACCCAACTCGATATCCAACCCCCAATCCCCAAACCGATATCCAACTGCCAACTCCAACCCCCAACCCTAACCTCTAAACCTATATCCAACCCTGAACCCCAAACCCCAACCCCAACCTCTAAACCTATATCCAACCCCCAACACCAACCCTAACCTCTAAACATATATCCAACCCCAAACCCCAACACTAACCTCTAAACCTATATAAAACCCACAACCCTAACCTCTAAACCTATATCCAACCCCCAACTCCAACCGCCAACCCCAACCTCTAAATCTATATCCAATCCGCAATTCGAACCCCAACCCCAACCTCTAAACCTATATCCAACACCCTTCCCTAACCTCTAAACCTAAATCCAACCCAAAATCCCAACTCCCAACCCTATATCCAAACCCCAACCCCAACACAAATCCCCACCCCCAAACTCTAAAACAATCCCCTAACCAAATGTCAACCCCAACCCCCAACACTATATCCAACACCCAAACCCAACCCAAACCAGATATCCAACCCCCAACCCGATATCCAACCCCCAACCTGATACCCAACCCTAACCCGATAAACAACTACCAGCCTTATATTCATCCCCCAACCCCAACTCCCAACCCTATAACCAACTCCGAACCCAATAACCAACTCCCAACCCCACCTCCCAACCCTATATCCATCCCGCAACCCCCAAAACCCAACCCCCAACCCTATAACCAACCCCCAAACCTAACACCCAGCCATATATCCAAGCCCCAACCCCAACACCCAAGCCTATATCCAACCCCGAACCCTAACCCCAACCCTACCCTCTAAACCTATATCCAACCCCCAACCTTAACCTCTAAACCTATATTCAACCCACAACCCTTATCTGTAAACCTACATCCAACCCCCAACCCCAACCCTAACCTCTAAACCCATATCCAACCACTAACCCCAACCCCCAAACCCAAACTCTAAACATAATTTCAACCCCCAACCCCAACACTAACATCTAAACCTATTTCCAACACCAACCCCTAACCCTAACCTCCAAAACTATATCCAACCCAAAACCCCAACCCTAAACCCTAACCTCTAAACATATATCCAACCCACAACTCCAACCCCCAACCCCAACGTCTAAACCTAAATCCAGCCCCAAAACCCTACCACGAACCCCAACCTCTAAACCTATATCCAACCCCCAACCCAAAACCCCAACCTCTAAACCTATATCCAACCCACAACCCCAACCCCAAACCCTAACCTCTAAGCCTATATCCAATCTTCGACACCAACCCCCAACACTAACCTCTAAACCTATATCCAACCCCCAACACCAACCCTAAATCCAACCCTCAACCCTAACCCCCAACCCTTTATCCAACACTCAACCCGAACCCCCAACCCTATATCCAACACCCAACCCTAACATCTAAAACTATATTCAATCCCCAACCCTAAACTTTTAACATAAATCCAACCCCCAACCCTAAACCCATACCCTAACCTATAAACACACTGCATCTGTGGTTCAAGAATTAAATTGCCAGTGCAGGGCCCAGAGGCAGACAGGACTGTTCTTTATTGACACTAATTGTTAACACATTCCTCACAATCCCTTATCTTCTTTTTAATATCAACAATTCGTGTCTCTTCTATTGTTAATAACTGGATTTAATCAGTCCGTTCTTGGAGGGTCCAATTCTTAAGCATCATAATTGACATATCCCCTTCCTTTTATAATGAAGTTATTACAAATGTACTATTTATCACCCGGTGTATTAATAATGTAAGGCAAGGTATCATACAAGGTATAAACAATAACATCATTACACCACATAACAATAAAAATAACATTCTTTTAACCCATGGTCCACCAGGCAGCCATGAAAATAAATCCCATTCCATATCCTTCCAGGTTTTTGCTGGGACGTGGGCCAATTTTCTAATTTCCTTTACAAGTTCATTTACAGCTTTTCTTTCTGTTGTGGTTTAACCCAGCGGGCAGCTAAACAACACACAGCCACTCGCTCACCTCCCCCCCTCCTTTTCTGGGATGGGAGAGAGAAATGGGAAAGTGAAGCCTGTGAGTTGAGATAAAAACAAGAAAATAATAACAATAATAATAATAACAATAATGATGATAATAGTACTACTAGTAATAATGTGTACGAAACAAGTGATGCACAATGCAATTGCTCACCACCTGCTGTCCGATGCCCAGCCTAACCCCGAGCAGTCCGGCCCTCCTCCCAGCCTGCCTGCTGGCAGGACAGTGAGAAGCTGAAACATCCTTGGCTTGGTGTAAGCACTGCTCTGCAACAATTAAAACATCAGCATTTATTAGCATTCTTCTCATCCTAAACCAGAACATAACATTCTATCAGCTACTAGGAAGAAACACTCTCATCATCAATCTTTAAACAGCAATTATTAAAGCTAAATTTTCCACAGACTTCTCCTTCTTGTGCTAGTAAATAATCCAAAGCTAGGCGATTTTGATACAAAGCAGTTCTCATCTTGGTATTTTGCTTTGCAATTAATCCAAGTGCATCTCCGGCTTTATTTATAACTATTTCTATTACAGCTAATAACCTAATTATTCTATTAAGCATATATATTGGGGTCCTATAGCCCCAGGATCTGTCTTCTGTGCACGTAGCTGGATCATAATAGGCAAACGCCTTCAATCAAGGGGTTGGGCCTGCTTTCAGGGTCGATTCAGGCTTGTGTTACTGTTTGGCCTGTCAGGGTGATCCAGCTCCTGGAAAACGAATCACAATTTTATATAGGTATATATAAAGTATATCCCAAGTATAGCCATGGCTGTTTCTGTTGAACCTTCTCTGGGGCTATCTTCAACCCTTTTGCTTCCAAAGTATCCCAAATAAACTTTAAATCTGAATCCTGGAAGCATTCTGGCCTACCAAACCGAATGTTATCCATATAATGGTAAATAATTACGTCACACCACGCTATCTGAATTGGTTGTAATGCCCAGGCCACATATAATTGACATAATATAGGGGAATTCCTCATCTCCTGTAGAAGAACTAGCCATTCATAGTGCTTTGCTGGGGCCTGTTTGTTAATGAAGGGTACCATAAAAACAAATCTCTGACAGTCCTGTGCTACCACATCTGGTTGCCTGGACTGATCGATAAATTTATCATATGGTTCCCCAGGGGCCTGTTCTACAGATGTGAATGGAGGTGCTTTCTTTTCCCCTGGGAGACTAAGAAGAGCCCTCAGTGCGAGCTGTGCAGCTGTTTGGTGAATAATCGCAGGGAACTGCAACTGAATCTGGGTATTGAGATAAGGACTCGTTCCCTTTAACATCTCTGCAGTAATCCCATACAGAGGGCCCCCCGTTTGACGCAGTTGACCCGCTTCCCCCTGTGGTAACTGCAACCGTTCCCTTTCAAACAATAACAATGGGGAAGGAGTTAACAATAAGCCCGCCAAGTTTCGACAGTCAAGTGGACACATTGGTTTTGCCCGAAAAATCCATTGAATTATCTGTTGAGCTGCCTGGGATTGTAATCCATAGTCCAAAACCATTTTTTGAGCTTGTTGTAGAAGCTTGCAGCCATGTGGCTGCCACGACCCGGTGCCTTGCACAGGGTTGATAATAATAGGGCAGGCCAAGGACGTAGCATGCCTATGCCCCTCTATGAAAGCATCACATATGACGTTGGAGCACCTGTCCCTCCTTGGAGAGATGGAACCTGCTGTAACAGCCAATGTTGACATGGCCAGGGGTGGCCCAGTAGTCTGGAGGGTGCCCTCAAGCATGCTCATTATTTCTCCTGAGGAAGTAGAATCCAGGTGGTGGGAACGGAACCTGGCACTCAGATCATCAGAGGAGCCGGCTCCATCCAAAGACACTTGTTGCAAGGTGCTCACAGTGCAGTGGTTTCCCTCTAGTGAAGACCGGAAAGTCAAAGCCTCAAGGGTTTTTGTGGGCTTAGCTGGAGGGTCCAGAGACACAGGATCAGAGCACCCTAACCTGTGTTCAGAGCTTATGGTTGAAAATATGCCTTTCTCTGCAGAGAGATTCCAGCTTGATGGGTCAGACATGAGCTTCAGTGTGTTCTGAGAAAGCAGTGATTTGTCCTCTCTAGCCTCAGTGAAGGTGTCATTGGCAAGGACGATGCTTGTTGTAGAGAAGACACATTTGGTAGTTCTTGTTTGACATAGCTGACTGAAACCAGGTGCAAGAAGCATAGATTTCTGGTCTATCTTCTCAGGTAAAGAAGCCCGTGGCGTTCTGGACTTCAGAGAATTACAGCTCCTGTTATATATGGAGTGGTAATTCGTGTCGAGAAAATGGTTGATATTAATAAAGAAGGGGGAGATTTGGGAATGTGGCCATGGGGGTTGGAAAGCCCCATGTTTGAGATAACATTAGACTCTTAAAGATGAGGCCATCAGGAATATAAAAGAGTTTAGAGGGAACAAAGAAGGGTGATTCAGGAGACTCCATGCAGTCTCCAGTTTTCTGTTCTCCAGCTGGTCTCTTGTTCTCCAGCCTTTAAGGCATGGATGTTTCTGGGTGTTTGCTGTTGTTGTTACATTCAAAGTTGTTTGACCAATGAAAAGTTGTTTTGAAAAGAACTGCTGTGGAGAGAAGGGTATAAGAGGGGAGCCTGCCCTCAAGATAAAAACAAAAAAAAAGGCAACATGATGAAGTTACATCAATAAAGAAGCAGGAAAAAGAAGTGAAGAGGAACAGGCTGGGAGAATGGAAACCAGGACGGGAACAGGCACTTCGATTACCTCATGAAGATAGGTTCGGCCAGACTCAGTAAACTGCTCAGAGAAGCTCGTACAGAAAGTCACTGGAAATAGGCGCACTGGAGCTGGAGAGAAGCTCAAGCTGAGAGAAGCGGACCTGTGCACACAACGGCCTCTCGCTGGTAAGCAGTTGCGCATTATGGGGAATCATACGTCCTTAGGAACAAAGACTGTCCTGGTAACCTTACAGCTCATTCTCCTTATTAACAATTGGACAGTTTATGAGCCTGAAATATGGGACCAAACTGAGGTCAAGGTGTGGGACTCTGCAACTGAAAACGACAAGGTTGAAGTGGGATTGCTCGGCACCTGGCGAGCAGTCTCTGAGGCCTTAAAGAGCCATGTGGAGCCACAGTCACAAATATGTGGCTTGCCAGACAGTGAGGGAGCTGCGGGTTCCTTTACTGATCCGACTGATACACCATGGGCCCCTTTGCTGCTACAGCCATCGAAGGCCTTTGCTGTTACGCCCCCTGCTGACCTGGACGTGCCTTTTGACCCAGGCCTATTGGCCTTGAGAAGGAGATGGATATGCTTTTCTTCGATCCGGGAAGAACGGGATACATAAGGCCTGAAGACCGAGTTGCTTGACAACTTAAAGCGAGACATATTGTTCAAAAGGAATGGAAAATGGAGACTTGTTTGTAATCAAGAAAAGGAATGGAAAATGGAGACTGGTAAGTCATGGAACTTAAAGGATTGTTACCTTTTCTGATTTTACATAGGTTTAGGTGTACTCGAATTTAGTAACTTAAAGAATTGTTTGTTACCTTTCCTGATTGTATGTATGTATAGGCATACTCGAGTTTAATATGTAAAAGCGATGTTCTATATATTTAGAATGTTTGATGTTCGTGTGTGCATGTTGGTGGAGCATAGACTCCCCGCACACCCAGCGCTGTTTACTTGCCTTTTATACCTTTTATGCCTTTTATACCTTTTATAAGTATAAATATTACTAAATTAAGATTGAGTTGAGACTTCATTTATAACAGCTCCAAAGAGATTTAAAGGGAGAAATGTTGGTCATACCTTGCAGTGTATCCTGAAGGGCTTCAATTTGCTCCATCAGCCTCTGATTACAGTTTTTCAGGTGGTAGTTTTCTAGCTCAAGCTCTCTCAGCTTAAATGTTACCCACTCTTTGATCTTGGCAGCTTTCTCTTGAACAATTTTGAGTTCCTCAATCCTCAGCTGTTTCTGTTTCGCTAGCTGAGTCTCCAGTCTGTTAATCAGGTCTTGTTTTCTTTGCAGTGTACCCATCAGCTCCTGAAGGTCGATTTTTGCAAGCTGCTGCTGCACCTCTCATTGGCGAAGCATCCCGAGTGGATTTATTGCTGCCTGGCAGCGGCACAGATCCTGGCAGCACAGCTTTATCAAGATTTTCTGGCACGGGGGATGGGGAGGGCAGGCCCCACTCCCCATCAGCACTCTGCTCCGATAGTCCCTCAGTTATTTCTGTCGCTGATTGATTTATTGGAGAAGTCATACCCCGAACTGGGGTGGGTGCAGGAACCGACGATAAAAATTGTGTCAGTTGCATTCCTGAGGTCTCAGGTTTCGTACTTGGCGGTCTGTCAGTCCCAGACGGTACTGAGAAAGCTTGCGCTGCCACCATAGCCAGCAGCCGTTCGGTTTTCATACCGCACAGCGCATTAAGCACTGCACGCCAGGTCGTACATAGATCTTTATCGAACTTTCTGCTTGTGATGGTTGTATCCCTTAAATGATCTCCTACGAGCCGTCACTCATCTGGGCCCAATTAGAGGGATTTCTTTTAGAAAACCCTCCTTCTGGGCCCAATGTACCAAGGATTTGATCTTTTTTACATTGCAAGATACGCCTCTCTTAGAGAGAAAGCTAGAGAGAAGCTGCACAGCCGCTTCCTCCTCCATGGTTACATCAGACAGGCTGCAGGGTCATGATCTCCACCCCTCTACTATATGCCAACTCGCCACACAGTGGCGGTCGTCTGCTGTAATTCACTGACACCTCTGGTCTCCCATAGCGACTCGATCCCGGATGTCCCGCGTCTCACCGCGATATCTCCCGGCGTCTCAGTGCGAGTTCTCCCCGCGTCTCACCACTATTTCTCCCCGCATCTCACTGTGATTTCTCTCCGCGTCTCACTGCGATTTCTCTCCACGTCTCACCACGATTATCTGTGTCCGGATCGGTGCTTGGAGTTTCTCAGTGTCTCTCGGGTGTTTCGGCTTCTGTCAGGTCTCTCCATGTCTCTCAAGGCTGTCCGTGTCTCTGAAGCGTCTCTCAGGGCTCTCAGTGTCTCTCAGGTCTCTCAGTGTCTCTCAGCTTCTCTCAGCGTCTGTCAGGTCTCTTAGCGTCTTTCAGTGTCTGCGGGTCTCAGCCTGTTCGGACGCTATTTGTTGCAGGAAGAACGGCCAAAAACACGACAGACACCAGTATGGTCAGATCATGCTCCATTTTATTACCCGAATAGCCTGACTTTTATAGTGAACTTAACAGGAACGGATAGTGTCTCACACAAGATTATTGGTCAAAAGCACTCAGACAAACAACTGCACGAAAACAACCCCACCTGCCAGAAAACAACCCCCTTGTGATTAGCAGTCACTTAGATGCCGTCCTTGAAGCCAGCTGCTGGCAACAATATTTCTCTAAATTCCTCAATTGGGCGATGTGGGAACACTGTCATGGGAGCTTCTCATAGTCGTCCTGGTAGCTTGGTTTGCTCAGCTGCAGCAAGCCATGGGATCTTTGCTGTTTCAAAAATCACAAACACAAGTAGTTATGAAATCCAAATAAAACAGTCAAAAGTACAGATTCACAAATATACTTCCAATTATCAACTCATTAGTAGGGATTATAGAAATTTTAAAGTAAATCTTTAATATACCAGTAGGAAATACTGCATAAGTTAAAACCTTATGCTGAGAATACCACTCAAATCAAAATACATCCTCACTAGAACTCATACCTAAAGGGATTAAATCAAAAAATATCACCTCTTACAGAAGCTGTCTTCCCTATTATGTCTATCTGCCTTTACTATTTTAACACTATAGGATTTCTTTCGCTACTACACCTTAAAAATTCAAGAATAACTTTTCTTTCTGCAAAAGTAATGCTGTCTTACTGTTCTATGTGCCACACATCTCCCAATAACAGCAAAAAGTTTCCCCTTCCCTCCAGCACCAGACTTAATGTTCACTGAGCTCACTGTATTGCACATGTGCAAGAAATCAAACATTCCCTAGTGCCATATTAGCTGGGCATTTTTGCTTTTGTAGCTATGTGAAAAATGTACTACGTGAGCAAAATAAGTTTAGCAGTTCTTGGGAGTATTAGGTTCACTACACAAAAGTATTGATTTTGCTGCCTGAAGCTTATTCCTGAGAAAAACCCTCCCCCTCCCACTCCTCTGTCTACCCCCTAAAAGACAGCAGTAATGGCTTATTCACATAATATTTGTAAACACATAACAAATCATGATCCATAATATACCAGTTGCTATTCTGACACATTCTGAGTTGAGACAGAAAAGGCAAAACACTATTCTGATAGCAGCAAGACTTGGATAAAATAATATATATATAAATAAAAAATAAAAAACATTTGCATTCTGCCTTAATCTAGACCTCAATAATGAACTGCTATCCCCAAAGAATTCTTAGAAAACTTTTGTAAGTTCTGGCTGCCCTTCTGTTGCAATTTAAACCAGCCATTCGCTTACATGCCCCACGGGCTCACAGTGGGATTGATTTTAGGTTCCCTCCATCATAATGGTCATTCTGGACAGTAGAGATGGTATGTAGTGTTGGATTGTTGCATGCTAAAGCCAATTCTGGTAACATCACCACTGCACTTCTCTGGTTCCATTAAGATTCATTCTTCATTAATCTGGGCTACTTCCTGTAATACCACTGTATTGTGGTTTAACCTGGCAGGCAGCTAAGCACTAAGCTCTACATCTAATGTCTTTTAAAGCCCTCCAGGGATGGTGACTCAACCCCTTCCCTGGGCAGCCCATTCCAGTGCCTAATAACCCTTTCAGTAAAGAAGTTTCTCCTAACATCCAAACTAAACCTCCCTTGGTGCAACTTTAGCCCATTTCCCCTTGTCCTATCACCAGGCACGTGGGAGAACAGACCAATCCCCACCTCTCTACAGCCTCCTTTGAGGTACCTATAGAAAGCAATAAAATCACCCCTGAGCCTCCCCTTCTCCAAGCTAAACAACCCCAGTTCCCTCAGCCACTCCTCGTAAGACTTGTTCTCCAGACCCCTCACCAGCTTCGTCGCCCTTCTCTGGACTCGCTCGAGCACCTCGATGTCCTTCCTGTAGTGAGGGGCCCAAAACTGAACACAGTACTCGAGGTGCGGCCTCACCAGAGCCAAATACAGGGGGACAATCACTTCCCTAGCCCTGCTGGCCACACCGTTTCTGATACAAGCCAGGATGCTGTTTGGCCTTCTTGGCCACCTGAGCATACTGCTGGCTCATATTCAGCCGACTATCAACCAATACTCCCAGGTCCTTCTCTGCCAGGCAGCTTTCAAACCACTCAGCTCCCAGGCTGTAGCGCTTCCTGGGGTTCTGGTGCCCCAAGTGGCACAACAGGACTCAGCACTTGGCCTTGTTGAACTTCAGTTTTCTCTTCCTTTCCTGTCCTATTAAACTGTATCTCAACCCATGAGCTTTTACTTTTTCTTCCTGATTGTCTCCCCCATCCCACTGGGGGAAAACAGCTGTGTGTGGTACTTCACTGCCTGCTGGGTTAAACCACAACATAGGTCCAGACCTGAACTAAAGCTGCTCAGCAGTGGCTACCCAGTTTTATATCACCTCCCTATCACTTATTTATCAAAAGCTTCACCTTAAAAGGAAACCAGGAGCAATAGGTGAATTGAATTTTAATCTAGATGTAATTCATTTCAGTCCCATTATGAGAGTTCATTCACATTCTCAGATTCCTTTTGTCAGGTTTTTCTAATACTGACCTTTACCTACATGAGGGAAAGCCTCAGCTACGCGGCACTGAGAGGAAACCAAACTCCTGAAGATACGGTTGTGTTGGGTCTGTCTGAGCTGGAGTCACCTTTTCCCTGCAGCAGCCCACACAGTGCTGTGCTCTGCACTCGTAGCTGGAACAGCACTGATATCACTCCAGTGTTGTGTCTATTGCTGCATAGTGCTGGCACAGCATCAGGACTCCTAAGCCCCCAAGAGCCAGCAGGCTGGGGGTGGGCAAGTGATGGGGAGGGGACATTGCCGGGGCAGCTGACCTAAACCAACCAAAGGGATATTCCATAACACCTGATGTCACACTCAGCAATAAAAGGGGGGGCTCTCGTGGGGGAGGGGGCTGTTCCTCCTGAACAACCACTACGCGTTTTGAGGCCCTGCTTCCCAGGATGTGGCCGAACACCGCTCGCTGATGGGAAGTAGAGAATAATTTTTCTCTCTCTCTGTGCTTCCGCGCGGACCGATTGTTTCTTTTGTATCTGTTTTTCCTTCCCATTCCCTTTCCCTTTAATTAAACCTTTCTCATCTCAAACCTCGAGTTCTCTGTGTTGTATTTTCTCCCCCTTCCTTCTGAGGAGAGGGGGAGTGAGAGAGCGGTTGTGGTGGAGCTTGGCTGCCCACCTGAGTAAAACCACCACAACGGTTCATAAAGGGGCCTCTTCAGGGAAACGGGTCAGAGTTCAGTTTCTCCTTTTCCAATCTAGATGTTGTTGATACCACAGCTTCATCCCAGGCCCATCCTGCATGAAACATGAGATGCCTTCCCTTCTTTCTTCATCTCCAGCCCTCTTATCTGCTCTTTTCTTCAGCTGCCTTGTTCAGATATGGGAAGCAGAATCAAACACCTATTCTAGGAAGTGTTGGGGGGGGGGGTCGGGCAGCACGCAGGGGGCCACAACATTTGAGATCTTTCTTGTGAAGGAAGGACAGAACAAGCCTTATGATGTAAATTAGGAATTACTACACATGGGTAGGACCAAAAAGACTAAGTGCTTAATATCCAAACGGGCTGTGTATCACAAAATGCTCATCGCTAAAGGAAGAGGTAACACAAGGAAATAAGCTGCAATACAGACAATGAAGCACAAGGACTATAACAGACAAAGCATACAACTACATAGCTTTTGGAAGAAATGAAAGTTTATCTAAACTCCTTCAGGTAAAGATTCATGGAAGACAGATGTTTCCAATGAAGCTTTCCACAATTTGGGAAGGAGGCAACAAAAAAAACTCACACCTCAGATATATTTGAATAGTACTTGGGCAATGCTGGAACTTGCCTTTATCATGCTGTACTGGCATTTTAAGTATGCAGGTAAGTCCCTTCCAGCAGATTCATGAAACACACGGAGAAAATTGTTTTATAATTGGGACACCGTATTAAATTAAGCTCTAATTACTTTTCCTTCTGAAAGTGTATTACATTAGAAAAAGCAGATCAAAGAGTTGAATATCTCAGAAATCAAGCAGATTAAAAACATACAGATCTCAGGAACAGATGAGCCTAACATTCCCGTAATAGCAATTGACAGTTGCTGATAGACTACAATAAACAAGCTAGCTAGTTCAGCATAGAAGATAAATAGAGCAGTAAAAATATTCAGTGACCTGAATAAAAGTTCATGCATGCATGTGTGTGCAGATACATAAGTAAAGCAATGGAGTCAACTAATACTGACTGCTGACTATGCACTGAACAATAGCACAAGCTCATTTCCAAAGTTTATAAAGGCTAAATATTTTCCATTGACATGAAGACAGCAAGAAACTTAAATACATTAAAGCAAGGCAATACCACTCTCATAGCTGTAGATACAGATAGTGCATTTAAAAAGATTAGAACAAAGAAGGAAAGAAGGCAGGTCTACAAATAGAAAAATAAAACAGATACTAGGAGTCTGAAATATCCAGTGCTGCCTTTGCTTCTGCATTCACACAAATTAGGACATAGCTAATTCACACAAATTAGGAAAGAGCTAACAACAGCTCTGGCAGTGTGTCTGCATTCTTCTTTCCTTGAACTCAGGTGCTCAAGCAGAAACACCCTACTAGAGATATGAGCTTGAGAACCAAGGTTCAGCTATTTAAATCATGACAGCAAGACTTGATATATATCATCTGTTATCACCCTTCCCATATTTATTATGTTTTATTATTGTTTTTATTATGATTGACGTTATGACATTTAGACTTTAATATTGAAACCGCCTGACAAGAACAGCAAAAACATACCTTTGTTGATGATGGTGGAGTAGGAAAATTAAGCCAGGCTGGAGCAAAGTCATGCTGCGCCATTTAGGTCCAGTCTCTCTGAATCAATGAGACAAGGCTTCAGCACCTCATGGCAAGTCCCTGTAATTGGAAAAACAAGATGAGCATCTAAAAAGTACCCATTTCAAGAACATTATGCTTGTGGTATGATCACTACCTCCCTTCTGTTGTCTGGTATTGTTGTCTCAAACAGAAATGATTTGTAATCTAGCTAGCCTTATCTCATTACAGCATCACATTTGTCCTTTTATTACCAAAGTGTCACATTAATCAAATATTTCAAAAAGATCATAAAATTAGAACTAATATTCATTCCTTTATTTCCTCTTCCAAATTGGATGAAGCATCTTGCGTGACATCTGATCAGAAAGCTGTGGCAAAAATATCTCACTGAAACCTTTTCTGATACTGTCTGGAATGGATTATAGAAGCTATTTCACTAGCTTCTTAGAAGAAGCTGATTTCCCAAATTAGCCCCTGAAAGTTAATCTCAGAGGCCACATTAAGATTCCTCATGAGAAAACTAGATGCCAAGAACACCGTACTTTCCTCTAGATTGAATGGAAACAGAGCCTGAATATCCAGAAACACTGCCAAAATCCAGTAAAATTCACTAGTTTGAACATGGGCAAGAGAAGGTAATGACTTAAGGCAAAACCCGAGAGTACTTTTTCTACCCCTTATTCTCCCCACAGGCAGAGAAACATTTCTCAGTAAACAAGAGAATGCAAGGTAATATAAACTATTGCTTAAAGCTGAACTATAGCACTGAAAGGAAAGAAATAGATGAAACACTGCCTGAATTATAAGGGTATATGAATCATGCTCTACAGCTGGATACCACAAAATTATCAGTGACTCAAAAATATTTAAGTATGATATAAACGTTATTAGAAATTCATGTAGTGAAAACGTAATTAACATCCAAGCACATGTAATAGGGAAAAGCTTTAATCTAAAACTGTTGTAATTTGATAAGTGTCCTGGTTTCAGTTAGAACAGAATTTTCTTCCTAGTAGCTGGTGGAATGTTGTGTTTTGGCTTGGGATGAGAAGAGTGCTGATAACACCCCGATGTTTTAACTGATGCAGAGCAGTGCTTATACCAAGCCAAGGACATCTCAGCCTTTTGCTCTGTCAAAAGGCTGAGTCCTTGGGTGACTCAGTGACAGGGGGATCCCAGCAGTTGACTGTATTGGAGGCTGAAGTGAGTCTGACTGGGAATGAGTGGCAAAAGCACTGTATTGTGACTGGCTCGGATGCTCCGTGTATCCTTGGCATAGACTACCTCAGGAGAGGATATTTCAAGGACCCAAAAGGGTTCCGGTGGGCTTTTGGCATACCTGCATTAGAGACAGAGGACATTAAACAATTGTCTACCTTGCCCGGTATCTCAGAGGACCCCTCTGTTGTGGGGTTGCTGAGGGTCGAAGAACAGCAAGTGCCAATCGCTACCACAACTGTGCACTGGCGGCAATATCGCACCAACCGAGACTCCCTGATTCCCATCCATGGGCTAATTAGTCAACTGGAGAGCCAAGGAGTGATCAGCAAGACTCATTCCCCTTTTAATAGTCCCATATGGCCAGTGCGAAAGTCTAATGGTGAGTGGAGACTAACAGTGGACTATCGTGGCCTGAACGAAGTGACGCCACCACTGAGTGCTGCAGTGCCGGACATGCTGGAACTTCAGTACGAACTTGAATCAAAGGCAGCCAAGTGGTACGCCAAAATTGATATCGCTAATGCATTTTTCTCCATCCCTCTAGCAGCAGAGTGCAGGCCACAATTTGCTTTCACTTGGAGGGGAGTCGAATATACTTGGAATCGACTGCCCCAGGGGTGGAAACACAGCCCTACCATTTGCCATGGACTGATCCAGTCTGCGCTAGAGCAGGGGGAAGCTCCTGAACACCTGCAGTACATCGATGACATTATTGTGTGGGGTGACACAGCAGAGGAAGTTTTCGAGAAAGGGAAGAAAATAGTCCAAATCCTTCTGAAAGCTGGTTTTGCCATAAAACAAAATAAAGTCAAAGGACCTGCACGAGAGATCCAGTTTTTAGGAATAAAATGGCAAGATGGACATCGTCAAATCCCAATAGATGTGATCAACAAAATAACAGCTATGTCTCCACCAACTAGCAAAAAAGAAACACAGACTTTCCTAGGTGTTGTGGGGTTTTGGAGAATGCACATTCCAAATTACAGTCTGATTGTAAACCCGCTCTACCAAGTAACCCATAAGAAGAATGAGTTTGAATGGGGACCTGAGCAACAACAAGCCTTTGAACAAATCAAGCAGAAAATAGTCCATGCAGTAGCCCTTGGGCCAGTCTGAACAGGACCAGATGTAAAGAATGTGCTCTACACCACAGCCGGGGAGAACGGCCCCACCTGGAGCCTCTGGCAGAAAGAACCTGGGGAAACTCGAGGTCGGCCCCTGGGGTTTTGGAGTCGGGGATACAGAGGATCTGAGGCCCGCTATACTCCAACTGAAAAGGAGATATTGGCAGCATACGAAGGAGTTCAATCTGCTTCGGAGGTGGTCGGTACTGAAGCGCAGCTCCTCCTAGCACCCCGATTGCCGGTACTAGGCTGGATGTTCAAAGGAAGGGTCTCCTCTACACATCATGCAACTGATGCTACATGGAGCAAGTGGGTTGCACTGATTACTCAGCGGGCTCGAATAGGAAACCCCAGTCGCCCAAGAATATTGAAGTGATTATGGACTGGCCAGAAGGCAAATACTTTGGGATATCACTGGAGGAGGAGGTGGGTCATGCTGAAGAAGCCCCACTGTACAACCAGTTACCAGAGAATGAGAAGAAATATGCCCTGTTCACTGATGGGTCCTGTCGTATTGTGGGGAAGCATCGGAGATGGAAGGCTGCTGTATGGAGTCCTACACGACGAGTTGTAGAAGCTGCTGAAGGAGAAGGTGAATCGAGTCAGTTTGCAGAAGTGAAGGCCATTCAGCTGGCTTTAGACATTGCTGAACAAGAAAAACGGCCAGTTCTCTATCTCTACACTGATTCATGGATGGTAGCAAATGCCCTGTGGGGATGGTTACAGCAATGGAAGCAAAACAACTGGCAGCGCAGGGGCAAACCCATCTGGGCTGCTGCATTGTGGCAAGACATTGCTGCTCGGGTAGAGAATCTGGCTGTAAAGGTACGCCACGTAGATGCTCATGTGCCCAAGAATCGGGCTACTGAAGAACATCAAAACAACCAGCAGGTGGATCAGGCTGCTAAAATTGAAGTAGCTCAGGTGGACCTGGATTGGCAACATAAAGGTGAATTATTTATAGCCCGATGGGCCCATGACACCTCAGGCCATCAAGGCAGAGATGCAACATACAGATGGGCTCGTGATCGAGGGGTGGACCTGACCATGGATGCTATAGCACAGGTTATTCATGACAGTGAAACATGTGCTGCAATCAAGCAAGCCAAACGGTCAAAGCCTCTTTGGTATGGAGGACGATGGCTGAAATATAAATATGGAGAGGCCTGGCAGATTGATTACATCACGCTCCCTCAAACTCGCAATGGCAAGCGCCATGTATTTACCATGGTGGAAGCAACCACTGGATGGCTGGAAACATATCCTGTGCCTCATGCCACCGCCCGAAACACTATCCTGGGCCTTGAAAAGCAAGTCCTATGGCGACATGGCACCCCAGAAAGAATAGAGTCAGACAATGGGACTCACTTCCGAAACAACCTTATAGACACTTGGGCCAAAGAGCATGGTATTGAGTGGGTGTATCACATCCCCTATCATGCACCAGCCTCCGGGAAAGTTGAACGATACAATGGCCTGTTAAAGACTACCTTGAAAGCAATGGGCGCTGGGACATTCAAAAATTGGGATACACATTTGGCAAAGGCCACCTGGTTAGCCAATACTAGGAGATCTGCCAACTGAGCTGGACCTGCCCAATCAAACCTGTTACGTACTGTAGATGGGGATAAAGTTCCTGTAGTGCATGTAAGAAATATGCTGGGTAAAACAGTCTGGGCTACTCCTGCCTCAGGAAAAGGCAAACCCATTCGTGGAATTGCTTTTGCTCAGGGACCTGGATACACTTGGTGGGTGATGCAAAAGAACGGAGAGGTCCGGTGTGTACCTCAAGGGGATTTAATACTGGGTGAGAATAGCCCATGAATTGAATTGTACCATGTTAATTACCATATAATACTGTATGTTATCACTACCATGACTACTATATACCCTACATGAAAATGGTGACTAATTAGAATGTATAGAAAAGAGTGTAACCTGAGCATGACATAAATGGTATGGAATAAGGGGTGGATAGATGTCCTGGTTTCAGTTAGAACAGAATTTTCTTCCTAGTAGCTGGTGGAATGCTGTGTTTTGGCTTGGGATGAGAAGAGTGCTGATAACACCCCGATGTTTTAATTGTTGCAGAGCAGTGCTTATACCAAGCCAAGGACATCTCAGCCTTTTGCTCTGTCCTGCCAACAGGCAGGCTGGGGGTGCAGTAAAAGCTGGGAGGGAACAGACCCAGGACAGGTGACCCAAACTAGCCAAAGGGTTATTCCATACCATCTGACGTCATGCTAAACAATATATAGGGGTGGCTAGCCAGGGGAGGGGGCCGGACTGCTCGGGGTTAGGCTGGGCATCCGTCAGCGGGTGGTGAGCAATTGCATTGTGCATCACTTGTTTGTACATATTATTAGTATTATTAGTAGTAGTACTATTATCACCATTGTATTATTATTATTATTATTATTATTATTATTACTATTATTATTATTGTTATTATTATTATTTTCCTGTCTTATTAAACTGCCTTTATCTCAACTCACGGGCTTCACTTTCCATTTCTCTCCCCCGTCCCAGAGAGGGAGGGGGAGGGTGAGCGAACGGCTGCGTGGTGTTTAGCTGCCGGCCGGGTTAAACCATGACAATAAGTTTTAACAAGGACTGTGGAATCTGAACTAGATATCTGCATTTTCTTGAATATATAAAAATCTTATCACCTCCCACATTCACTTGGAGGAAAAATGAAAAAGAACTCTTGCCACCAGAACTGTCAGTTACAGATTTCACCCTCCTTCACTCCTGAAGGATTTCAATAATGCCCTGGTTTTGGCTGGGATAGAGTTAATTTTCCTCCTAGTAGCTGGTACAGTGCTGTGTGTGGGACTTAGGAAAAAAAACAATGCAGGTGACACACTGTTTTAGCTGTTGCAGAGCAGTGCTTACACTAAATCAAGGACTTTTCAAGCTTCTCATGCTGTCCTGCCAGGAAGGAGGCTAAGGGTACACAAGAAGCTGGGAGGGGACAGAACCAGGACAGCTGACCCGAAAGGATAGTCCATACCATAGGATGTCACACAGAACAATAAAAATTGGGGGGACTGTTGCTGGGGGGCTGCCTGGGCAATTGCATTGTGCATCACTTGGTTCATTCCCCCCTTTTTATTATTAAGCTATCCTTATCAACTCATGAGTTCTAGAACTTTTCTAGAACGGCAGTGTGCCGGCAGTGTGCCCTGGCAGCCAGGAGGGCCAACCGTGTCCTGGGGTGCATCAAGCACGGCATCGCTAGTAGGTCGAGGGAGGTGATTGTCCCGCTCTACTCTGCGCTGGTGCGGCCTCACCTCGAGTACTGTGTGCAGTTCTGGGCACCACAGTATAAAAAGGACATGAAACTGTTGGAGAGTGTCCAGAGGAGGGCTACGAAGATGGTGAAAGGCCTGGAGGGAAAGACGTACGAGGAACGGCTGAGGGCACTGGGCCTGTTCAGCCTGGAGAAGAGGAGGCTGAGGGGAGACCTCATCGCAGTCTATAACTTCCTCGTAAGGGGGTGTCGAGAGGCAGGAGACCTTTTCTCCATTAACACCAGCGACAGGACCCGCGGGAATGGAGTTAAGCTGAGGCAGGGGAAGTTTAGGCTGGACATCAGGAAGGGGTTCTTCACAGAGAGAGTGGTTGCACACTGGAACAGGCTCCCCAGGGAAGTGGTCACTGCACCGAGCCTGTCTGAATTTAAGAAGAGATTGGACTGTGCACTTAGTCACATGGTCTGAACTTGGGTAGACCTGTGCAGTGTCAAGAGTTGGACTTGATGATCCTTAAGGGTCCCTTCCAACTCAGGATATTCTATGATTCTATGATTCTATGATTTTCAATTTTCTCCCCCATCCCACTTGGGGGTGGGGGCAAGTATTTAACTGTCTGACAGGTTAAATCGCAACCATTAAATAAGCAGGCAAACTGGCAATATATTGCAGTAGCTTCTAACCAGGAAGTGTAAGACCATTATAGGGTGACCATAGGGCAGAACCTAGCAAGCATCTGTTAGCAGAACTCATATCTCCACACAACACTTTAAAAATAAATTACAGTGCAGACACATAATAGACTTGTTACAGAGTATCCTGGGATTTTACAGAGTAAATGACATTTATAGAATCATAGAATATCCTGAGTTGGAAGGAACCCATAAGGATTATTGAGTCCAACTCCTGGCACCACACAGGTCTACCCAAAAGTTTAGATCATGTGACTAAGTGCACAGTCCAAATGCTTCTTAAACTCCAAAAGGCTTGTTGCAGTGACTACTTTCCTGGGGAGCCTGTTCCAGTGTGCAAACACCCTCTCAATGAAGAACCTCTTCCTTATGATCTACTCTGACTTGCTCCATGTATTAGAAAATAATATAATGTTTAAAATTGCATCTGCTAACAGTGAAAAAAATAATAACCTTCTTTATAAAAGGCCTCCAACCTGGCCTTTGAAAAATCAAGAAAACAAAGGATACTGAAGCTCAGAATAAATTAATTTTTGAGTAAATAATTTAAGTAATCATTGTGTTGTGTTTTAACCCAGCCAGCAGCTAAGGACAACTGAGCTGTTCACTCACCCTCCCCCCACCCCCCTGTGGAACAGAGGAGAAAATCAGGAAAAAAAAAAAAAAGAAAGCTTATGGGATGAGATAAAAACAGTTTATTAGGACAGAAAAGAAAGGAAAATAATAGCATCAGTACTACTATACTGTTAATGTGTACAAAGCAAGTGATGCACAATGCAATTGCTCATCACCCACTGATAAGCCTGTCCCCAAGCAGTGGATCCATCCCTCCCCAACGCGGCCAGCCCCCCCATATTAATTGTTCAGCATGACGTCAGATGGGATGGAATACCCCTTTGGCCCATCTGGGTCAGCTGTCCTGGGTCTGTCCCCTCCCAGCTCCTGCTGCACACCCAGCTTGCCTGCTGGCAGTACAGTGTGAGAAGCTGAAAAGTCCTTGTCTTAATGTAAGCACTGTTCTGCAACAATTAAAACACCAGTGTGTTATCAACATTATTCTCATCCTAAATCCCAAACACAGCACCATACCAGCTACTAGGAGGAAAATTAACTCTATCCTAGCCAATACGAAGACAATATCTACCCCTTCCTACATGCACTACGGGAACTTTAGCTCCTTTCACAGTGTGTAGGGGTTTTGTTTCGGCAGGACCAGCACGGCTGTCAGACCCCCTATTGTTACCTAGCCAAGTGGCTTCTGGTAGATTTGTGTCCCATTGTTTCCACGTACCAGCACCTAATGCTCGTAACATAGTCTTTAACAGTCCATTGTACCTCTCAACCTTCCCAGAGGCTTGTGGGTGATAAGGGATGTGGTATACCCACTCAATACCATGCCTCTTTGCCCAG
This sequence comes from Anas acuta, assembly GCF_963932015.1. Lineage (NCBI taxonomy): Eukaryota > Metazoa > Chordata > Aves > Anseriformes > Anatidae > Anas > Anas acuta. The sequence continues at coordinate 16,947,665 of NC_089016.1, forward strand.
GAGGTAACAAGATTGTTTCGAAAATGACTCCCATTGTCAGACTCAATTCTCTCTGGTGTACCATGACGCCACAATACTTGTCTTTCCAGGCCTAAGTTAGTATTTCGGGCCATGGCATGGTTTACAGGGTATGTTTCCAACCACCCAGTAGTTGCTTCTACCATGGTGAGTATGTACCGTTTGCCTTGGCGGGTTTTTGGAAGTGGTCCGATATAGTCAATTTGCCAGGCCTCACCATATTGAAACCCTAGCCATCTCCCCCTGTTCCAGGGAGATTTTACCTTCATGGCTTTCTTGATTGCAGCACAGGTCTCACACTCATGGGTAACCTGTGTGATGGCCTCAATGGTCAAGTCCACCCCTCGATCACGAGCCCATCTGTAAGTGGTATCCCTCCCCAGATGTCCTGATGTTTCATGGGCCCATCGAGCTACAAACAGCTCACCCTTACGTTCCCAGTCTAGGTCCACCTGAGCCACTTCAATTTTCGAAGCTCGATCCACTTCTTCGTTGTTCCGATGTTCTACAGTAGCGCGACTCTTGGGCATGTGGGCATCTACATGACGTACTTTAACATCCAGGTTTCCTACCCGGGCAGCAATATCTTGCCACAGGGTAGCAGCCCAGATAGGTTTACCTCTGCGCTGCCAGTTGCTCTCTTTCCATTGCTGCAGCCACCCCCACAGAGCATTTGCCACCATCCATGAGTCAGTATAAAGATACAATACTGGCCAATTTTCTCTTTCGGCGATATCTAGGGCTAGTTGTATGGCTTTTACTTCTGCATACTGACTCGACTCACCTTCCCCTTCCATGGCCTCCACAACTCGTCGTATGGGATTCCACACAGCAGCTTTCCATTTCCGATGACTCCCTATCACACGGCAGGATCCGTCAGTAAACAACGCATACCGCTTTCTGTCCTCTGGCAACTCATTGTATGGTGGTGCCTCTTCAGCACGGGTTACCTCTTCTGTTGGTACTCCGAAATCTCTGCCTTCCGGCCAGTCCATAATCTCTTCCAGGATTCCTGGGCGATTGGGTTTTCCCATTCGAGCCCGCTGTGTAATTAGCGCTATCCACTTACTCCATGTAGCATCAGTTGCATGGTGTGTAGTGGGAATTTTCTCTTTGAACATCCAATGTAACACAGGTAACCGCGGTGCCAAGAGGAGCTGTGCCTCTGTACCCACAACTTCTGAAGCAGCTCAAACACCCTCATATGCTGTGAGTATTTCTTTTTCAGTTGGGGTGTAATTGGCTTCTGATCCTCGATAGCCCCGACTCCAGAAGCCCAGAGGTCGGCCTCGAGTTTCTTCTGGGGTTTTCTGCCAAAGGCTCCAGGTGAGGCCATGCTCCCCAGCTGCAGTGTACAGTATATTTTGCACAGCTGGTCCAGTACGGACAGGCCCAAGGGCTACTGCACGAGCTATTTCTTGTTTGATTTGTTCAAAGGCCTGTTGTTGCTCAGGGCCCCACTCAAAATAGTTTCTCTTTCGAGTCACTCGATATAGAGGATTCACAAGCTGACTATAGCCTGGCACATGCATTCTCCAGAATCCCACGAGGCCTAGGAAAGCTTGCGTTTCTTTTTTGCTAGTTGGCGGAGACATTGCTGTTATTTTATTGATCACATCCATTGGAATATGGCGACGTCCATCCTGCCATTTTACCCCCAAGAACTGGATTTCCTGTGCAGGCCCCTTGACCTTGCTCTGTTTAATGGCAAAACCAGCTTTCAGGAGAATTTGGATTATTTTCTTCCCTTTCTCGAAAACTTCTTCTGCTGTGTTGCCCCACACGAGGATGTCGTCAATGTACTGAAGGTGCTCAGGGGCTCCCCCTTGCTCCAGTGCAGACTGGATCAGTCCATGGCAAATGGTAGGGCTGTGTTTCCACCCCTGGGGCAGCCGATTCCAGGTGTATTGGATGCCCCTCCAAGTGAAAGCAAACTGCGGCCTGCATGCTGCTGCCAAAGGGATGGAGAAAAATGCATTAGCAATATCAATTGTGGCATACCACTTGGCTGCCTTTGACTCTAGTTCGTACTGAAGTTCCAGCATGTCCGGCACTGCAGCACTCAGTGGTGGCGTGACTTCATTCAGGCCGCGGTAGTCCACTGTTAGCCTCCACTCGCCATTAGACTTTCGTACTGGCCATATAGGACTATTAAAGGGTGAGCGAGTCTTGCTGATTACTCCCTGACTCTCCAGTCGGTGAATCAACTCATGGATGGGAATCAGGGAGTCTCGGTTGGTGCGATATTGCCGTCGGTGCACCGTTGTAGTAGCAATTGGTACCTGTTGTTCTTCAACCTTCAGCAATCCTACAACAGAAGGGTCTTCTGAAAGGCCAGGCAAGGTAGACAGCTGCCTAATCTTTTCTGTGCTCAAAGCAGCTATGCCAAAAGCCCACCGGTATCCTTTTGGATCCTTGAAGTACCCTCTCTTGAGATAGTCTATGCCAAGGATACATGGAGCCTCTGGGCCAGTCACAATGGGATGCTTTTGCCACTCATTCCCAGTTAGACTCACTTCAGCTTCCAGTACAGATAGTTGTTGGGATCCCCCTGTCACTCCGGAGATACAGGTGAGTTCTGTCCCTTGGTAGCCTGATGGCATTAAGGTACATTGTGCGCCAGTGTCCACTAAAGCTTTGTATTCTTGTGGTTCTGATGTTCCAGGCCATCGGATCCACACAGTCCAATAAATCCGGTTATCCCTCTCCTCTACCTGGCCAGAGGCAGGGCCCCTCTAGTCCTGGCTGGAGCGTGTGCCACTTAATTCTTGCAAATGAGAGGTAGAGGTCTCTTCATCAGGGTCAAGAATAACATCAGCTCTTCTACTGCCTCTGGGGTACTGCCCCATGGAAACTGGAGCAGCATTTCTCTTAGGAACCCCTCTTCTTGCTGCTGTATTTCCTTTCAGTTCACGTACCCGAGCAGCTAGGGTTGAAGTAGGTACACCATCCCATTTCCTCATATCTTCCCCATGGTCACGCAGAAAAAACCACAAGGTGCCACGTGGTGTACGTCTTGGGTACTCTCTCTCTTGAGCGCACGAATGCTGATTCTTAGTGGCTGAAGTATCACTCTGTCTAAATGAGGGGGAATATACTCGTTCCACGAACTTGTCAAGTCCTTTAGACAGTTTCTCCACAGCTGAGACACTGGACTGTAGCGGAGCAGAGAGATTGTCTTCATATTTTTGAAGCTGGCAGGACATATCATACAATGTTGGTCCCATCCCCTCATCCCAGTTAATTGATGCCAGGGTACTGGCATGTGCTGGTGGTGCACTCCGCACAAATCTACGCCACATGGATGTTGTGCACTGGACTTCATCTGGGTCTTGAGGTGTCTGGGCATTGTCCAAATCACTATAAATCATCTCCCGCACAGCTAATTCCCGCAGATGCTGGAGACCTTTATCTATAGTGGTCCACTTGCCTATGTGATATACAATATCTTCCTTATGGGGATATCTTTCTCTCACAGCCGCCAGGAGTCGTCTCCAGAGGCTGAGGGCCTGTGCTCCTCTCCCGATTACTTTGTCAATTACCCTTTCTCTAGAGAGGGATCCCAGCTGCTTGGCTTCATTGCCTTCTAATTGTAGGCTATTGGCCCCAGCATCCCAGCATCGGAGCAGCCAAGTGAGGATGTGTTCACCTGGGCGTCGACCATAATCCTTTCGTATTTCTCGCATCTCACTCAGGGATAAGGATCGAGTGATTTCTGATTCCTTTATGATTTCTGTCTCGTCTTCCTGCTGTTTTTGTTATGGCCCTGCTTTAGAGGTGCCTGCCATTTCCCCTTCTCCCTCCTCCTTAGGAGAGCCTTCTTCCCTTACTAAACGAGCTGACCTCCGTTTCCATTTTTTTGACTTGACTATGGGGGCGACTGATACCATAGTTGGTTGGTCTTTTGGGTCAGCCACATCGTGTGTTACTTGGTCATCATATTCAGAGACTTCCTCCCTCTCTTCAAGTTGCTGGATGATATTAAACAGTGTTTGATAGGAATAAGCCAGGACCCAGCACAATGCTGCAAGCTGTCGTTCTCCGGCATTATCAGGGTCAGGACATACAACTCTCAAACATTCTACTAATTTTTTAGGATTTAGCACTTGCTCAGGGGTGAAGTTCAAAACTATTGGAGGAGACACTCGTGACAGGTATCTGCTAACATCATCCCACACACCTAGCCACTCACCACAAGACTGTTTAGGGACAGATTCCCAAGTAAGTTTTCTAAACAATCGACTAATCTTAGAGAGAAAATGAAACTGGTTGTTCAGAATTAGAAATAGCAATACATGGGTTACAGATGGATCTTCAAAATACTCCCAAACTGTTGTAATTAGCCCACTGTGAAAGAAGGGAAAGGTACCATTCTTAATATTATTAATAAACTGGTGTCCAGATGAGAAAAGGAAGGCAGTGTAGTTCTGAATATTCTCTGAAAGATAGTTTCCATGGGACCCAAATGATAACAGTGCAGAGCCTGAATTCCAGATTAAACCCAAGGTCAGTGCTTGGCAGCACAGCGAATTAAAAAAAGTGAACACAGATTGTAGCACTCTGTCGGATCGGATATATAGGAGAAAGGAGAATATGACACGGATTGCATGACATATGAACAAAGCTATTATTAACAGGGCAATGTACATGGTTACTAGCAAGCAAGTGTGTTAGTTATATGCGTTTAATCAATTCTTTTGTTATCTCAACCCTTCGAGCCCCCCGTTGGGCGCCAAAAAGGACTGTGGTGGTTTTACCGTACTGGGCAGCTAAACCCCACAACCGCTCTCTCACTCCCCCTCCTTTAGATGAGGAGGGGGAGAAGTAAAGCAAAGAACAACTCACGGGTTGAGATAAGGATAATTTAATTAAAGGGAAAATAATTATAATAATAAAATAAAGACTACCATGAACTAACAATTTAACTAAGGGGAAAATAAAAAGGGAAAGGGGAAAGGGAGGGGAAAAAAGGAAAATAAAAAGAAGGGAGGAAAACAAACAAACAAAATAAATGAAGGCTATATGGAAGTGCAGAGGAAATAAATTACTCTCTACTTCCCACAAATGAGCGATGATTGACCACGTCCTTGAAGCAAGGCCTCAATGCACGCAGCCGGTGTTCGAGAGGAGGACCGACGTCTTCCAAACGAGAGCCCACCCCTCCCCTCTTCTTCCTGTTTCCACCTTTTATTGCTGAGTGTGACATCACATGGTATGGAATATCCCTTTGATTGGTTTAGGCCAGCTGCCCTAGTGATGTTTCTCTCCTCACCTTTTGCCCACCCCCTAGGAGGGTTAGAGAAAGGCCTAATACTGTGCCACTGCTGCTCAGCAGCAGACACAACACTGGTGTGATAACACTGCTGTTCCAGCTACAAGTACAGAGTACGGCACTGTATGGGCTGCTGCTGGGAAAGTTAACATTCCAGCCAGACCCAATACACATACAGCATTATATAATAATTAACATAATACAATTCAACACATGGGCTATTCTCACCCAACATCAGATCCCCTTGAGGTACACATCGAACCCCCCCATTCCTTCCCCATACCGAAGCTGCTTTAACCGCTTGGCTTGCTTGATTGCAGCACGTTTCACAATCATGAATAACTTGTGCAATAGCAGTCATGGTCAAGTTCGCCCATCGATCCTGAGCCCATCTGTATGTTGCAACCCTGCCTTGATGGCCTGAGGTGTCATGGGCCCATCAGGCTATAAATAATTCACCCTTATGTTGCCAGTCCAGGTCCACCTGAGCTACTTTAATCTTAGCAGCCTGATCCACCTGCTGGTTGTTTTGATGTTCTTCAGTAGCCCGATTCCTGGGCATGTGAGCATCTACATGGCGTACTTTTACAACCAGGTTCTCCACTCCAGCAGCAATATCTTGCCACAATGCAGCAGCCCAGATGGGTTTGCCTTTCTGCTGCCAGTTGCTCTGCTTCCATTGCTGTAACCATCCCCACAGGGCATTTGCTACCATCCATGAATCAGTGTAGAGATAGAGAAATGGCCACTTTTCTTGTTCAGCAATATCTAAAGCCAGCTGGATGTCTTTCACTTCTGCAAACTGACTCAGTTCAGCAGCTTCTGCAACTCGTCGTGTAGGACTCCATACAGCAGCCTTCCATCTCCGATGCTTCCCCACAATACGACAGGACCCATCAGTGAACAGGGCATATTTCTTCTCATTCTCTGGTAACTGGTTGTACAGTGGGGCTTCTTCAGCATGACCCACCTCCTCCTCTGATGATATCCCAAAGTATTTGCCTTCTGGCCAGTCCATAATCACTTCCAAGATTCCTGGGTGACTGGGGTTTCCTATTCAAGCCCACTGAGTAATCAGTGCAACCCACTTGCATGATGTGTAGAGGGGACCCTTCCTTTGAACATCCAGCCCAGTACCGGCAGTCGGGGTGCCAGGAGGAGCTGCGCTTCCACACCAACCACTTCCAAAGCAGATCGAACTCCTTCGTATGCTGCCAATATCTCCTTTTCAGTTGGAGTATAGCGGGCCTCAGATCCTCTGTATCCCCGACTCCAAAACCCCAGGGGCCGACCTCGAGTTTCCCCAGGTTCTTTCTGCCAGAGGCTCCAGGTGGGGCCGTTCTCCCCGGCTGTGGTGTAGAGCACATTCTTTACATCTGGTCCTGTTCAGACTGGCCCAAGGGCTACTGCATGGACTATTTTCTGCTTGATTTGTTCAAAGGCTTGTTGTTGCTCAGGTCCCCATTCAAACTCATTCTTCTTATGGGTTACTTGGTAGAGCGGGTTTACAATCAGACTGTAATTTGGAATGTGCATTCTCCAAAACCCCACAACACCTAGGAAAGTCTGTGTTTCTTTTTTGCTAGTTGGTGGAGACATAGCTGTTATTTTGTTGATCACATCCATTGGGATTTGACGATGTCCATCTTGCCATTTTATTCCTAAAAACTGGATCTCTCGTGCAGGTCCTTTGACTTTATTTTGTTTTATGGCAAAACCGGCTTTCAGAAGGATTTGGATTATTTTCTTCCCTTTCTCGAAAACTTCCTCTGCTGTGTCACCCCACACAATAATGTCATCGATGTACTGCAGGTGTTCAGGAGCTTCCCCCTGCTCTAGCGCAGACTGGATCAGTCCATGGCAAATGGTAGGGCTGTGTTTCCACCCCTGGGGCAGTCGATTCCAAGTATATTCGACTCCCCTCCAAGTGAAAGCAAATTGTGGCCTGCACTCTGCTGCTAGAGGGATGGAGAAAAATGCATTAGCGATATCAATTGTGGCGTACCACTTGGCTGCCTTTGATTCAAGTTCGTACTGAAGTTCCAGCATGTCCGGCACTGCAGCACTCAGTGGTGGCGTCACTTCGTTCAGGCCACGATAGTCCACTGTTAGTCTCCACTCACCATTAGACTTTCGCACTGGCCATATGGGACTATTAAAAGGGGAATGAGTCTTGCTGATCACTCCTTGGCTCTCCAGTTGACTAATTAGCCCATGGATGGGAATCAGGGAGTCTCGGTTGGTGCGATATTGCCGCCAGTGCACAGTTGTGGTAGCGATTGGCACTTGCTGTTCTTCGACCCTCAGCAACCCCACAACAGAGGGGTCCTCTGAGATACCGGGCAAGGTAGACAATTGTTTAATGTCCTCTGTCTCTAATGCAGGTATGCCAAAAGCCCACCGGAACCCTTTTGGGTCCTTGAAATATCCTCTTCTAAGACAGTCTATGCCAAGGATGTACAGAGCATCCAGACCAGTCACAATACAGTGCTTTTGCCACTCATTCCCAGTCAGACTCACTTCAGCCTCCAATACAGTTAACTGCTGGGATCCCCCCTTCAGTCCATAAATAGAGATGGGCTCTGGCCCTTTATAGCTTGATGACATTACAGTACATTTTACGCCGGTATCTGCTAAAGCCCTATTCTTGTGTGCATCTGATGTGCCAGGCTATCGAATCCACGCAGTCCAATAAACTCGATTGTCCCTTTCCTCCCCCAGGCTGGAGGCAGGGCCCCTCTAATCCTGGTCAGAATCTTAATTTCTGTGTCTGAAGGACTGTGTTATAAATGGCTCAGTCTTCAAAATAGGATTATAATCAAAGTTTACAATTTATTAAAGGAACACTTTCTTTTTTATCTTCTGACAAGTTAAGCAACGGTTATGTAATTTGCTTTGCTATTTCAAAAAAAAAACAATTCAACTAAATTGTTTTAGTAAATGATTGTTGCGAAGCACGGCCGAAAGCACGACAGACACCAGCAGAGTCAGATCATGCTCCACCATTTTATTGCCCGAATAGCCCAACTTTTATAGTGAATTTTACAGGGGTGGACAGTGTTTCACACAAGATTATTGGTCAAAAGCACCCAGACAAACCATTAAGAAAATAACACCACCTTTTGATTAGAAGTTAGGAAAACAACCCCCTTTGTGCTTAACGGTCGCGTAGACCTAGTCCTTGAGGCCAGCTGCTGATAACAATATTTTCTGAGTTCCTTAATTGGGTGATGTGGGAGTCATTGCTGTGGGAGCTTCTCACAGTTACTCTGGCAGCTTGGTTTGCTCAGCTACAGCAGGCCCTGAGATTTCTAAGGCCTACCCCTGGTTGCTTAAAGCAAGCTTAGATCGAACAATTATGCCAATTCCCAACAATTCCCCTGTTTTCTTTTAGTACAAGCAGTACTTGGTTTTACATCAGATGTCAAATACATAACATAACACAACTATACAACTTAACCCTAATAACACCACAATTACTGTAAACACTTAATGGTAACACAATTTAATAGTAAGCAACACAACTTAATAGTAACACACTTAAACCTAATCACTTGATGGTGATCAAAGGCTGTTCTTGACAGTCCTTGAGGTGTCACAGCCCACGTCATTGTCAGATTATCAGGAACCTCTTCTTGGTCGTCTTCAGCGTGTGCAGATTCTAAAACTGCTTCAGTCCACTTTACAGTGATCCACTGGATACCTGTTCCCGGCACCACTTCAAAATCCCTATAACATTTTGCAAATAACCCTTTAACCACATTTATCACAATACTACGTGTAATGATGATTGACACCACAATGAACAGAATCCTTAATGCCCCTTTGACTAATCCCAGTAACCATCTATGCATTGTTTCAAACAAATCAGTGAACCATTGATTGAAAGGATTGATATCATATTGAATCTTTCTAATGAATCCATTTTTCTATGATTTTTGCCGGCACCAATTACCTATGCTTTTAGCCTGCACTGTTGTTATATCTCGGGATCCTACACTATGGCAACAATAACCTGGACTATGGTTATATTCCAGAATCCTGCACTAGGGCAACAATAACCTGCACTATAGTTAAAATGTGCTCTCTCTCACACAGTACACAGTACAATCACACATACAGAGCACAATCGTACACCCAGAAGCCTCTGGCACATCTCACTCTCAATCATACCACAACCTCAATCATACCACAAGAATATAATTTAGAATGATAAGCAAACAAACAAGTATTGTCTCTCATTGTGTTCCTCATGAAGTGACTTGCAACACTTTGTTTTAAAACCTTACCATTACACAAATACTTTCAACACAAAATACCTGGACATTTAAGAATAACACATACAATTATTAACACTCCAGTTAGTATCCTTCCAGCAGCTGAAAACATACTGTTTGTCTGCAGCTACAGGAGATCTTTGTCTGCTCCTGCGGTGAGCAGCTGAGAGTGGAGTCCCCTCCGAACAAAACGCTCAGGGTGCACCTAGGGGCGTCCACACCACAGCTGATCCCCGCAGCCGAGCAGTTGTTACGTGTGGCCACAGATGCCACTCCAAGCACTAAAATTGCCAAGGTCGCTCTAGCTGCAACCCCACACAATTCAACATTATCATTGCAATCCGGTGCAAGCAATGCCCATTTATGTCTGGTGATTTCATGCAACTGCAACAAGCTAGAAGCAAATACAATGAGTTTATCTAAGTAACATGGACTTCTGATAGCATTTGCAGCGATACCTTGCCAGGCCCTATCCCCACAAATCAGAAAAACATCAGGAGGTAAGGCCAAAGCTGTACAATTGTTCCAAACACTGTAGTTGTTACCTCTTGTCTCCATGCTATGAACCCCTAAACCCTGCTTAGCAGCATCATTGTAATCACAGGTGTTATTTGTATTTTTGTACCAGTATGGCCTTTTCCAGGTTCCTGTAACAGGAATCATCTGATAGCCACGGCTACGTTCACATTTGTAGCCACCTTTCAGGTTGATACATATTTGACTACAGATACCAGGGTTTTGACATTCATCAAAATCTCCACAGTTTCTCTTGTCTACAAACTCAAACCCAGCTGGACAGTCACATTCATTTATGTTGCATTCCTTCAGGGGCTCATCACCCCAGTCCTTGCAGTCTCTCTGCTGATTACACACTTTATTGATATCTATGCATTCTCCACTTTTGCACTTGAATTTGCCAGGTCCAGAGCACTGAATAACATTGTTACAGTTTGCTTCATCAGTGCCATCCAGACAGTCTCTCACACCACTGCACTGCCTACTTCCATGGACACAGTTCCCATCTTCACATCTGAACTGGTCTGGCCTGCAAGTCTGAGAAGGGCAGTTAATTTCATCACTTCCATCCTTGCAATCAGGATCTCTGTCACAGTCTTTTTCACCTGAGCCGCACTGCACCTCACTCACATAACACTTCACCAGAGGTGCAGGCTGGCGGCCACACTGCTCCAAAGATTCATCCGAGTGGTCAGAGCAGTTATCTTGACCATTGCAGACAAAGCTTTTGGAAATACATTGCCCACTACTGCATGTAAATTCTGCTGCACTACAAGTCACAATGCCACAATTCTCTTCATCTTCTGCACTGTCACAGTCCTTTTCACCATCACATTTCCAGGACACTGGTGCCCGCTGCCCCGCACCTGTGTCGCTTATACTACTGCTATTACCCGTGCCGTCAGTGTCAGTGGCATCCTCCTGGTACCGTTTCTGTCTTTGCCGCCCCTTACTCTCCCCCTTTTCTTTTTGCCACTGACCATTCACCACAAATGGATGAGACACATGATTACTAGTTAGGAAAGAGCGTGTAACATCTGCTATACGGCTGCAGGTGATCTGCTGGTTTTGGTAATACTCTAGCTGCCTCTCTGCCAGGTCCATGCGCTGCAGCAGGTTCTCAATGAAGTGCTGGAGCCTGGCTTTTCCCCGCAATTCTTTTTCTGTCTCCTCCTCGAACTCACTGAGGCGCTGCTTTAAGGCCGCGATCATCTCCACTGCCACGTCCACCTGCCTGCTGAGCACTCGCTCCCTCCGCTGCACCTCCTGCTGCTTCTGCGAGAGCTGCACGAAGGCTGCCCGCACCTCCAGCAGCTCCGCCGTCTTCTGGGCCAGCTCCCCGGTCAGCCTGTCGAGCCGCTTCTCCATCGTCTTGTCCACGGCCTCCACCATCCCGCGGAACTTCGCCCTGACTTGCGCGCCGCGGCCGACCCGACCGCGCTCCCCGCAGCGCGGGCAGCGGAACGGCAGCGCCGGGCCGGCCACGGGCAGCGGCTCCGGCCACGGGAAGCCGCCCTGCTCCGCGCCATCCTGCTGCATCCTCCGCCTCGGCGGGGCGGGTTTGGGAAACTTCGGGCACAGGGACCGGGACCGGCCCTGTGGCCGCCCGCGGCCGCGCTGCCCCGGACGGTGCCGGCGCCGGGGCCGGGGCCGGGGCCGGGAGCGGAGCGGCCGCGGGAGGCGTTTGCGACTCTTGCCGCTGTTCCGGCCGTTTCCTGGCACGTTGTGTCGACATGCCGCTTCCTTGTGATTGTTCGACTGACAATTTGAGCACCATACTGCCCCAGCTTTGCAGTATCGTCTCACGTGTCCAAAAGCACCACAACGATAACATCGGCAGCGGTGTGGTAACTGGTTACTAAGGGGTGGTACTTGACCACCGGCGGTTTGCAAAGGAGCAAGAGCTGCAAGGACCTGACTGTGTAAACTGAACATGCTCTTTCACAGCCTGTGCCTGTTCTTTCATGCTGTCACTTAATTGCTTTACTGCTTCTACTAACATAGCCTGTGGGCCTGCTGGTACCTGAGCCATTCTTTCCAACCCTTCCTCGATTGTCCATGTCCCGGGCAAGGAAGCCAATATATTGAGAGTAGAAGGGTTGCTATTCTGAATTGCGCACTGTTTTAATATCATGCCCTTGAGGTAATCGGGCACCCCTGCCACCTGTATTGCATTTGCAACGCGATCAATAAAAAGCCCAAATGGTTCCTCTCTACCCTGTTTGATTCCCATGTAGGAAGGTATTCCCCCTGGCCCCTTTATCTGATCCAATGCTCTTCTGGCCGTTCTCATTGATTCCTTGGCTTTATCAGGTCCCAGCAATGCCTGTGCTTCTGTCCTAAAATACGGTCCTATCCCCATCAACTCTTCCAGCGTGACCCCATGTAAAGGGTCCCCCGGTGCTCTTATCACTGCAACTGCTTCTTGACAAGCAGCGTGCCAATGGGCATTAAATAAAAGCTGCTGGTGTTGGGTCAAAATTAACTTCATTATGTTGCGTATGTCTCCTGGAAGCAAAATATTCGTTCCCCAAATGTAGTCCAGCATGTGTCTTGTAGGTTCACCTTTCAGACCTGAGTCATTTACTGTGGACCGCAGCTGAGTTAACAATTTCCAGTCCAAATTCACTAGATTAACCGTAACATTACCCTGGGCGTCCGGTGGTGAGTATATTACCGGGAAGGCCTCTGGAATCAATTGTGCAGCTATCTCGTGTTCACCCTCACGTAGGGCCTCATTTTCTATTTGGTTCCACATCCTCTGCCTCTGTTGAACACCGTCTGTAAACGGGCTTGTGTTTTTTCTGTCTGGTTTTTGCTCTCTTATTTCCTCGTCCATCTGAGGGTTAACACTACCAGCTCTTCCTGGCAATCCCAGTCGCTCTGTAGCGGCAGCAGCGACTCTCTGCTCAGCCTGATGTATAGCTAAGGCGTTAGTGACTGCTTTCCAAGGCTTCGATAATTTTTTAGCAGTCTTATTGTCATTAATAACTTCATCAAACAATTTGTCCCCAAATTTGCGCCACTCTGCTTGTTCAAAAACTGTATCCGGATTGATAAAACAACCCTTTGTTACTCCATATGCTAATAATCCTGGTAAATCTTTTTTGCAGTCTATACCCTGCGTGCTGCGGTTTTCTAAAAAGCATTTGAGCAAATCATATGCCTCCATGCCGTTATTTATGCTGTTGCAGCCTTTGCGAGACACGACTGACAGGGACCCTCTATAGGTGCTCTCGGGTGCGGGGATTCCGCGTTTACGTCCCGTTACGTCCCGTTCACCTGTCAGACTGCGGGTGCGGGGATTATCGTCCCTTTCACCTCCACCGCGATTACTTCAATGTCCCGCGATTACTTCAATTTCCTGCGCGGTACCGTACCCCGCGTCTCTCACCGTGAGTCCCCGCGTCCCCGCGTCCCCCCGTGTCCCGCGTCTCTCACCGGGAGTAGCGTGTTTTCCGCGTCTCTCACCGGGAGTAGTGCGTCTCACCGTGAGTCCTGTGTACAGCGTTTGCGGCTCGGTGTCTGGTCAGCTGCAGCGCCGCTCCGATGTCCGCTCCGAAGTTCCGGCGGCACTCCCATGTCCCGCGCCGCTCCGATGTCTCAGTCTCGACGCTGTGACCCCGGCGCTGGTCCCCGGCGGCACTGGTCCCGGCGCCGCGCCGATGTCCCGGCGCCGCTGGTCCCGACGCCGCTGGTCTCCTGGTCTACCTGCGTTCGAATGTGCCGGCGCCGCTGGTGTCCCGCTGCGCTGCGATGTTTGCCCCGGCGCCGCTGCGATGTCCGTGCTCGGCTGCGATGTCTGCTCCGGTGCGATGTCTGTCCCGCTGCGATGTCCTGTTCAGGCCTTGTTCAGGTCTCAGCCTGTTCGGGCGCCATTTGTTGCGAAGCACGGCCGAAAGCACGACAGACACCAGCAGAGTCAGATCATGCTCCACCATTTTATTGCCCGAATAGCCCAACTTTTATAGTGAATTTTACAGGGGTGGACAGTGTTTCACACAAGATTATTGGTCAAAAGCACCCAGACAAACCGTTAAGAAAATAACACCACCTTTTGATTAGAAGTTAGGAAAACAACCCCCTTTGTGCTTAACGGTCGCGTAGACCTAGTCCTTGAGGCCAGCTGCTGATAACAATATTTTCTGAGTTCCTTAATTGGGTGATGTGGGAGTCATTGCTGTGGGAGCTTCTCACAGTTACTCTGGCAGCTTGGTTTGCTCAGCTACAGCAGGCCCTGAGATTTCTAAGGCCTACCCCTGGTTGCTTAAAGCAAGCTTAGATCGAACAATTATGCCAATTCCCAACAAATGATCACTTAACACCTTTGTACCCCAATGTGTTTGTGCATGTAAACGTCCCAATATTTGCTTTGCATAAGCCTTTGGCAATGTCTCTCGTCTGTCTGGCAGTGTCCATTTTCCCTGTTCTAATTTAGCCCCTATTTTCTCCAGTTTCGTTTGTTTGTTTGTTTGTTTTTTCCATTGCATTTCATAGTCGGTCCAAAAATTCCGTAGGGGTTTCTTTTGGATTTTGTTGGAACAGATTCTCCATTCCCAATTTAACCAGATTTTGGTATTTACCGTTCATTATTTCCGGGGTGACTATAGTCTCAGTGTGGGGCCGGTCAGGGGAATGCAATTGTCAACAGTTCCCTGAGCCCCATTGGCAATCTGAGCTCACTCATAAACTCAGGTTGTTTTAAGGGTTAACTGCTTTTCTGTTTCCGTGACAACTCTCGGACTGTCACGATCCCTCTGCCCCAAAGGGCTCACACCCGTGATTTTGAGATCACAGCCTCCTGTTGAGGCAGAACTATTAACATTCCTACATCCTCTTCCCCTGCTCATTCAACTTCAAACAGCTCTGTTAAACACTACATGCCACACCTTCAACAACTCTTTTAACCCTTCCTTTATCTGTCTCCAGCCTGTACTTTTCAAAGGCTCAGTCAGGGGCCAACTTAACTCCACTCCTTTTCCCTCTAAGATGCTGAAACAACATATCAGTATGAGACATTTAATCCTATTTTCCTTCTCTCCTCAAAAACAACATTAATTGCAAGATAGTGTTATAGTCGGTTGATCCATAACGTGGCCATTTAGTTTATATAGTGGTCACCACTGATTGCAATACTTATTGAAAGTCGCCTTGCTTTCTGTGCCCCGTTTCAATCATAAATCCACGGAACTTCAGGAAAACAGCTGAAGCACGGAGCCTCCAGTCTTCTAGACAAACATTATCACCTTTTCCACAAAACTTTACATTTCAACAGGACCGAATTTCAAGCCGAATTTTTCTCATGCACTTTGTTAGTAAGCCCATACAAAACAAGGAATCACTCCTGTGTATCCGTCAATATGGGGGTTTAAAAGGTATTGATGCCTAAATAAATTCGCTCTCCCCCTTCTTACCAAATTCCCAGGGCTCAAGCCCGAACCACCAAAGAAATGAATCAGTCAGCCCCCTTCTCCCTTTTCTTTTTGCCACTGACCATTCACCACAAATGGATGAGACACATGATTACTAGTTAGGAAAGAGAGTGTAACGTCTGCTATACGGCTGCAGGCAGTGCCAGCTGCAACCTTAGAAGCTGTTTGTGAAAGAGCCTGCCGGTGGTCATTTGTTAGTGTAATCTGCGTCTCTGCACTCCTGCCCCGCAATAAAGGTAGTAATAGAGCTAAATTGTCACTAGTAATCCGTAGAATGTGGCAACCCCACGGAATGTTATCCAGAAACATAGTTATAACACCGATCTGGGGACGAATAGTCTTTTTTGCATTGCAAGATAAACCTCTTATAACAAGAATGCTAGAGAGAAGCAGCACAGCCGCCGCTGCCTCCATGGTTACGTCAGACAGGCTGCATGTCCTGATGTCCGTCCCTCTGCTCTGTGCCGACTCGCCACACGGTGAGGATGGGCTGCCATTGTCCACTGACGCCTCTGGTCTCCCATAGCAACTTGATCTCGGATGTCCCGCGTCACACCGAGATTCCTTTGTTTCCCGCGTCTCTCCGCGGCTCCCGCGGCTCCCCGCGGCTCCGTTTCCCGCGTCCCCCCGCGGATTGTTTTCCCGCGTCCCCCCGCGGTTCGTTTTCCCGCGTCTCAACGTGAGGCCGTTGTTCAGGTCGGTGCTTAGAGTTTCTCAATGTCTCTCAGGTGTTCCGGCGTTTGCCAGGTCTGTCCGTGTCTCTCGGAGTCGTCTGTAGCCCTGCAACGTCAGTCAGGGCTCTCTTCGTGTGGCGGTAGGCTCTCCGTGTGCCTCGGGTCTCCCGGCGCCGCTCCGGTCTGTCGGCCTGTTTGGGTCTCAGCCTGTTCGGGTCTCAGTCTGTTCGGGCGCCATATGTTGCAGGAAGCACAGCCGAAATCACGACAGACACCAGTAGAGTCAGATCATGCTCCATTTTATTGCCCGAATAGCCTAACTTTTATAGTGAACTTAACAGGGGTGGACAGTGTTTCACACAAGATTATTGGTCAAAAGCACTCAGACAAACAACCACAAGAAAACAACCCCAGCTGCAAGACAAAAAGCCCCTTGTGATTAGCAGTCACATAGACCTTGTCCTTGAAGCCAGAGGCTGGTAACAATATTTTTCTAAATTCCCCAATTGGGCGATGTGGGAACACTGTCATGGGAACTTCTCATAGTTGCCCTGGTAGCTTGGTTTGCTCAGCTACAGCAAGCTATGGGATTTTTGCTGTCTCAAAAAATCCCTCAACAGAGCTTTTTTTTTTTTTTTTTTTTAAACTTGCCTCTTATGTTCGAAATCTTGTTGAACTCTAGCACCGCTATCGGCAAGGGCCACTAGGTGGGGCGCCTCCCTTTACCGGTCGCAGATCCAAAGTCCAAGAAGATCACATCGGGGTCACCAATTTGTTATAAATGAAGTCTCAACTCTGAATTTAGTAACATAAAAGAATATTTATAAAAGGCAAGTAAACAGCGCTGGGTGCGCGGGGAGTCTATGCTCTACCAACACGCACATGCAACCGTCGAACTTTCCAAATATTTTTAGGACATTGCTGTTACATATTTACAAGAAACCCGAGTATGCCTATACATGTAGATATCCTATCCCCGCTTCATATTATAATTCTCTTTGTGGTGGTTGTTGTGGGTGAAGGGCTCACGGTTTCCCCATCACCGTTAGCAACCTTTTGTTCCAGACTGCAGGAGCGGCTTCGACTGTCTCCCTCTTCTTCTGCACATGCTCTGCCCACCACAAGGTTCCTGAAAGCAACAAAACGTGACTGCTTTTCCCGCGTTTCGTTAACCCTTGAAACCACACTAAACAATAAATGTTAACAGTTCTAACCAGCAACCCCCCCCCCCGCAACTTCCGTGCCTTAACAGAGGGGAAAACAAGCAACCCCAGATGGCAGGGCGTCGCCTCAATCACCCTTCTTTATTTCCTCTAAACTCTTTACATTCCTGATGACCTCATCGTTAAGAGTTTGATGTTATCACCAACCAAGAGGCTTTCCGACCCCCATTGCCCCATTCCCAAATCTCCCCCTTCTTTATTATTATCAACCATTTTTCTGACACGAATTACCACTCCATATATAACAACCACCACAAGAAATCACTCAGTTCCTTGGACATGCTGTTGATTTTTTTCCAGTGTACCAAGGACAGCAGAAAAACTCAAAAAAACACTTTCAGCTTGAAAGTGAAGTGTGTTTAATCACAGGTCAATTTTATTGGGCATATAACTCAGTCATATTGATATTCAAGTCAATGACACTGAGTTGGAGGAATGTATGTTCTTTTTTAGTACAATCATTGGCTCCCCTGTTCCCCTAGTACTGATGTGTGATATCATTTCTAGTAAGCTTCACCTCAGATGATCTTAAATTAACAAATGTTTAAAATCATTGTCCCACAGCAATGGAACTCCAGCTTACACATAAAACAAAACTGGAACGTTTAAGCCGTGTTTTATGTATTGAACTGACCAATGTTACATTCTATTGCCACAGAAATATTAAATCTGATTTAAAAATAGTACTGACTTACTTCCATTTAAATGGTAATTTCAACTACAGTATATTTTCTGTTGGAACAATATCAAAACTCACACAGGTCTAGCTAAACTGGATTTCAGAAAAATTTGTGTGGTTACCACATTTTAGAGTCCACTACCTTTGCCCCCAAACCAGCATCAATTCTGCTATAGGTAAATTGGTGTTCGATTAGAGACACACATCGGCTGGCTACCTTCGAAGCGTGCATTTTCAGTATGTCATCTCTACACAGCAGTAGATTAAGTTTTATTCTTGATATATCTATGCTTATGTATTGTCACCATAAGGAAATATTTTTAATAAGACAGTTAGTACATCCAAGCATGACGTACTCCAAAAATACTTTTAACGCCCAACTTAACAGACAAGCCAAGAAAGCTCTGCTGTTCAACTAAAAAACACATACTAGGGAACAGACAGCTATGGGAAACCACAATAAAATGAGGCGGCATAAAGAAAGAAGATGAACAAAAGGGATTGAACAACCAGTGCCTAATACAAGAATTAGTTATCCAGGGGAGAACTAGCCAAGAAACAACTTCACAGAATTCAGCTGAGATGCCAGACTACACCCTGCTGTCACATTTTCCTTACTTCAGGACACCAAGTTCAAAAAGGCAAGAAGACAGAAATCTGAAGCAGAAGAACGCAAACTTCAAGTACTTCAGAGCTGTAGGCTTGAAGATGACATGATAGATTTGCCTTCTCACCAAGCTCCTTGACAAATCTGGCCCAAATCCTGTCACAGACAGGATGTTACACTAGGTGGACTAGAAAAGCTGTTCTGAAATTCTAATGAAGGAAACCCATTAAAAAATAATAAAATAGTATAATTCTGCATTATTTTTCCTCTTATTTCACAAGTCTGAGTTTTTATCATATTTGACTGGGCACTGCATTAGACTTAGCTAAGCCAAAATACTCTAATGATTAAGAAGATGGCCACCCGCCCTCCTTCTTACAATTTTACCAGAAACACTAATCATTTTTGATCTGCAAAGTGCTTCTATACTGTTGAACAGCCACCACATTTTATTCTGAATCCCCGTACTACAAAATAATTTCACAACAATTAGAAAGCTACTTAAGATCTTTCAAAATGACAGTGTTAAGTAAAATTAGTGCAGTTACTGCCATTAAATGCTATCAGTGACCCAAAATGGACATTTCTTCTAATACCTTGGAACAGATCATAGTTAAGAAATAATAAATTAACTGCCAATAGGCACATAAAAAGGATATCTATGAGGACATTAATAGCCTTAACTATTCTTTCACACTTTTTCTTCACTAACAGCTCATCCGCAATCTGTTCTGGCATCTGAAGATGACCAAGAAGAACAGGCAGCAAAAGATCCACAAAGTGTTCAGGTGAGGCACTGTTCCCACTATTAATAGAATCCTGTAATAAATTTTATGTCAATGTTTAGGACTACAGAGCAAGGAAGTCAAGCCAACTCTACCTCTTCCTCCACCAACTTGCAATCAAGCTTTCTCAGGCCCTTACTATTTTAGGTTTAAGACTGTTGATCAGTATCACGCTGGATAAGGCAGTTTAACAAATAACAGTGAAAGAGCAGAAACACTCACTCCTACAAGTCCTAGAAAACAAGTCTTGTATAGCTGTGTATCTATCTGCCATCTGGCCATATAGATATGGATAGATAGATATAGAACTGCCATATCTTCCATTTAACTTTCATAACAGATATATTTCTGATATACATGTCTTTAAAAGAAAAGCTGAGTGTTAAAGTATGAAATTTTAGAACAAAAAAATAAGGTATATTTGTACATGCTACCTTTCAAGTAAAATGTTATTAGACGCTTAAAAATCAAACCAAAAGCATAGCTGCTAAGAAGCACTTTGAACTCAATTACCAGCTCTGGTATCTCAAAAACCTCTTTGAATAGCTGCAATGCTAGAACTGAACAGTCTTCAGAGTTTTCCAATGGTTGGTTTGACAAGCGTACCAATGCAACAGATGCTTCAAAAGTCTTTGAGTGAGTCACAAATCTGGTATTTCCAAAGACTGGCAAGCCAGATGGTTCTAGTATCGCCTGCCACAGGGCATAACACAGTTCAACCACAGAACAGAAGGCAAGCAGCAGTTCTAAGATGTATATGAAGTGAATGAAAGAGTCCACATAATTTTAAACCAATTACTCATACAGCAATTGCAACTCCCATAGCACAAACCTAAAGAGATATTTAAGTTCTAAGCAACTACTCTTGGCATTTCAAAGTTCTATGAACAATATTTTTCCCTCCATAAAGTCAAGTGAGCAGCAACAATACAGTCCACTAGACCAAAGAAAACCATTAAGTGGTGAAGGCTTGCAACAGTTGGTCTTCAGTGTACTGCTTTCCTTTCTTAAATAAGAAAGGAAAAAAGGACAACTGCTGTCTAGTGATGTACCAGCAGTAGAAATGCTTTGGTATGCACTCAATTAAAAAAAAATATGGAAAGGAAAAATATTCTGAGATATTAATGAATGCCCATGTGCAAACTCAGACAAAAATGAAAAAAATTAAAACCTCCCAAAAAGCTCCATGTCAACATGTTTCTAAATAATAAGCAATAAACAACAAAAGTCACATACACACAAACATTAGCATTTATCTACTATGATGTGAAATGCACTCATACAAAAAGTTTAAGATATTCTTTGCCCAAGCATTTTCACGACATACCATATTTTAGTCTTTAGCACCAGGTAGCCAATGTTTCATTTATTTAAGGTGGTAGAGAGACAAAACTGAATAGAACAGTGAACCCAATTTGGCATCAATTTGTTCAATTACTGTGAAAGAACATACTCCCTACTTTGAAACTAGTGTCATGGTTCCCTGATCATCAGTTCAAAATCTGAGTAGCATTAATTCAATTCTTGGTATATGAAGTGGGGCACATGCTGTGTTTGTGGTGCAGTAACCCACATTTCTTTTTAGCCACAGTATGAAAGGTATTTATGTTTGCTTTTTACCTTTATATCTGTTGCCTGAAAACAGGCACACAAAACCTGGCAAAACAAACAAAAGCCAACAAAAACAACACACCAAGAAAATATAACCTGACAGGCTTTTGATCAGGTACAAAACTTAAACTGATAAGTCACTAAAGAGTCCTGAAATCAATTTATTTAATCAATCCTCATATACAAGGAACCTATTTATGGCTACAGAAATGGAACCAGGTTATGAGTGGTAACGTCTTAGCCTTAAGCTGACAAAGTATACATACCTTAGATGATGAATTAGGATCCTTTCCATGAAGAAGATCTAATACTTCACTAAGGCATGAGGTGAAGTGTTCATACCTATAGTGTACATGAGGGGGAAAGGGGTGTAGAAAAAAAAAACAAAAACATTTGAAATGTGAACATTCTTAGGGATTTATACCAAGGGATGAAACATGCTCCATTTCCTTTTTACCCCCCAAACATTTCAAGTATAGTGATAGCTTTGATGGTGTAATTTTGCTAAAACACAAGCTCAACTTCAAAAATATTCCAAGAATAAAAAAAAAATCCTTAAAATAAATCAAGATTTTCCAGCTATTCTTAATGCTAGAAGATTTAGATGGAATTTCAGAACTAAATTCTACTAGCTGAATTTGCAGAAGCAATAGACAAGCACTCTGCACAATTACTTCATAATGCCCTACAGTAAATTTATTACAACTTTGACAATACTATTCTACCTCAAATTAATGTAGGCCTGCAAAAGGGCACTACAGCTGTTCATGAAGTTGTCTGACCAGTGATACTATTGAGACAAAGAATTACTGAAAACAAGCATTAAATATTCCTTAAGCAACAAGGAAAGCGTGTGTTTTAATTTACACTTCTGTGTGAAACAGATAACACAAGAATCCTTTAGTTTCAGGCAGCACAGTTATAATCAACTAATAACATACAAGCTGTGTGAAACAGATAACACAAGAATCCTTTAGTTTCAGGCAGCACAGTTATAATCAACTAATAACATACAAGAAGCATCTACAGATTTTTTCCCAGTGTGTGGTTCAGAATACGAATGTCATATACCAAAAGAGTTGAACAAAAGCTTATAAAAAAATCTTAAATACTTTTTATAAAGTCAGGCCATACCTGGTAAAATAATCTGCAACTCTGTTTTTTGTTTTTTTTTTCAGAAGATGCATGAGTAGATCAACAGAATATTTTCTTGTTAGAGTACCATCTCCATTTACAACAATTTTGAATATTAACTGAAAAGCCTGATGGATATTCTGAGCATGAAAGAGCTAAAAGAAAAAGGAAAACTATGTATGAGAACATATTTAACTTGCTCAGCTCTCTTGCACATCAAAATTAGCTGGAATTAGAACTTGTTTTTGCCAGTGCGGCCAAAAGATTTATCAACAACTTGAGAACAGAACTGATTTCAAAGTATCACTTACTTTTTCTTCTACTTCTTCATTTAAAGTAAGGCTTGATAATACTGAAAGTGAAAACACAACCACAGTCAAACTACTGTGGGCCAGGAAACTTATCAAGGTACGATAAAAACTCTTCACATTATTATAAAACAAAAAAGAAACAGGTATTATAAGTTTCATTTTGTTCTATAAGAGCACCAAACTTACAGCTTGTTCATATTTTAAAATAAGAAAAATCATGAATGATACAAAAATATTGGAATGACAAACTTTCTCCAGGAAATCTATTTTAGCATTCTTCTATTGCACAACTACTGTAGTTGACATCAATGACTAAATTCTTTGCTGAATTTGCATAAGGTAGAATGATAAAAAGAGAGGAAGGAATTACATCACTATTTTAAAGACATATAAGAAAGTCATTTTGCTAAGACTTCAAAGGAAAAAAAGAAAAAAAAAGCACACTGAAAATTGACCCTATCTCCTCTCTGATCAGTTTTGGAAATAGTTCTTCCTTCCACCTCCCCTTTCTTTCAAGGTAAGCAGTACAACATTCACTGCCATGTAGATGAAATTTTATTTCTCTATCAACAGGCTCCATTTTAATAGGCTCTTCAGAAAGGATAGGCAGAACAGATGAGGCAAGGGGGTGGCACTGTATGTAATGCAGGGGCGGGACTATACAGAGCTTACAACTGGCGATGATGAGGATGAGAGCCTCTGGGTAAGGATTAAGGGACAAGCAAATGAAGTGGATGTTGCTGTGGGAGTATACTACAGACCACCATTACAGGATGACGACACTGATGAATTATTCTTTAAGGAACTGAGAAATACTTCTAAATCAGCTGTCCTTGTCCTTATGGGGGACTTCGATCTGCCAAATGTCAACTGGGAATAATACTTGATACCAGCAGGTCCAGGAGATTCCTAAAACACGTTGATGATAACTTCTTGGTACTGATACCGAACGAGCCGACTAGGAAAGGAGCCCTCCTAGACTTGCTGCTTGTAAACAGGGAGGGTCTCATGGCTGAAGTGGTGATTGGTGGCTGTTTTAGCCATAGTAAGCACGAAGAGGTAGAGTTGAAAATCTTTAGTCATAGGAGGAAAACTGCACCAAAACTTCAGCCCTGGATATGGGGAGAGCAGACTTCACAGCGCTCAGGGAACTAGTTAGTAAGGTCCCCTGGGAAATGGCTTTTGAAGACATCGAGCTCCATCAGTGCTGGTCACTTTTCCAAAATGTTGGAAGTCAAGCAGGTGGGGCAGAAGGAAGCTTAGGTGGAAAAAGGACCTTAGCTGGTGAAGGGTCTGCAACACATGTCCTATGAGGAGCGGCTCAGGGAACTGGAGTCATTTAGTCTGGGGAAGAGGAGGCTCAGGGGAGACCTTATTGCTCTCTACAACTACCTGAAAGGTAGTTGCTTTCCAGCTGGGTGGCCCCCAACATGTACTGGTGCATGGGGTCGTTCCTTCCAGATGCAGGACTTGGCACTTCTTGT
Source organism: Anas acuta (assembly GCF_963932015.1). Taxonomy (NCBI): domain Eukaryota; kingdom Metazoa; phylum Chordata; class Aves; order Anseriformes; family Anatidae; genus Anas; species Anas acuta. The sequence goes on from NC_089016.1 coordinate 16,971,688, forward strand.
CGAACTGCATGAGGTTCCTGTCAGCCCATTTCTCCAGCCTGTCCAGGGCCCCCTGGATGGCATCACGACCCCGTAAAAACCTCACAACAAGGGAAAAGGATCGTCAGAAGCTGACGAGGAGTGGGCGTGGCCAGCAATAACGGCGGCAGATTTAAACGCAGTCTAACCGCCACCAGTAATTACTTGCCGAGAGGCGATCGGCTCTGAGCGAGCGCATTCCGCAGCGGAGTGGGGGGTGGCGGCGTAAAGGGTTTTTTCCTGAGACGGGGAAGCCCCGGGGGGAGCGCAGAGACCTGCCGAGGGCTGGGAGCTCACGCGAGAGCGGCCGTCAAGGCGTGGGCGGGGCCAGCAGTAACTGCGTCCACCCCCCACTCCCCCATAAGCAGCCCCTAGGGAGCGAAGGTGGCTAGGAGCATGGTGAACAGATCGGGCAAACAGGGCGTGGCGTGTCAGTTTGTGAAGAGGGTGACTGACCGGAGGGTGCCCTGTGAGGTAGGGGTGTTCCACTGGCTGAGCGGGAGATGCCAAGTACACCTCTCACCCAGATCTCCACAGGCCAAGGACATGCACCTTACCTGATCCTCAAGGCAGAATGGTGGGCATACTTGTCTCAGGGCAAAGGCTGTGGCTCTGGTGGTGCGGTGTGCATCATCTACCCCATTGGTGGCTGATGCCTCCACCCAGACACAGCTACTGAGGCTACAGTGCAGATTTCTGACTGCTGGAAATGCCTAGATCTTTCCCCAGGGGCAGGGACAGGTGGCAGACATGCCTGCAAAAGGTGTGCCCACATGGAGGACCTCCTGCACCAGGTGGCTGAGCTGCAGGAGGCAGTGAGAAGGCTGCGTAGCATCAGGGAGGCTGTGGAGGAGTTAGCTGGATCCTAGCACAGTCTGCAGGGGACCCACAGCCCATGGTCAAACAGCCCAAAACTCCCCCGCTGACACTCAGAGAAGGGAGGGAGGCCAATAACACTGGAGGCGGTGGGGTGGTGCTGTACGTAAAGGTGGGGCTGGACCGTGTGGAGCTTGCAGTTGGCAATGGCAAAGTTGAGAGCCTCTGGGTAAGGACTAAGGGGCAAACAAATAAAGGGGATGTTGTCATGGGAGTCTATTACAGACCACCTGGCCAGGATGACAACACAGATGAATTATTCTTTGAGGAACTAAGAGATACCTCAAGATCAACTGCCCTTGTCCTTATGAGGGACTTCAACTTGGCAGACATAAGAAGGTTCAGGAGATTCTTAAAGCACCTCGTTGATAACTTCTTGGTGCAGGTGCTAAGGGAGCCAACTAGGAAAGGTGCCCTCCTAGATCTGTTGCTGGAGAACAGAGAGGGTCTTGTGGGGGATGTGGCAATTGGAGGCTGTCTCGGTCATAGTGACCATGAAGCGGTTGAGTTTAAAGTTTTTGGTGGCAGGAGGAAAACTGCCACCAAAACTTCAGCCCTGGATATGGGGAGAGCAGACTTCAGGCTACTAAGGGAAATAGTTAGCAAGGTCCCCTGGGAAACTGCTTTTGAAGGTGTCGGCGTCCATCAGTGCTGGTCAGTCTTTAAGCACTGCCTCCTAAAAGCACAGGATCAGGCAATTCCAAAATATCAGAAGTCAAGCAGGCGGGGCAGAAGGCCGGCTTGACTGACCAGGCTTACCTGAAAGGAAGTTGTGCAGAGCTGGGGGTCAGCCTCTTCTCGCAGACAACCAGCAATAGGACTAGGGGGAATGGCCTCAAGGTGCTCCAGGGGAGGTTTAGGTTGGAAACGAGGAGAAAATTCTTCTCAGAAAGAGTAGTCAGGCATTGGAACAGGTTGCCCAGGGAAGCGGTGGACTCACCGTCCCTGGGGGTGTTCAAGGAAAGGTTGGACGTGGTGCTTAGGGACATGGTTTAGTGGATGATATTGGTGGTAGGGGGATGGTTGGACCACGATCTTGAAGGTCTTTTCCAACCTTAATGAATCTATGATTCTATGAAAAAGAAAGTGTGTGGTTACCAGAAGCGAGGTTGGGTGACATGGGAGGAGTATAGAGATGCTGTTCACCATCTTAGAGAGAAAATTTGGGTGGTGAAAGGTCAATTTTAGTTGAAGTTGGCCAGTACTGTGGGGAACAATAAAAAGGGCTTTTCTAAATTATATTAAAAGCAAAAGGAGGACCAGAGAAAACATTGGTCCGTTACTTGATGAGGATGGTCCTGGTTTCGGCTAGGATAGAATTAATTTTCCTCCTTGTAGCTGGTAGGGTGCTATGTTTTAGCATTTAGGATGAGAATAATAGTGATAACATGCTGATGTTTTAGTTGTTGCAGAGCAGTGCTTACACTAAGCCAAGGACTTTTCAGCTTCTCATTCTGTCCTGCCAGTGGGCAGGCTGAGGGTGCATCAGGAGCTGTGAGGGGACAGAACCAGGACAGCTGACCCAAACTGGCAGGGGAGGGCACGACACCACTGTTTGGGGACAGGCTGGGCGTCGGTCAGTGGGTGGTGAGCAATTGCATTGTACATCACTTGCTTTGAACATATTATTATTATTAATATTATCATCATTATTGTTATTATTTCTCTTTCTTTTCTGTCCTAATAAATTGACTATATCTGAACCCACCAGCTTTTACTTTGTTTCCCGATTTTCTCCCGCATCCCACTCGTAGCAGGGGGGTGAACAAATGGCTGTGTGGTGCTTAGCTGCCTGCCAGGTTAAACCACAACAGTCACCCTGCAAATAGGGATGTATATAGGGATGTATATAAAGCAGAGGCATTTAATGCCTTCTTCACCTCTGTCTTCAACGCTGACGATGGTGCCCTTTCCCTGCAGCAGCCCATACAGTGCTGTGCTCTGCACTTGTAGCTAGAACAGCAGTGGTATCACACCAGTGTTGTGTCTGCTGCTGAGCAGTGCTGGCACAGCATCAGAGCTCTCTCTAACCCTCCTCGGGGGGGGGGCAAAAAAGTGAGAAAGAAACATCACCAGGGCAGCTGACCTAAACCAACCAAAGGGATATTCCATACCATATGATGTCACACTCAGCAATAAAAGGTGGAAAAAGGAAGAAAAGGAGAGGGGTGGGCTCTCGTTACGAAAATGTCTGTCCTCCTGAACACCGGCTACGTGCGTTGAGGCCCTGCTTCAAGGACATGGTCAAGCAATGCTCGTTGGTGGGAAGTAGAGAGTAATTTATTTCCTTTGCACTTCCACACACCCTTTGCTTGTTTGTTTTTGCCCTTTGCCCAACGTGAGGCTCAGGGGTTGAGATAACAGTAGAATTAATTAAAACGCTTACGACTAACACACTTACTTGCTAGACACCATGTTCTGTTTCCTGTTAATATTTTCCTGTTTGATCATATCTCATGTAATCTGTGCCATGTTCTCCCTTCTCCTCTATATCCCATCGGAGAGCGTGCTAAAATCTGTGTTCCTTTTTTTTCTTTTTAGTTTGTTGTGCTGTAAAGCACTGGCCTTGAGTTTAATCTGGCATTTAGACCCTGCGTTGTTATAATTTTGGTCTCTTTTAGAGAATATTCAGAATTACACTGCCTTCCTTTCCTCATCTGGAAGTCAGTTTATGAATAATATCAGGAATTGTACCTCCTTCTTCTTTCCCAGGGGGCTAATTATAACATTTTTTGAGTACTTTGAGTAGCCATGTGTAATCAATATACTCCTATTACTAAATCTGCATAATGTGTTTCCTCTTCTCTCTAAGGTTAATCAATTAGTTAGAAATCTCACCAAGGAATTTGCCCCGAGACAGTGTGGTGGCAGGTGACAAGGTGTGAGGGAGGATATGGGCAGGTATCTGTCACGGTTGTCTCCTCGGATAGTTTTGAACTTCACTCCTGAACAAGTGCAAAATCCTAAAAACCTGACGGAATGCTTGCAAGTCATATGCCCTGACCCTGACAATGCCAGAGAACGACAGCTTACAGCACTGTTGGGTTCTGTCTTACGCCTATCAAGCAGTAATTAACACTACCCAGCACCCTCCATGGGAGGAGAAGGTCTCTGAATCTGATGACCAGATAACACACACTGTGGCTAACCCAGAGGACCAACCATCTATGGTATAAGTTGCCCCCATAGTCAAGACAAAACAATGGAAGCGGAGGTCAGCTTGTTTAGTAAGGGAAGAAGCTCCTCCTAAGAAGGAGGGAGAAGGGGAAAAGGCAGGCACCTCTAAAGCAGAGCCATCACAAAAACAGCAGGAAGAAGAGATGGAAATCATAAATGAATCAGAAACCACCCAATCCCTATCCCTGAGTGAGTTGCGAGAAATACGAAAGGATTTCAGTTGACACCCAGGTGAGCGCATCCTCACCTGGCTGCTTCGAAGCTGGGACACTGGGGCCAGTAGCCAGGAACTAGAAGGCAAGGAAGCCAAGCAGCTGGGATCCCTCTCTAGAGAAAGGGTCATTGACAGAGTAATTGGGAGAGAGGCACAGGTTCTCAGCCTCTGGAGGCGACTCCTGGCAGGTGTGAAAGAAAGGTATCCCCATAAGGAAGATATTCTATATCAAATAGGCAATTGGACCGCCATGGAGAAAGGTCTCCAGCACCTGTGGGAATTAGCTGTGCTGGAGATGGTTTATAGTGATTTGGACAATGCCCAGACACCTACAGATCCCGATGAAGTCCAGTGCACAACATCCATGTGGCATAGGTTTGTGCAGGGTGCACCATCATCACATGCTAGTACGCTGGCAGCAATTAATTGGGATGAGGGGATGGGACCAGCAGTGGATGCTCTGTCCTGACAGCTTCAAAAATATGAAGACAATCTCTCTGTTCCACTACGGGCCTGCATCTTGGCTATGGAGAAACTGTCCCAAAGGCTCCACCACCTCGTAGAACAATCATCTCCCTCCTCGCCCAGATGGAGTAACATTTCAGCCACTAAGAATCGGTATTTTCCTGCTCAAGGAAGAGTACCAGGGACACACACCATGTGGCACCTTGTGGTCTTATCTGCGTGACCACAGGGAAGATATGAGGAAGTGGGATGGTGAACCTACCTCAATCCTAGCAGCTGGAGTACATGAACTGCGAGGAAACACAGCAGCAAAAAGGGGGTCTCCTAGGAAAAATGCTGCTCTGTCTTCTGTTGGGCAGTTCCCCAGAGGCAGTAGAAGGCCTGATGTAATTCTTGACCCTGATGAAGGGACCTCTGCTTCGCATCTGCAAGAATTAAGTGGCAGACACTCCAATCAGGACTAGAGGGGCCCTGCCTCTGGCCAGGTAAAGGAGAGGGATAACCTTGTGGGGTTCTGGAGAATGCATGTTCCAGGCTATAGTCATCTTGTGAGTCCTCTATATCGAGTGACTCGAAAGAGGAACTCTTTCGAGTGGGGCCCCGAGCAACAAAAGGCCTTTGAACAAATCAAACAAGAACTAGCTCGTGCAGTAGCCCTTGGGCCTGTTTGTACAAGACCATCTGTGCAGAACATACTTTACACTGCAGCTGGGGAGCATGGCCTCACCTGGAGCCTCTGGCAGAAGACCCCAGGAGAAGCTCGAGGTCGACCTCTGGGGTTCTGGAGCCAGGGCTATCGAGGATCAGAAGCCAATTACACCCCAACTGAAAAGGAGATACTAACAGCATATGAGGGGGCTTTGAGCTGCTTCAGAAGTTGTTGGTACAGAAGCACAGCTCCTCTTGGCACCACGGCTACCTGTGTTACATTGGATGTTCAAAGGGAAAATTCCCACTACACACCATGCGACTGATGCTACGTGGAGTAACTGGATAGCATTAATTATGCAGTGGCCCAAATGGGGAAACGCAACCACCCAGGAATACTGGAAGAGACCATGGACTGGCCGGAAGGCAGAGATTTTTGAGTATTGATTGAAGATGTAACTCATGGGAAAGAGGCACCACCATACAATGAGTTGCCAGAAGACAGAAAGCAGTATGTGTTGTTCAATGATGGATCCTGTTGTGTGATAGGGAGCCATCGGAAGTGGAAAGCTGCTGTGTGGAGTCCCACATGACAAGTTGTGGAGGCCATGGAAGGGGAAGGTGAGTCGAGTCAGTATGCAGAAGTGAAAGTCATACAACTGGCCCTAGAAATTGCTGAAAGAGAAAAGTGGCCAGTACTGTATCTCTATGCTGACTCATGGATGGTGGCAAATGCCCTGTGGGGGTGGTTACAGCAATGGAAACAGAGCAACTGGCAGCACGGAGGTAAACCTATCTGGGCTGCTACCCTGTGGTAAGATATTGCTGCCTGCATAGAAAACCTGGCTGTAAAGGTACGTCATGTAGATGCCCGCATGCCCAAGAGTCGTGCCACTGGAGAACATCAGAACAACGGAGAGGTAGATCGAGCTTCAGAAAGAGAAGAGGCTCAGGTGGACCTGGACTGGGGATGTAAGGGTGAGCTGTTTGTAGCTCGATGGGCCCATGAAACATCAGGACATCTGGGGAGGGATACCACATACAGATGTGCTCGTGATCGAGGGGTGGACCTGACCATTGATGATGGCCCTGGGACCCCAGGTGCCCTGAGTTGCAGGACCATGATTATGGGAACAATAAATTCCCAGCAAACCCCAAACCTATGTGGGATTTGCTGTTCCAGCTGGATGTATACAAGTCTCTGGGGCCCAATGGGATTCATCCCAGGATACTCAAAGAGCTGGCTGATGTCATCACAAAACCTTTCTTGATTACTTTTCAACAGTCTTGGGAATCTGGAGAGGCCCCTGTTGAATGGAAGCTGGCAAACATTGTTCCAGTTTTCAAGGGCAAGAAAGAAGACCCTGGTAATTACAGGCCTGTCAGTTGTAATCTTTTTGGATTTCAGCAGAGCTTTCAATACTGTTTCTCACAGTATCCTTCTGGACAAAATGTCCAGCATTCAGCTTGATAAAAACAATATGATGTGTCAACAATTCTCTTTATTTTTAATTAAAGTTAATTAAAATTAACTTAGTCCTTTCTCCAGATCACTTATAAAAAAATAAAGAAAATTAATTTCAATTCTCTTAAAGTTAATTTTAAAATTTAATTTATTAAATTAAAATTTTTAAAAATAATGCATTAAATTAAAAAATTAAAAATTTCAAAAAATAACTTTCTCTTAATGTTTTTTTTTTTTTCCTCTTAAACTCCTTACTAATTTTTATCCTACTGAACAAAATGTCCAGCATACAGCTAGATAAAAACATAATAAGTTGGGTGAATAATTGGCTGACGGGTAGGTCTCAAAGGGATAAGGTAAATGGGGTTACATCAGGCTGGCAGCCGGTCACCAGTGGGGTCCCCCAGGGCTCCATTTTAGGGCCAGTTAAATGCGTGAATACAAAAAGGAGGACCAGAGAAAACATAGGTCCACTACTTGATGGGGATGGTCACCTCACAAACAAGGACATAGGCAAAGCAGAGATGTTTAATGCCTTCTTTGCCTCTGTCTTCGATGCCGATGATGGGCTTCGGGACCCTGGGTGCCCTGAGTTGGAGGACCGTGACAGTGGGAATGATAAACTCCCAGCCAACCCTGAACGTGTGCGGGATTTGCTACTCCACCTGGATCCATACAAGTCCATGGGTCTGGATGGGATTCATCCCAGGGTATTCAAAGAGCTGACTGACGTCATCGCAGGACCTCTCTCAATTATTTTTCAACGGTCTTGGGAATCTGGAGAGGTCCCAGTAGACTGGAAGCTGGCAAATGTTGTGCCAATTTTCAAGAAGGGCAAGAAAGAAGACCCTGGTAACTACAGGCCTGTCAGTCTCACGTCAGTGCCTGGTAAAATTATGGAGAAGATTATCCTGGGAGTTATTGAAGCACACCTGGGGGACAGCGCAGTCATAGGTCACAGCCAGAATGGGTTCACAAGGGGTAGGTCCTGTTTAACAAATTTGATTTCCTTTTATGATAAGATCACCCATCTAGTCCATCAAGGGAAACCAGCTGATGTGATCTTTTTGGACTTCAGCAAGGCTTTTGACACAGTTTCCCATAGGACCTACTGGACAAAATGTCCAGCATACAGCTAGACAAAAACATCATATGATGGGTGAGCAATTGGCTTATGGTTAGGGCTCAAAGGGTTATGGTAAATGAGGCTACATCAGTCTGGCGATGTTTTCAGTAAATTTTCTGATGATACTAAACTGGGAAGAGTTGCTTACTCTGTTGAGGGTGGAAAGGCCTTGCAGAGAGATCTGGACAGACTGGAGAGCTGGGCAATCACCAACCACATGAAGTTTAACAAGAGCAAGAACAAGGTCCTGCACCTGGGAAGGGGCAACCCTGGCTATACGCACAGACTGGGTGACAAGATGCTGGACAGCAGCCCCAAAGAGAGGGATTTGAAGGTTTTCGTTGATAGCAAGTTTAATATGAACCAGCAGTGCGCCCTGGCAGCCAGGAGGGCCAACCGTATCCTGAGGTGTATCTGGAGAACAAGTCCTACAAGGAGCGTCTGAGGGAGCTGGGCTTGTTCAGCCTGGAGAAAAGGAGGCTCAGGGGTGACCTTATCACTCTTTACAGGTACCTTAAAGGAGGCTGTAGCGAGGTGGGGGTTGGTCTATTCTCCCACGTGCCTGGTGACAGGACGAGGGGGAATGGGCTTAAGTTGCGCCAGGGGAGTTTTAGGCTGGATGTTAGGAAGAACTTCTTTACCAAAAGGGTTGTTAGACATTGGAACAGGCTGCCCAGGGAAGTGGTGGAGTCACCATCCCTGGAAGTCTTTAAAAGACGTTTAGATGTAGAGTTTAGGGATATGGTTTAGTGGGGACTGTTAGTGTTAGGTCAGAGGTTGGACTCGATGATCTTGAGGTCTCTTCCAACCTAGAAATTCTGTGATTCTGTGATTCTGTGAAGCATGGCATTGCTAGTTGGTCGAGGGAAGCGCATTGCTTCAGGCTCCCCAGGGACATAGTCACGGCACCAAGCCTGTTGGAGTTTAATAAGTGTTTGGACTATGCTCTCAGTCACATGGTCTGATTTTTTGCCTAGACCTGTGTGGAGCCAGGAGTTAGACTTGATGATCCTTGTGGGTCCCTTCCATCTCAGGATATTCTATGGTTCTATATTCTATTCTATAGTTAACAACTGGCTGGATGGCCGGGTCCAAAGATTGGTGTTGAATGGAGTGAAATTCAGCTGATGACCAGTCACTAGTGGTGTTCCCCAGGTGTCAGTGTTCACAGAATCACAGAATGGCCGAGGTTGGAAGGGACCTCTGACGAGGTCTAGTTCAACCCCCCTGCTGAGCCAGATCACCCAGAGCACATTGCGCAGGATGGCATCCAGGCAGGTTTTGAATATCTCCACAACCTCTCTGGGCAACCTGTACCAGTGCTCTGTCACCCTCACAGTCACCCTCACAGTAAAGAAGTGCCCCCTCATATTCAGATGGAACCTCCTGTGCTTCCGTTTGTGCCCGTTGGCTCTCATCCTGTTGCTAGGTACAACTGAAAAGAGACTGGCTTCATCCTCTTGACACCCTCCCTTCAGACATTTATATACATTGATGAGGTCTCATCAATGGCCCACCTCTTTCAGCCTGTCCTCGTACGAGAGGTGCTCCAGTCCTATAATCATCTTAGTAGCCCTCCTCTGAACTCTCTCTAGTAGTTATATGTAGCTCTAGTAGCTCTAGTAGCTCTATGTTCCTCTTGTACTGGGGAGCCCTGAACTGGTCCCCCACAAGCAGTGGCCTCTGCCAGATCACGTGCTCCACCATGGGCTCCTCTCCACCAGGTCTGGCCTTGAGTCTGCTCCTGTGGGGGCTCTCCATGGGCCACAGCCTCCTTCAGGCCACATCCACCTGCTCCACTGTCGGCTACTCCATGGGCTGCAGTGCATAGATCTGCTCCGCCATAGTACACCATGGGTTGCGGGGGGACAACCTGCTTCACCATGGTCCTCTCCACAGGCCATAGGGCAACTTCTGCTTCAGAACCTGGAGCACCTCCTCCCCCTCCTTCTTCACTGACCTTGGTGTCTGCCTCATTGTTTCTCTCCCATTTTTTTTCGCTCCTCTCTCCCAGCTGCTGTTGCATAGCTGTTTTTTCCTTTTCTTAAATCTGCTCTCACAGAGGCGCAACCGGAGTTGTTCATGTCTCACCTCTGCCCAGCAGCAGGTCCCTTTTGGAGCTGGCTGAAACTGGCTCTTATCTAACATGGGGCAGCTCCTGGGCTCTTCTCACAGAGGCCATCCCTGCAGCCCCGTGCTACCAAGTCTTTGCCATGTTGTCGTGGTTCCGCTCGAGTGGGCAGCCACTCCCACAGCAGCTGGGAGAGTGAGAGGAGTGAGGACCATGGTGAAGCAGGATGTCCCCCTGCAGCCCATGGAGTACCACAGACCGCAGGGGACTTCTGCTCCGGCGCCTGGAGCACCTCTCCCCCTCCTTCTTCACTGACCTTGGCGCCTGCAAGGCTGTTCCTCACTCCTCTCACTCTCCCAGCTGCTGTGTGGCGCAGCGTTTTTTTCCCTGTCTTAAATATGCTCTCACAGAGGCGCAAAACAACATCGCTTATTGGCTCGGCTCTGGTCAGCAGTGGGGCCCTTACCAAACATGGGGCAGCTTCTAGATCCTTCTCACAGAAACCACCCCTATGGCCCCCTGCTACCAAAACCTTGCCACGTAAACACATGTAAGCCGAATACACACACTTGAAAAGTCTTATTCAAAGTGTTGTGCTTTCTTCAGAATTCAGGTTTTTATATTAATTCTTCCTTAGGTTAACAATGAAGTTTAGACTTTCCTTTTGAAGTATATGAGTTAATAGTGGAGAAGAACAAGTAGGAAAAATTGCTGTTGGACAGAATTTAATAGACTCTTCTAAGATTACACTGAAAGTTTTAGGACCTATTCTGACAAGGGCATGTGTCTCCAATGTTAGTACTCCACTTTCCATATTACAGAATTGCAGCACAATACTGCCTTCTGTGTTATTTAGGAATTGTGAGAACAGGTATATTCCATGACTCAGGATTGTTTAGAAGCTATTAGATGCACTGAAGCACTAGTCAGTCATTTTTTATAAGGTAAACTAACCTATATTTCTGGTGTTTGCGTTTACAGATACAGCAAGTACAGACTGTGCAACCAGTACAGCATGTCTACCCACCCCAGATTCAGTACGTGGAGGGAAGTGACACAGTCTACACAAATGGAGCTATGTAAGTTGGTTATTGATCAAATTTATAATGTTTACTAAAATATGAATTTAAATGCACATTCTTTTAATGACGTCATATGGACTACTGTATTTTAAGTAGCAAAGTCAAATTATGAGCCCTCAGATGTTGCAATTCACATATAATAGAACAAATATAGTTTTTCCTTTTTTTTTTTTTCTAAAGAAAAGTATTTCCAATCCTTTGTTTCATGTTTGAACTTCAACCTAAATATGACATAGCATAGAAGTAAAAATGTTGCTACTTGTAGATCTTAAATGACATTCAGTGTATATTTGCATAAAGTAATGAAAAGCGTAGTAAGCTTTGTTTACCTCGGATTGTATCATTCTCTGTGGAATGGAATGGAATGGAATGGAGTGGAATGGAATACAATACTACATCCTGAGTTGGAAGGGACCCACAAGGGTCATCAAGTCCAACTCCTGGCACCACACGGGTCTATCCAAAAATTCAGACCACATGACTGAGAGCATAGCCCGAATGCTTCTTAAACTCCAACAGGCTTGGTTCTGTGACTGTTCCTGGGGAGCCTGTTCAAATGTGCGACCACCCTCTCGATGAAGAACCTTTTCCTGATATCCAACCTGAACCTCCCTTGTCACAGCTTGACTACATTCCCTCGGGTCCTATCACTGGTCACCAGGGAGAACAGATCTGTGCCTGCCCCTCTGTTCCCCCCCATGAGGAAGCTGTAGCCCACGATGAGGTCTCCCCTCAGCCTCCTCTTTTTGAGGCTGAACAAACCAAGTGACCTCAGCCGCTCCTCATATGTCTTCCCCTCTAGGCCCTTCACCATCTTTGTAGCCCTTCTCTGGACAGTCTCCAATATTGTTCATGGCACTGGAAAGCCAACTTACAAAGCTTTTTGTAAAATTGCAAATGGCTTAGGTCAAGGCACCTAAAAATGAAAGAACAAAAATACAATGAAAAAGGTAGCAAGTTGACTGCTGTGGTTTAACCTAGCTGGTATCTAAGCACCACACAGCTATTTGCTCACCCTCCCCCCTCCCTCTCTGGGATAGGGGAGGGAATCAGAAAAAAAATCTGAAAGCTTGTGGGTTCAGATAAGGACAGTTTATTAGAACAGAAAAGAAAGGGTAACGGTTACGTTCAACATCAACAACAGCATTCCACCCTCGGTGGATGAAGAAACACAAGAAGATCAGAAAACCGATGAGCAGGAGCCTGATTACATCAACTCCGAACTTTGTTGTGGAAGTAGTTATAGATTAAAAATAATGATAATAGTACTACTAATAACAATGTGTACAAAACAAGTGATGTACAGTGCAATTGCTCACCACCCGCTGACCGATGCCCAGCCTATCCCTGAGCAGCCAGTCCCCTTACCCCAGCTAGCCACCCCTATATATTGTTCGGCATGGCGTCAGATGGTATGGAACACCCCTTTGGTCAGTTTGGGTCACCTGTCCTGGGTCTGTCCCCTCCCAGCTCCTGCTGCACCCCTAGCCTGCCTGCTGGCAGGACAGAGTGAGAAGCTGAAAAGTCCTTGGCTTGGTGTAAGCACTGCTCTGCAACAATTAAAACATCAGCGTGATATCAACATTATTCTCATCCTAAATTTGAAAGACAGCCCCATACGAGCTACTAGAAGGAAAATTAACTCTATCCTAGCCAAAACCAGGACAATATAGCCACCCCTTATTCCATACCATTTATGTCATGGTTACACACTTTCCAATACATTCCAATTAATCACCACTTTTCATATATGTATATATAATGTCCACTGAGTGTGTGTAGTCCATGACTGACTTCGGGATCCATCTGTCACAGCAGTCTTTCAGAGCAGAAGAGATGGTGTGTGATGTTGGATCGTCACACGTTGAAGCCTGTTCTCGTTCCATCATATCTCTGTGCTTGTCCATTTCTATCAAAATTCATTCATCATTATCTGTGTGGCAGTTACTGTGATACCATTAATAGGACATTGACATATAGCAATCAGGGTAGTGATGACATACAGTATCATATAATAACTAACATAATACAATTCAACTCATGAGCTATTCTCATCCAGTATTAAATCCCTTTGAGGTATACATTGGACCTCCCCATTCCTTTGCATTACCCACCAAGTGCATCCAGGTCCCTGAGCAAAAGCAATACCACAAATGGATTTGCCTTTTCCTGAGGCAGGAGTAACCCAGACTGTCTTCCCTAGCATGTTTCCTACATGTACTATAGCGACTTTATCCCCTTCTACAGTACGCAACAGGTTTGATTGGGCAAGTCCATTTTGGATACCCTAGTGTTGACTAACCAGGTGCCCTTTGCCAAATGCATATCCCAATTTTTGAATGTCACAGCACCCATTGCCTTCAGTGTGGTCTTTAACAATCCATTGTATTGCTCAACATTCCCGGAGGCTGGTGCATGATAGGGGATGTGATACACCCACTATACACCCACTCAATACCATGCTCTTTGGCCCAAGTGTCTATAACGTTGTTTTGGAAATGAGTCCCACTGTCTGACTTGATTCTTTCTGGGGTGCCATGTCGCCATAGGACTTGCTTTTCAAGGCCCAGGATAGCGTTCCGGGCGGTGGCATGAGGCACAGGATATGTTTCCAGCCATCCGGTGGTTGCTTCCACCACTGGAAGTATGTGGCGCTTGCTGTTGCGGGTTTGAGGGAGTGTGATGTAATCAATCTGCCAGGCCTCTCCATATTGATATTTCAGCCATCGTCCTCCATACCAAAGAGGCTTTGACCATTTGGCTTGCTTCATAGCAGCATGTCTCATAACCATGAACAACCTGTGCTATAGTGTCCATGGTCAGGTCCACCCCTTGATCACAAGCCCATCTGTGTGTTGCATCTCTGCTTTGATGGCCTGAGGTGTCATGGGCCCATTGAGCTATAAATAATTCACCTTTATGTTGCCAGTCCAGATCTACCTGAGACACTTCAATCTTAGCAGTCTGATCCACCTGCTGGTTGTTTTGATGTTCTCCACTGGACCCATTCTTGGGTATGTTAGCATGTACGTGGCGTACCTTTACAACCAGGTTCTCTACCCGGGCAGCAATATCTTTCCACAATGCTGCAGCCCAGATGGGCTGCAACTGCCAGTTGCTTTGCTTCCATTGCTTCCATTGCTGTAACCACCCCCACAGGGCATTTGCTACCATCCATGAATCAGTGTAGAGATAGAGAACTGGCCAATTTTCTCGTTCAGCAATATCTAAAGCCAGCTGAATGGCTTTCACTTCTGCAACTGACTCGATTCACCTCCTTCAGCAGCTTCTGCAACTCATCGTGTAGGACTCCATACAGCAGCCTTCCATCTCCAATGCTTCCCCACAATACGACAGGACCCATCAGTGAAGAGGGCATATTGCTTCTCATTCTCTGGTATCTTGTTGTACATCGGGGCCTCTTCAGCATGTGTCACCACCTCCTCTGGTCATATTCCAAAATCTTTTCCTTCTGGCCAGTCCATAATCACTTCCAAGATTCCTGGGTGAATGAGGTTTCCTATTTGAGCCCGCTGGGTAATCAGTGCAACCCACTTCCTACATGTAGCATCAGTTGCATGATGTGTAAAGGGGGTCCTTCCTTTGAAAATCCAGCCCAATACCAGCAGTTGGGGTGCCAGGAGGAGCTGTGCTTCAGTACCAACCACTTCTGAAGCAGATTGAACTCCTTCATATGCTGTCAATATCTCCTTTTTGGTTGGAGTGTAGTGGGCATCAAATCCTCTGTATCCCTTGTTGCCACTCTCCATGCTACCCCAGCCCGAGAGACAACTTCGATTGGCTGCCTGGATGTCTGCTCCCCAAGCAGGGACACCAGAGACGGACACGCGCGTGTCTAGCTCAAGTGCCAATTTATCGCTGCGTAGCATAGTTTCTTAGTACACGCGACTGCCCCAGATCCCCGTGACCCTCTGTTCCACCCACGGTCCCTCCCAATCCTCCCTCCACATCTCCCCCCTCCTTATGCTATACATCACTCCCCCTTTGTCGCACCCCCTTTTCCCGTTACAAAAGATATTAGCATAGTACAACGTTAGCTAAAGGCAATCATTCTCTTCTTCTTGTGGCAGGCACTGCCATCCGTTATTAAGAAGCAGGTTAATATTCACTGTTCGCAGGACTAGCTTTTCAAGCATCTGTTGCAATAGTCGAAAGAGTTGGGGCAGGAAGAGCACACCAACACTCAATAATATCACCACCGACAAAACTGCCGATAAAAGAGAGGTTATCCACGAATCTGGCATTCCCAGCCAATCTAGTCAGCCCTTCCCCCACCAGTCTCGGTAAATGCGATCTCCATACGAGCTCTTCAACAACTCCTCAACCGCACCCTTGGCTCGCTCAATTGCCATTGTCGCGTTCTTTGTCCAATCAATACAACAGAAACCTTTGACGCCAGCATCCTCCAACTCAGAGCAACCGATGCCGGTTCGAGCAAGCAAGTAGTCCACAGCCAGCCTTGTCGAGGACAATCCTTCTTTAAGAGCTTCCATGCCGTCAATGAGGTTTGTCAAAGCCTTTGCTATGCGGTTGGCATTCTTCAGTGCCCAACAAGCTAACCGCTCAATCGTCTTAGTATTTCGAACGAGCTGTGGGAATATAAAAAGCGTCTCAACAATTGTTTGTGCTCAGGTAGTCAAATACCATCCGTCATCGCAGTCCGGATCTAGAGTGGGTTCTTTCAACGAGTGCCTGTGACGGCTCCCCGCCTCCCCTGTGGCGTTCCTGATGCCATCGGGCGCGAGGGGACTAACTGCCAAAGTACCGAGTGTGCAAGGTCTGCCATAAGCATTAGGGGGAATAGTCAGGTAAGCCTGACCACCCCCACAAAGCAAGAAGATTCCCTGCGGCAAACGCAAAAGTATCGAGGGACTGTCAAATACCACGATTGTCGCCCACCTCTTATCATCATATTCTGCACCGGGCAGATGCATCGGAGGGATCGTCTCTGCCATGGTAGCATCCAGCCACCTACATGGAGGGAGAAAACGCCTTTTCGACTCCGTCATGTTGAAAAAGATTAACCCACTCCTGCGCATGTCATTGTGCATAACTGTACCCAAAGTTAGCCAGGGAGAGAGTTCTTCAAGTGCCAGGGTGCTATAATTCGCAGCTAATATTGCAGCCCAGAGACTGAACCCCCAGTTCTGTGTCTCCTGGTTGTTCGGACCATTAGACAACACTGCTGATACCTGCAAATTGCAGATGTCATTGACGTTGCCATTATTGGGCCATTATCGGTTTTCAGGGTGGTAGGCGCGCCTAGGACTACAATAGCCACGCAAAGTGCGGCAATACATTGTTTCGCTTTCTGGCCTGTACTAGCGGTAGCCCACATGAGACCGCTGCATGTGTCAACTGCTACGTGCAAATATTTGAATCGCCCAAAAGGTGCAAATTCTTTGACATCCATCTGCCATAACTCATTGGGGTGGAGACCCCGAGGATTAACCCCCGCGGGCAAGGGTGCTGTGGTGTTGCAAGCGCGACAAGCTGCCACTATGTTTCTCGCTTCAGATAATGGTAGATGAAATTGCCGGTGCAAAGCGAGGGCAGACTGATGAAACTGATGGTGGGATTGGGCTGCTGCCTCTCGAAGGTCAAGTACATAGCAGGCAGCGTCTGCTACCCGGTTTCCCTCAATGATAAATCCAGGGATCTCAGTATGACTATTTACATGCTGGATAAATACAGGCCAAGGTCTCTTGGAGAGGGCACTGTATAACAGTGTAGCAGTAACAGTGCAGGGAGTCGTACAGGAGCAACACAGCTGCGCTGCTCGAAAACAATACTGTCAGTGATAATATTCAAGGGCTCATTTGGGAAGCGTGTTAAGGCAAGCAACACGGCTCCTAGTTCCAGTTGTTGAAGTGACACTCCCGGTTCTTGCCTGACCTCCTTTTCCCACATGATCCCATCCCACCATACCACCGCAAATTTGTGCGTCGACCCTGCGGCATCTGTGAACACTGTGCGGGCCTTCAGCGGTTGCTGGGCAAGCGGGACCACTGGCAGTATGGTGACAAATTGTACAATTACTGACCAAGGGGAAGTCCGCGTCACTTCCAATTGACCAGGATACCCAGCCAGCACGGCCTGGATTGACATACTGTTCCTCTGCAACAAGTCCAATGAGGTTGCAGATTACTCACATGAAACTGACACAGGCTCTACACTGGAGCATCCGACTGTTCTCGTTCGGGCCCACTGTATGGCGAGAGCTAATAGGTCCTCCCACTGTGGTAACGCAACCTTCGGGGCCACACAGTATCCAAAAAGAGTGGGCGTTGACTGTCCCCTTGGTGCAATATTATGACCGCCCCCTCATGCTGTAGTAAGATATGTGCCTGAATTCCCTTCCCCAATTCCCGCCTTGTGAGCCCACCCGCCTGCATGTGCGAAAAGAAAGACTACAACAACTTTTGATGTGTAGGTAACAATCGTCGTGGTGCCATCAGCTCTGTGTCTCCCTGCAGCAGGTCCGTGAAGGTCTTCATCTCGTTCGGTGCTAGTGTAGTGGGTTTACGTGGCAAGGTTTTGGTAGCAGGGGGCCATAGGGGTGGTTTCTGTGAGAAGGATCTAGAAGCTGCCCCATGTTTGGTAAGGGCCCCACTGCTGACCAGAGCCGAGCCAATAAGCGATGTTGTTTTGCGCCTCTGTGAGAGCATATTTAAGACAGGGAAAAAAACGCTGCGCCACACAGCAGCTGGGAGAGTGAGAGGAGTGAGGAACAGCCTTGCAGGCGCCAAGGTCAGTGAAGAAGGAGGGGGAGAGGTGCTCCAGGCGCCAGAGCAGAAGTCCCCTGCGGCCTGTGGTGAGGACCATGGTGAAGCAGGATGTCCCCCTGCAGCCCATGGAGTACCATGGGTTCCACGCTGCAGCCTGTGGAGGAGACCACGGTGGAGCAGGTGGCCCTGCACCGATGGAGGCTGCCGTCTGTGGAAGACCCCTGCTCGAGCAGATTCCAGGCCAGACCTGTAGCCCGTGGAGAGGAGACCACGCAGGAGCAGGTGACCTGACAGGAGCTGCTGCCCGTGGGGGAGCCAGGTTGGAGCAGTTTTCTCCTGAGGGATGGACCCCATGGTACGGACCCATATCTGGAGCAGTTCTGGAAGAGCTGCTGCCTGCAGGAAGCCCACGCTGGATCAGTTCATCAAGGACTGCATCCCGTGGGAGGGACTCCACAGCACAGGGGACGAGAGTGACCGAGAAGGAGCGGCAGAGAAGAAGCACTGTAGACTGACCATAACCCCCATTCCCCCATTCCCCCATTCCCCTGCGTCGCTCAGGGGGAGGAGGTGGAAGAGGGAGGATTGGGGGGAAGGTGCTTTTGGTTTCTTTCCTTTGTTTCTCACTTATCTATCTTGTTAGTAATAAGCAATAAATCTTACTGTCTCCCTATTCTGAGTCTGTTTTGCCCGTTACAATAATTACTGCGTGATCTTCTCGTCCTTATCTCAAGCTTTGAGCCCTTTTCATCATATTTTCTCCCCTTTCCTCTTTGAGGAGGGGAGTGAGAGAGCGGCTGTGGTGGAGCTTGGCTGCCCACTCGAGGGGAATCACCACAGCTAGCAACACAAACTGTCATAGCCACTGCATTGAGCCTACGAGCTGTTGCAGTTGATTCAAGGTTTCTACTTTTGGGTTCGCTACCAACACCTTCTGAGGCTGAACCACACGAGCATGCATCTGAGTGCCTAAATACTTCCATGGGCTTGTTCTCTGTGTTTTCTCTTCCCCTATTGCTAATCCCTGTTTCCCCATGGCCTGAGTAATTGTGTCTTCTAGATCATTCGGTAACGTCTCCCCTGCCACTAGGCTGTCATCCATGTGTAGCATCATCAGCTGCGGGGAAAAGTAAGGTCCCGTGCGCTGCAGCATGTCCAAATCAGCACCCGTGGCAGGATGCCCCGGTGTGTTACGAGCCGCTAAAAGAGCCTGCTCCGCCAATACTTTTATATTCTGTTCCCACAAAGTAGTCTGCGCTGGCGTTAAACATAGTCGAGCTACCTGTCACCAATCAAATATGAGTGGCCCGGAGGCAGCAATAGTGTCCATCAGCAACTGCGTTGCTCCCCCTCAAATCCCACCCTCTGAAATAGCCTTTTGCAACTGCATCAACAATTTATAGTCTATAGGCTCCCAGCCTCTCCCTTGTCCCTGCATAATAACTGCATAATAACTGGATATGCGCTTATCCTTCAGGATGTAATTGAAGTCTTTTCAAAACGCACTCCCGTGCCACTGCATTCCAACCCCCATGCTGATTCGCACTCTCCCACTCCTTTGATTGTGCCTCAGTGGCTGCTGCTGTGTTGCCCATCTGTATCTGCATTTTTGTAAATCCTTTCAACAACCGCTCCATGCGCTCCTGCAAATCCTCCAACTGTTTCTTCACTCCCTCTTGCTGTTTTCGCACCAAGACTGTCTGCCCTGATAAGGGTGACTCCCTCTGCCCTCCTCGAGGACACTCTTGCCTTTGATCCCATCCCCAATCTTCCACTCCCTCTTCCAAAGGCGCCATATGCTCCGCGCAAGGCAGAGGCAACAGCATACTTGTCCCTGACATAGATGCAGAAAAGCTGGAGGGAGGCAGCAGAGGCAAGGAAAACACTGGAATAGAGGCAGAACTCTCCCCCAGAAGGCACCTCACGCACTGGGAATCTGATCATCGTGTTCCCCACCATCGTCCACCTCCCACCCTGACCTTCCTCCTCAGTTTTACTCGCAGGTAGGGAAACCTTAAAGACAGGGACGCACCAAGGCTCCCCACAGTCCTCTATGGGGGCCCTGTCTTCCCCTGAGTCCTTCCCTGCTCCCTTCTCCCTATCACTAGTGTCCTCCATCTGCGTCCCTTCCCCCGCTATTTTGTCGGCCGCCGCATTTTCTGACGCATTTTCCGACGGGGCACTCTATGACTCCACCTTCACCTCCTGACCCTGCCTACAGTCCTCTGACCCTTGCAACATTCCTGCTGCCAACTGTCATACGGAGCGCTGCTCCCTCACCTGCTTAAAGGTCTCGAGGATCTTCCCAAAAGCAGGAATCAACGCCGGAGCCTCCTTATTCACATTACAAGCCGCTGCCCAAAGTTCCTCCCCCCAACTTTTCTAGTGTTCGCCATTCCAGACACTTGGACAGTGAATCAGCAAATCCCCGCCGTTGCATCCACTGGAGCAACAGATGAATCTCCTTCCCCTTTTGTGCGATTCTGCACTGATTCCCTAACCCCTTCAGTGTACTCACCACATGGATGCCATGGCTATCAGCTTTCCACTCCCTTACCCACCGGGCGGCCGCCCACTATTACTTCGGGGTCAGCAAATGTTGCCACTCTCCGTGCTACCCCAGCCCGAGACACGACATCGATTGGCTGCCTGGACGTCTGCTCCCCGAGCAGGGACGCCAGAGATGGACATGCACGTGTCTAGCTCAAGTGCCAATTTATTGCTGCGTAGCATAGTTTCTTATACCCGTACACACGACTGCCCCGGATCCCATGACCCTCTGTTCCACCCACGGTCCCTCCCAATCCTCCCCCCACATCTGTCCCCACATCCCTGACGCCAAAACCCTAGGGGTTGACCTTAAGTATCCCCAGGCGATTTCTGCCAGAGGCTCCAGGTGGGGCCATTCTCCTGGTCTGCAGTGTAGAGCACATTCTTTACATCTTGTCTGGCCCAAGGACTACTGCATGAACTATCTCCCTTGTAATTTGCTCAAAGGGTTGTTGTTACTCGGGGCTCCATTTGAAATCATACTTCTTATGGGTTACTTGGTAGAGCGGGCTTAGAATCAGACTGTAATTTGGAATGTGCATTCTCCAAAATCCCACGACACCTAGGAAAGTCTGTGTTTCTTTTTTCCTAACTGGTGGAGACATAGCTGTTATTTTGTTGATCACTTCCATTGGGATTTGACGGCGTCCATCTTGCCATTTTATTCCTAAAAACTGTCTCTCTTGTGCAGGTCCTTTGACTTTTTTTTGTTTTATGGCAAAACCAGCCTTCAGAAGGATTTGGACTATTTCCTTCCCTTTCTCAAAAAATTCCTCTGCTTTGTCACCCCAAATGATGATGTCACTGATGTACTGCAGGTGTTCAGGAGCTTCCCCCTGTTCCAGCACAGACTGGATCAGTCCATGTCAAATGGTAAGGCTTTGTTTCCAACCATGGGGCAGCCGATTCTAGGTGTATTGGACACCCCTCCAAGTGAAAGCAAACTGTGGCCTGCACTCTGCTGCTAGAGGGATGGAGAAAAATGCATTAGTGATATCAATTGTGGCGTACCACTTGGCTGCCTTTGATTCCAGTTCGTACAGGATTTCCAGCATGTCCGGCACTGAAGCACTTAGAGGTGGTGTGGCTTCATTCAGGCCACGATAGTCCAC
Organism: Anas acuta; assembly: GCF_963932015.1. Lineage (NCBI taxonomy): Eukaryota > Metazoa > Chordata > Aves > Anseriformes > Anatidae > Anas > Anas acuta. Next base: position 16,993,241 of record NC_089016.1, read on the forward strand.
TGTTAGTCTCCACTCACCATTAGACTTTCACACTGGCCATATGGGACTATTAAAAGGGGAATGAGTCTTGCTGATCACTCCTTGGCTCTCCAGTTGATGAGTTAGCTTGTCGATGGGAATCAGGGAGTCCCGATTGGTGTGATATTGCCGTCGGTGCACAGTTGTGGTAGCGATTGGCACTTGCTGTTCTTTGATCCTCTGCAACCCCACAACAGAAGGGTCCTCCGAGAGACCGGGCAAGGTAGACAACTGTTTAATGTCCTCTGTCTCTAATGCAGGTATGCCAAAAGCCCACCGGAACCCTTTTGGGTCCTTGAAATATCCTCTCCTGAGGTAGTCTATGCCAAGGATATACGGAGCATCCGAGCCAGTCACAATACAGTGCTTTTGCCACTCATTCCCAGTTAGACTCACTTCAGCCTCCAATACAGTTAGTTGCTGGGATCCCCCCGTCACCCCATAAATACAGATGGGTTCTGGCCCTTTATAGCTTGATGGCATTACAGTCCACTGTGCACCCACGTCTTCTAAAGCTTTGTAGTTCTGTGTGTCTGACATGCCAGGCCACTGAATCCACACAGTCCAATAAACTCGACTGTCCCTTTTGTTATAAATGGCTCAGGATTCAAATTAGGGTTAAATAAAAAAAATAGGATTTATTAAAAGAATATAAAGGAATAGAGGTAAGCAAACAGCGCAGGGTGCACCGGGAGTCTCCGCTCCACCAGGACGCACGCCAGTTACATCAAGCAGCTGATTTTTATGCACCTAGACTAATACATATTCATTACTACTTCTAAAAAAATAGATTATTATAATTAGCTTCCGGGGTCCAGTTCCTCCTACTGGAGCATGCGCATCAGTCTCCTCTGGGGGTCTCTAGGGGTCTTTCATGCTGAAGGCTCGTAGTCTTCCTCTCCCCCTTTGTACTCACTTGGCACCATTCCAAGTTTATGGAACACTTTCTGCAGTTCTTGTCTCCCAACCGTCCTTCAGCTTCTTTTTTCTTCCTCTTAATCTCTTGGCCCCCCTGGCCAGATACCAAGGATCCTCATAGTATCTCATAACAGTCACTAGTTGTTATCAGTTGTTCTGAAACTCCCGGACATCAAACACAAACAGCTTTCTTATTTGACGCTTCACGAGTAATTAAAACATTCTTCCCCAGCCATTCACAGACACATCTATAGCAGTGTTAAGTTAATCTCGAAGAAGACAGGAAAAAAGGCTGTAACTGTTAGAAATAGAAGTCCAGAATAACAAAAGCAAACAGGTTCATAAATTTAAGGAGTGTTTTCTGAAGATGTGATAAATTGACTAGAATGAGGGGGAGACTGGGACACACTGCATCTGTGGTTCAAGAACTAAATTGCCAGTGCAGGGCCCAGAGGCAGACAGGATTCAAACAGAATTGTTCTTTATGGACACGAATTGTTAACACATTCCTCACACTTTCCTCCCCCTGGCTGGAGGCAGGGCCCCTCTAATCCTGCTCAGAATCTTCATTTCTGTGTCTGGAGGACTGCCCACTGGAAGTTGGAGCAGCAAGCTTCTCAGAGAATCCCTTTTTCCCAAATGTTTTTCCTTGCAACTCACGTCCCCATGCCCCTAGGGTCGAGGTAGATTTTCCATCCCATTTTCTCATGTCCTCTCCATGGTAAAACATAGGTAAAACCACAGGGCGGCAAAGGGTGTGTACCCACTATGTCGTCTTCCTTGCACGGATGAACACTTGCCCCTGATAGCTGAGACACTGGTTCATACAGGTGGAGAGGAGGATAAATTCTCTTTAAGTTGGTGGACCTCTTCAGAAAGTTTCTCCACAGCCGAGATGCCGGCCTGTAGGGAAGAGGAAAGACTTTCTTCGTGCTGCTGGAGTTGTTTAGCCAAACATTAGCCAAACATTAAAACATCGGTGTGGTATCAACATTATTCTCATCCTAAATCCAAAACAGAGCACCCTACCAGCTACTAGGACTGTTGAGGGATTTTTGAAACAGCAAGGAGGCCATGACTTGCTTCAGCTGAGCAAACCAAGCTGCCAGGACGATTATGAGAAGTTCCCATGACAATGTTCCCATATTGCCCGATTGAGGAATTGAAAAATATTGCTGCCAGCAGCTGGCTTCAAGGAAATGATCTACGTGACTGCTAATCACAAGGGGGTTGTTTTCTTGCAGGTGGGGTTGTTTTCTTGCAGTTGTTTGTCTGAGTGCTTTTGACCAATAATCTTGTGTGAGACACTATCCGCCCCTATTAAATTTGCTATAAAAGCCAGGCTATTCAGGTAATAAAGGCAGAGCATGATCTGACCATACTGGTGTCTGTCATGTTTTCGGCCATCCTTCCTGCAACATAGGAGGAAAATTAATTCTATCATAGCCGAAGCCAGGACATTGACTCTCTTGACATCTCTTGTATCCTCAGTATTTAAAGATTCCACACTGAGTTCTGCTGCATTTTTGGCTCAGAGACTTATGCAGTATAGGTTCGGATCTATAGCTATAAATGAAGAGGAGCTCTAAATTCTAGAGAAATAGTATTCCCGCTTTTTAGCTAAACTATGTTGTTAGAGGACAGTGACGTACAGAGTGATCATGAAATTCTGATGAATTCTGAAAACAATACATTAATTCAAAAGAATGTGTTGTCCTCTGTCCTTTAAACAGTGGTTAACACACCTAGCCATTGCTAAATGGTGTAGCAAAAAAAGTTACAGGGAGAAAATTTATTTTTGGATGAACATTCAAAACTCTCAGGTTCTCATTTGAAATCTCTCTTGTACTCAAATCTCACAAATAACAAGATTTTGTAGTCTTTCCTGTACTTGTATTTGCTGAAAGCAAGAAATACGATGTGAAAATATGTTGAACATAACTTCTCTGTCTGGGATAGGAACTCCCAAACGAGTTCGTTACTGTCCATCCTGACGCTTGTGAAGGGATAAAAAGGCCATTCTCAGGGAAAAGGTTCTATTGCCAGTAATATACAGTGGCTCTGGTCTTTTGCTTGAATCATCATATAATAATCAGCTTTACTCCCGACTCAAGTACAGTCTGTTTGACTTGTTTTTAAACAAAGAAAATTGGCTTTTTTCCTACACAGTATTTTTTATTCATTACAGGGGCATTAAAAAGTTTTCACAAACATTTTGACTGACAAAAACTTACTTAGAGCTTCTTTTTTAAAAAAACAAAAACAACAAAACAAAGTTTTTTCCTCATTGCTAATTTATTTTATGGTAATATTTATTAGGAAGTTGTGTGACAGTAAATTTTGGGGATTTTTTTTTCAAAATAAAAATACTTAAAATCAGGAAAAGGAAAAAAAGCTGAAACAAAAATAGAATTATCAGTTTATGTATTTACTAAATTAAACAAATTTTCCCATTTTTTGGCCAGCCGCAGTTGGTACTTTTCCCAATTAACCAGAAAAAAAGAAAAGAGAAAAGAAAACAAAAAGAAAATCAAAAATAAAAGAGGCCTGCCTGTGATGGGGTACTTCTTCAAAGGAATACTGCAAATATTTTTCCTGAGTTGCTTCTTAAAACATAACTCTCAAATGTGGCGCCCAAAACTGCACACAGTATACGAGATGAGGCCACACCAGTGCAGAGTAGAGTGGGACAATCACTTCCCAATCACTTGACCAGCTAAGCCATTAGTTCTTGTCCTATCTCTACAGTCCCTGATAAATATGATCTCATCTCATCTAGGACCCCTTTTCCCACAAAAAGTTTAGCACTGATGACCTTTGAGGTCCCTTCCAACCTGGACTGTTTTATAATCACACGGCACTTGCAGGAAAACCAGGCGATCAGGCCCAGTCATCATGAGTTTATGAAAGGCAGGTCCTGCTTGGTAAACCTGATCTCCTGATCTCCTTCTATGACAAAGTGACACGCTTAGTGGATGAGGGAAAGGCCGTGGATGTGGTCTACCTTGAATTCAGCAAGGCTTTTGACACCATTTCCCACAGCATTCTCCTCAAGAAACTGGCTGCTCTTGGCTTGGACTGGCGCACGCTTCGTTGGGTTAGAAACTGGTTGGATAGCCGGGCCCAAAGAGTCGTGGTGAATGGAGTCAAATCCAGTTGGAGGCCGGTCACTAGTGGAGTCCCCCGGGGTTCAGTACTAGGGCCAGTTCTCTTTAATATCTTTATCAATGATCTGGATAAGGGGGATCGAGTGCACCCTCAGTAAGTTTGCAGACAACACCAAGTTGGGTGCATGTCTCAATCTGCTCGAGGGTAGGAAGGCTCTGCAGGAGGATCTGGATAGGCAGGACCAGTGGGCTGAGGCCAACTGCATGAAGTTCAACAAGGCCAAGTGCCGGGTCCTGCACCTGGGACGCAACAACCCCAAGCAGTGCTACATGCTGGGAGATGAGTGGCTGGAAAGCTGCCTGGCAGAGAAGGACCTGGGAGTATTTGTTGATAGTCGGCTGAATATGAGCCAGCAGTGTGCTCAGGTCGCCACGAAGGCCAACAGCATCCTGGTTTGTATAAGAAACAGAGTGGCCAGCAGGACTAGGGAAGTGATTGTCCCCCTGTAATCAGCTCTGGTGAGGCTGTACCTCGAGTACTGTGTTCAGTTTTGGGCCCCTCACTACAAGAAGGACATCGAGATGCTTGAGCAAGTCCAGAGAAGGGCAACAAATCTTGTGAGGGGCCTGGAGAACAAGTCTTACGAGGAGTGGCTGAGGGGGTTGGGAATGTTCAGCCTGGAGAAGAGGAGGCTCAGGAGCAACCTTATTGCGCTCAATATATTCCTGAAAGGAGGCTGTAGCGAGGTGGGGGTTGGTCATTCTCCCACGTGCCTGGTGACGGGACAAGACTGAATGGGCTAAAGTTGCATAGGGGAGGTTTAGGTTGGGTATTAGGAAGAACTGGTTTAGTGGAGGACTTGTTAGTGTTAGGTCATAGGTTGGACTAGGTGATCTTGGAGGTCTCTTCCAAGCTAGATGATTCTGTGATTCTGTGATAATTCTTTGCAATGCTGTTTAACTGCATCATACATTTAACTAATCATTTTTCCTGATAAACAGACCCAGTTCCGAGACCATCTAAGGAACCTGAAGGTTCTCAAGTCCATGGGACCCGATGTGATGCATCCACGGATCCTAAGGGAACTGGCTGATGTAGTTGCTAAGCCACTGTCCATCATATTTGAGAAGTTGTGTCACTCCACTGACTAGGAGAGGGGAAACATAACCCCCACTTTTAAAAAGGGAAAAAAGGAAGACCCGTGGAACTACAGGCCGGTCAGTCTCACCTCTGTGCCTAGCAAGATCATGGAGCAGATCCTCCTGGAAACAATGCTAAGGCACATAGAATCATAGAATCATTAAGGTTGGAAAAGACCTCCAAGATCATGTGGTCCAACCATCCCCCTACCACCAATATCACCCACTAAACCATGTCCCTAAGCACCAAGTCCAGCCTTTCCTTAAACACCCCCAGGGACAGTGACTCCACCACCTCCCTGGGCAACCCATTCCAGTACCTGACTACTCTTCCTGAGAAGAAATTTCTCCTCACTTCCAATATGAACCTCCCCTGGTGCAACCTGAGGCCATTCCCTCTAGTCCTATCACTAGTTATCTGTGAGAAGAGGCCGACTCCTAGCTCCCCACAACTTCCTTTCAGGTAGCTGTAGAGAGCAATAAGGTCTCCCCTGAGCCTCCTCTTCTCCAGTATAAACAACCCTAACTCCCTTAGCCATGTGAGAAACGTGGTATATATGGTACAGAAGAGTGTCGAGTAGCTTGTGAACCCGTAGTACTCAGCCAATGAGGAAACAGGGGAGATGATCAAGCGTCTGGTAATGTGGAATAAAAGGTTATGATTTGTTTACTAAAATGCGCTCCTAATTGACAGGATGCCCGCCACTGCAATCACGAATAAAAATGCTTCACAGAAGATCCTTTCTGAAGAAAATTATTTGAGATTTTTCTCACAGCCGCTCCTCATGAGACTTTTTCTCTAGACCTTTCACCAGCTTTGTTGCCTTTCTCTGGACACTCTCCTGGGCCTCAATGTCTTTCTTGTAGTGAGGGGCCCAAAACAGAACACAGTACAAAAGGTGTGGTCTCTCCAGAGCGGAGTACAGGGGGACAATCACCACCCTGGTCCTGCTGGCTACCCTATTCCTGACACAAGCCATTGGCCTTCGTGACCACCTGGACACACTGCTGGCTCATGTTCAGGTGAACATTGACCAACACCCCAGATCCTTATCCTCTGCACAGCTTTCCAGCCACTCTGCTCCAAGCCTGTAATGCTGCATGGGGTTGTTCTGACCAAAGTGCAGGACCCAGTATGTAGCCATGTTGAACCTCATCCAGTTGGCCTCTGCCCATTGACCCATCCTGTCCAGGTCCCTGTGCAGGGTCTTCCTACCGTCCGGCAGATCAACACTCCCCCCCCCCACCCCCCAACTTGGTGTCGTCTGCAAACTTACCGAGGGTGCACTCAATGAGGGTGCACACATGGAAAATAAGGAGGGGATTGGTGACAGCCAGCATGGCTTCACTAAGGGCAGATTGTGCCTGACAAATCTGGTGGCCTTCTGCAATGGGGTTACAGCATTTGTGGATGGGGAAGAGCAACTGACATCATCTACCTGGACCTGTGCAAAGTATTTCGAAAGGTCTTGGAGAACAGGAGAGGTGCCTGAGGACTGTAAGAAAGCCAGCATTACTCCAGTCTTCAGGAAGGGCAAGAAGGAAGACCCAGGAAACTACACTGTTGACCTTTGAGGTCCCTTCCTGGGAGATTGAGAGGAGTGAGGAAAAGCCTTGCAGGCGCCAAGGTCAGTGAGTAAGGAGGGGGAGAGGTGCTCCAGGTGCCAGAGCAGAAGTCCCCTGATAGGATGGAAGGGAACTTGCACCCTGGAGGCAATAATTCCAAATGCAACTACTATTGAAGACCCACAAAGCCAAAGTGAAATGCTCATAAGCTGAACTTTCCAGACAAAATAAATTCAAGCTCTAGGAGGCAGCTTTGCTCTATTTTTTCTAAGCTTTGAATGAAACACCTGTTTTGAGCCTAGTATTCCAAGCTCGTTTTAATGTTCCAGCATTCTGTTACTTCGTGGGTCTTCCCCAGTTAAAATAACTTTTTCCATTTTTAGATGCAAAACACACTGGAGATTAGAGATTAACGATAAACATTGCTCTGTCCAATACAGACTTTATTCTTTATTTCAGCGTTTGTCCTGGTTTCAGCTAGGATAGAGTTAATTTCCCTCCTAGTAGCTGGTAGGATGTTATGTTTTGAATTAGGATGAGAAGAGTGCTGATAACATGCTGATGTTTTAATTGTTGCAGAGCAGTGCTTACACCAAGCCAAGGACTTTTCAGCTCCTCGCTTTGTCCTGCCAGCAGGCAGGCTAGGGGTGCAGCAGGAGCTGGGAGGGGACAGACCCAGGACAGCTGACCCAAACTGACCAAAGGGGTGTTCCATACCATCTGACGCCATGCTGAACAATTAATATGGGGTGGCTGGCTAGGGTGGGGTACCAGCTGCTCAGGGATAGGCTGGGCATCGGTCAGCGGGTGGTGAGCAATTGCACTGTGCATCACTTGTTTTGTACACATTGTTATTAGTAGTACTATTATCATTATTGTTATTATTTTCCGCTTTTCTGTCCCAGTAAACTGTCTTTATCTCAACCCACAGGCTTTCATTTTCTTTCTAATTCTCTCCCCCATCGCAGAGAGGGAGGGGGGAGGGGGAGTGAATGGCTGTGTGGTGCTTAGCTGCCGGTTAAACCACAATAGCGTTCATAATCTGAAAACAAGTTAATGCATCTAATGTTTTCACAATTTTACTAAAACAAAAGTTGCAAGAGTAGGCTTTGGTGATTGTGTACATCTGAGAAACTCAATGTTAGTTTTTAACTCCTAATACTGCTACATAAATATATACTGTCATTTTAAAGGCAGAAGTTAAAATCATTTTTCTTTTGAAATCAATAGCATTTACAGTCTAAAATATTTAATTATATTGAACCAAAACCAATTCAAATGTTTGCAACAGGAAAACAAATTTATTTATATTTGAAGACAAGACAATTTTGTTTTGAAAAACACAAGAAAAGTAGCCTGAGTTCATCTGAAATATTCAGAAAAATCCTATTGATTTTAGTATGCTTCAGTCATTATTTTTTAAACAACACCCTAAAAGTTAATATATATTTTTATAATTATAAAAGTTTCCTAGTTCGTTTACAGTACACAACACAAATTGCCTACAAACTATTATTTAGCTCTTTCCAATTCTGAGAGAACATGAGATACTAAAAGATTTAGCATTTCTCACAAAAAAATCACATAAGGAAATACATATTTACAAAATCAAATACATTATGCAAAAACAGCTCTCAAATTATCCTATAAAGATGTTTTCCTTAAATAAGTAAAACCTGTGTTCAACTAATTCCAAAAGTGCAAAACAACATTACATCACATGTCCAGTCTACAAAAAAGTTGGTTTCTTCATTTACATAATGTATGCAGTAAATTGGAAAACAAAAGTTCAATTTCTCCTAGCGTTATTACGTTTCTGTGCTTGTGGGACTCAATAATGTAATCTGCCACTTACTAAGTAAAATTTAAATAATGGCACTTAAAAAAAATACAGTAGAATATAAATGGTACCAAGTAAGTTTCCTAGAAGATAAGAAAGTCCTGAGTGATGACAGAATTATTGATTGGCAAGCTCTAGAATTACCCTAATTACAGTTTGCCATCTCAGGCACAATTTCCCAAGTGTTTGAAAGGCACTCAAAGTTTATTTAAAGCCTCATTGCTTGTTAGTGTAAATCCAAATTTCCTGTGAAGATGAGCAATTTACTTTGGTGCCAAAAATGATATTTTAAATTGCTTTATTGATTTACTTTAATATGATATTTAATCTTTAAATACAAAACAATCATTTTAACAATGTATTTTGGAACCCTTTAGTATTCTTTGTGTAAAAAAACAAAGAACAAACCAAAACATACCCAAACCCCCTCTTGTTCCAAGTCAAAAGATACTGGATTAGCTCCCTGGTAAACACTAGTTAAGGTGAGGTTGTCCCTTCACAGTTTTAATTCTTTAAAAATATTTATAATTTTGGAGTGCTGAAAACTCTTGCACCACAATCAAAGAAGAACATAAGAGCATTTCCCTTATTTGGATTTAAGTGTGGGTCATTTTGATGTTCATAGTCTTGTTATGGACCTTCTTCTCTACGATGAATTTCAGCCCTAATTGATACCAGTAGATAGTTAACTCTGTTTTGCGTGAAAGAGATAAAATATGTTCTTTGAGGAAGGGGTAAGATGACCCGGGCCTTGGAGATGTCTAAAGGATGATTAACTGAGGAACTACTAATTGGGAAGACCATTCTGTTGACATTCTTGAAGGAAACATCCTGACTATGCCTTTGAATATGTCACCAATAAACATAACGTGAATAATTGGCTGAAAAACAAAGAATAGGAGTATTCTAGTGTGAACTATCCTCATTACAATAGTAAAAATCATGCCCCTAGGCTGGGAGACACTTCCTCTCTGAGGATGGGCAGAATGATTCTGTCATGTCAGCAGTATGCTAATTATATAACTAGTTGGAGGCTAGGGGATAGTACAAATATGTAAATGTATTTATAAGGGATTGTATTAAGAGTGGCGTGGATGTGCCAGCATAGTGGGAAAGCACCTAGTACCCAGAGTTGATCAATTCTGAAATAAACAATATCTTGACCTAGTGTGTGGATTTTTTTATTGCACACCGGGTAAGGAAACCAAACTTTTTATTGGACAACATCATGAACAAATTTTTACCAAATATTTAGTTACTTGGGGCTTTCAGTCCCAGCATTTTTACTAGGTAGTCACTTTGTAAGTGGCTTTTACTATTTCCTAATTAAAATTGGTAAATTAAACTCAGGTTTGCTGTCACATAAAATCACTAGCAGCTTTGATCAAGGCAAACTGGTAATCATTTACAATAAATTACAAATAAAATGTTAAATGAAAACCCTCTGAGTACTGTATTTTAATTATGCATGAATTTGCATTAACTGACTAAAAATGTTTATAATTTACTTGCACTTTACCGATGTAATTCCACTAAATAAGGTAATGAGGCTTTTTTTTTTTTTATTCCACTCAGCTAGATTTGAATAAATACATCTGCACCTAGGATTGCTAATTTCTGCAAGGGATCAGTAAAAAAGTTCAGTAAGGTAGCATTTCTATACATAATTTCAGAAACTCTCTACTCAGTTCTGAACTTGTTCCCTTGCTCTGCTGGGTACTACTTGCAATAAAAAAAATAAATTAAAAAAAAATTCAACACAGCAGAAGGCAGGTACAATTTCAAGTTTGTTTTTTTTTTTTTTTTTTTTTTTTTTTTTTCTGACATTCATCCAAACTGCTGCATCCCTGTAGAGGAAACTGAATATAGTACCTCTGTCTTTCTATTAGTCAATAGCAAAGTGAACGAAAGTTAAAAGTAATATGAATACAACACTCTCCTTTTTGTATCTATTTATCAGATAGACTGCAGAAAATTTGACTGCAAACATACCAACAGTTCTGTAAAATTTATTCTTTTAATTAAGCGGTTTTGTTTTTATTTCTAAAGATTTTAATTGACATTATTAGAGCATTTTAATACTACCCTGAAGTGATTTTCAAAATAGTATATATATTCCTTTCTAAACCTCCATCTTGTAAAGGACTCTTAAAGTAGACAACTTATGTCTGTAGAGCTACATATTTGATTTCTTGAGATATTAACACAATTAGGAAAACAAAAGAGCAGAAGTAGTGTTTTGCACCAGACAGCACAAGTTGATAGCAGTGAATAATTTAGCCTGTCTATTGAGCCTTCTATAACAAAACCACTTCTGTCTAATATGCAAGTATTTAATTTAGAAAATAAAAAATATTTTCTGCAACATGACCAGCTACTTAGATGTATAGAACATTTTTAGTGATCTAATTAACCTATCTAAAAAGTTTTGTTCTTATCCTTACAATACTCAAAGGGTTAATGCAAAGCATTACATTAAATTAATTTTCTAATGCTAAAACTATTTTGTTTATGCTTCTATTACATTTCTTTTCTTTTAATTGCCAAATTAGCAAATATACTACAATACCATTCATTGACCTGTTTTTAAACTGTAGACATGATAGTTTTCCTGTTCTACAGACAAGAATGCAATTTTCAGAAATTTACACTGATCTCTCAGATTAATGTTTTAAACTCTGAAATCACTGTCATATGAATTACCAAAAATACCTACATTATTTAAAAAGTTAAATTTTCACCATTTTTTTCATTACTATAAAAGGTTATTTTGTTTTGTAAATCCACTCTATAAATTAAATTGCAATGTAGCTCTAACTAATATACATGTTTTTCTAAACAATACTGATGTCAATTGGTGATAACCACAAATATATCAGATTAGGTCTCCTGTTGAAAATATTTTGAACCAAAACAGTGTTTCATACATTTAAAAATGGTTTGTTTTAAACTGAAATGTTTTATAGACCCATGCATTCTTCAGTGACAGTACACCAGCACATTTTACACATTTGTGAGCTAAAGGCAGAAATGCTGTACATCGTGACTTTGTAAGCAAACAATTTAAAGAATATACTCTTTTTTTTTTTAATGAAACATTAAAAAAGGGTGCACAAAGCATGTTACAGTACAATACTAAAATACAGAAATAGATAACTGAAAAGAGGGATTTTTTTAAACTGATTTATGATGGGAAATATGAAAATGTACCAACAACTTTTCATAAATATAAAACTTGTGAAAATTGGGCCCTGTGATTTAAAAAGTAATTTAACAACACCCATTCCCAACACTGTTCACTAAGTTATATAGAAGTGTCACTAAAATAATTATTTGGAATTCCACATCAAGATCAGGTAAAACCCCAAAAAGTTCTTATAATGTCTAACCTGCGGATACTTGCTACAGCTTTTTAGAGCTCTAAAAGAGTTAAGCAGACTTCATAGTTGATGTGGTAATTCAGCCACGTGCTGCATGCTACATAATTTGGACTGAGGTATCCATATCTCTGGTCTTAAATCATTAACAGTACCCATCTATTAAAAAATAGCAAAGGTGTGCAAATCAATTCATATTAATTCATATCGAAGCAGAAAATTCTCAAACCTGTAAGCATACACATCAGCTTACAGCAACTGAATTCCTTTAAATATTTGTTAAAGTGGGGAAAATATTGTTTTATTTGAGAGAATGGTCAACTGATAAGCATAAAAATAAAAACTTCATTCAGTTATTTGAATCAGGGATAGTTCCATTTTTTTGATAATTGCTATTAGAATACATGAAATACATTATTTGTGTGAATATATTATTTTCTTTTTGCACTATATGAACAGTGAACAACTATTCAAAATGTCAGTCCGGAGATATTCAGGTCCAACCGCTTCTTAACAATCTAGATTTACATTTTACAACAATACTTTTCTCTCAGCAACAACAAATCCAACATTCTACCAATAAAGGATTATAATAAGTAAACATTTAAGGTTTGTCAATAAAAAATTTGAAATACACGTCATACTACAATACTATAACATTAAAAACTTATGTTAAAAATGAAAAATGGTGACTAGCTTATTCTTTTTTACTTATAAAAATCATATAATGAAAGGGAGTAAATATTTTCATGGGTTATTTTTTAGGATTTTTGGTGAAGGGTACTGATTTCTAAGGAAAAAATCATGACTGATATTTGGGGGAACAAAAACTATGAGGATTCAGTGCACAGATGAATTTAGAGATAAATGAACATAAAAAATGAACATGAAAAAATAAAATTTTCATGAAAAAAAAAAACATTTCATGAAAAAAATTAACAGTTATTAAGAATAACAAAAAATACTAATCTTAGCTTCAGTTCTGTTTAAGGCACCAATGTAATAGCCGAGGTACAATGATCCCTGATGTACATTCTTAAATGGCAGTGGTCCATTTTGCCACCTATTCAAATTCTATGCAATTGGAAATAAGTGCAAGTGAGGTGTGCCAGTTATAGTACCTTATTAAAGTTTTGTAAAAATGTAAATTTACTTTAAGAATCAGGAAATATATTTTGAAAAGAAAATTATGTGGGTTGCTACATTCCTTACATTCTATAAATTATCTTTTATGACAGCAGATGATTGAGTTAGTAGGAAAAGACTTGGAATAGAAGAAAGTCATCTAAATTGAATGTTTTCTTGTATGTCCAGTTCAGCATAAGTAGCATATACACTTTAAAAAAATAAAAAATAAAGTCACTTCAGGTTCAGTTTCTACAATACCATTCAACCACCAAAAGCATCTGTGCAGTGGTCCCAAATATAGAATCAGTAGTCTCCAAAACCAGAGGAACTGGCACACAAACAAAATCTGGAGCTGTCAATTTTAAAGGAAGCTTGTATTGTTTACAAGGTGATCAGATAATTTGGTATGCCTACAGTGTACACATTACCGCATTTTTACAATTCTATCATTCTGCATTTGTAAATGCAGTGAAAACACTTCTTCCTTACAGAAAGAAAACAGTAGATCTTCCCAGTCCTCCAGCATTATCATAAAAATACCCCCTGAATGATCACAATTTCATCAAAATAGTGTCTTCTAGTTCTGTTTAATGAAAAGCACCTTTTATGACAATTTTGATGCATATGCAATCAAATGAGTATGCCTCCAGTAAAAATACAATAAAGTATTTCTTTTGATATTTTACAGAAGTGCACCTAATTAAAAACCCATGTATATGAAATAATAAAGACTTAATTAAAATTAGCATAATTTTTAAAACTATGAAAAAAAATTAAGTTACTTTAATTATAAGAGGACAAAAGCATTAACATTCAAAGCTTGGCAAAAATCTTCATTGACACTTGAAATGAGGAAAACTCATTGAGTAGCCAATGTAAAATGATTTTGCTTACATTTTTTTTTAAATACCTGGCAACATACATACACCCATTTCATTCCACAACTGTAATAAAAGGTAATGTTCAGCATAGCTAAAAATGTGATGTCAGCTTTCAGACCGATTTTCTCCATCCCCCACATTTAGTCCAGCATCAACAGGGCTAATGTAGTTGGGTGTAAGTGTGGTGCTTCAATATTAGACTGCAGTATATGTATTTCCAGTAGCACTGCATTGTCTGACAGTCTGAGTATTTGCAACAATGTGCTTATTATGAAGTGGGTTCAGGAGGTTCTGTTCTACTCCACTCTCAAGCGCTGGCTGCTGCACACAGCCCACCTGGTGCAGTTCTGTTTTCTTCCTCTTGTCTTGTGGCTCTCCATTTTCATCCATGTCTTCTATTTCACTTTCAACTTCACTGCCCTCATCTGCACAAATAAACAACCAAGAAAAAATAGCACAAAATGGAAAAATCTAAATACAAGGGCCTTTATTTTGCAAATAACATGAAATACGAAAACATGGGGAAGCGTAGAAACCTGATAAAGTAGAAATTGAAAGCTTAAGATTTTACTGGGAGAAGTCAATAAATTCTATAGATAAATAGGTTAATGAACTCTCTCTAATGCTATCTCATTTTATAGATAAGGAAACTGAACTGAAGAGAGGTTGTGATTTGCCCCAAATTATACAACCAGTGTAAGAACTGAGAACAAACTAAGCCTACAGTTTACCAAGAGGACATAAACTCACATCTTACTAGATTCTTCAGTAACAATTAGCAAGTTATTTGGCAAGTGCTTGGACCTAATTCTGCCATCTTCACTTACCAAAATCATCATTCACTACAAATGTAGGTATATGTGCATGCTCATCAAATCTTAGTTTTTCCAACTGTCCATCTCCTTCAGCTCTCTCACAAGGATATACAGCTAAATTCTGGGTGAAATTTTGAAAAATTCTTATGTAAATAATAAACGTTTAAAAATATTTTCTTGTTAAGAACCTTATCTACAGCATTCTAGTTACTATTATATACTGTTTATCATCTAAAGCATATTGTACACATATAATAGTAATATACACATTTACTACATTTTCAAAAAATAAGGACTTGTTTTCCTCCAAGACACACATTAGTTCTGTATAAAATTAAACATTTTAGAGAGTTGACTGCTTACCTTTATCCATATTTCCAGAGGATGTAGCATTTAAATCACCAAACTGCAAAATAAACAATAAAAAGCATAGATGCAGTCTTACACAAACATGACTTTAGATTATCTACGATGAAGCCAATATTATGCTCCAATAGCTTGTGGCTAGTATGAAAGTGCATGCATGTGACTGCAGTCATGTCCATAGTATACCAGTTCATTTTCCATTCCATTCCAAGTGAATCATTTATTATATGTCCACATCTGTCCATTTTGTAACACTTTAAAAGTACAATTCCTTGGTGATAACTCCTGAGATAATGTGAATTCTTAAGCAACTCTTACAAAAGGGGATGTACCTCTGAGTGATGAAAGCAAACCTGGGAACATTGTCACTTTAGGAAACAACAGGGAAATACTTGTGAGCTGTTCCAATCCAAAGCAATTAGGAAGGGTTCCTCTGAAAAGGTGCTGCAACCGATAGCCCAGCTGAAGTGCTTCTACACTAATGCACAAACCATGGGAAACAAGCAGAAGGAGTTGGAAATAATGGTGCAATTAGAAAGTATGACCTGATTGCTATCGCGGAAATGTGGTGGGATAGATCACATAACTGGAACAAGCTCTTCAGAAGAGAGAGACAGTGAAGGAGGGGTGGGGATGTTACCCTCTATGTTATGGAAGGAATTGATTGTGAAGAGATGCCTCTGAGAAACAGCCACAGACAGGTTGAGAGCTTGTGGGTAAAAGTTAAGGACTGGACCAATAAAGGACACCTTGTGGTTGGGGTCTACTACAGTCTGCCTGATCAAGGGGAGCCTGTGGATGAGACATTCTTGGTTCAACTACATGAAGCATGTCACACTCACATACTCTCATCCTGATGCGGGACTTCAACCACATGGATTTCTGCTGGGAAAACTACACTGCAAGCTGTAAGCAATCCAGGAGATTCCTAGAGTGCGTTGAGGATAACTTCCTGGTCCAGGTATTAGACAAACCAACCAGAGGAGAAGCGTTACTGGACCTGGTGCTTACTAATGCAAACGAGCTCATTAAAGAGGTCAAGACTGGAGGCAGCCTGGGCTGCAGTGACCATGCCCTGGCTGAGTTTGTGATCTCGAGGAATACAGGCCTGGCAAAGAACAAAGTCGGCATCCTGAACTTCTGAAGAGCAAACTTCAAGCTATTTAAAGACCTAGTGGACAAAACTCCTAGAACACTGTCTTCACAGACAAAGGAGATGAACGGAGTTGGCAACTCTTTCCTTAAAGCACAAGAATTCTTCATTCCCCTGTATAAGGAAGTGAGTAGGGAGGGCAGGAAACCGGGGTGGCTGTGCAAGAAAACTGAAGTGGAAGAAGGAAATGCACAGGCAGTGAAAGCAAGGACATGCAGCCTGGGAAGAGTACAGGGGTGCAGTCCAGATGTGCAGGGATGGGATCAGGAAAGCCAAGGCACAGATGGAATTGAGCTTGGCAAGGGATGCAAAGAATAACATGAAGGAATTCTATAGGTACATTGATTCCCATATGGCTTCTCATATCTCTCGTTTCCCTGAAGCTGTAGATGAGGGCTGGGGAAGCAAAGTCCCACTCACTGTAAGTGAAGAGCAGGTTCAAGACTACCTGATGAAACTGAACAGGTACAAGGCTATGGGTCCCGATGACTACATCCAGGTTTGGGGTCCCCGGCACAAGAAGGATGTGGATCTGTTCAAGTGGGTCCAGAGGAGGGCCACAAAGATGATCAGAAGGATGGAGCACCTCTCCTATGAAGAAAGGCTGAGAGAGCTGGGGTTGTTTAGCTTGAAGAAGACAAGGCTCCGGGAAGACCTCATTGCAGCTTTACAGTACTTAAAGGGGGCTTATAAAAAGATGGAAAGCAACTTTTTTCTTGGGTAGATAATGGCAGGACAAGGGGGAATGGTTTTAAACTAAAAGAGGATAGATTTAGATGATATGTTAGGAGAAAATTCTTCATTCAGAGGGTAGTGAGGCACTGGAACAGGTTGCCCAGAGAGATTGTGGATGCCCCATCCCTGGAGGTGTTCAAGGCCAGGCTGGACGAGGCCCTGGGCAACCTGATCTAGTGGGTGGCATCCCTGCCCATGGCGGGGGGGTTGGAACTAGATGATCTTTAAGGTCCCTTCCAACACAAGCTGTTCTATGATTCTATGATATGAAAATTAAAGTTAGGTGATCTACTGAAGAGATGTTTGAGGTAAACTTCAGTTTGCACATACTATGGACACATGTAAAACAGTGGTTCTAAGTTGAGACCACTCACCCATCTGCTTGCTTACTTCCCCACCCTCCACACCATGGGATGGGGGAGAAAATAGGAAGAATGGGAGTGAGAAAGCTCATGGGTGGAGATAAAAACAGGGAGACCACTTACTAATTACTGTTATGGGCAAAACAGATTAGACTTGAGGAAAAATAATTTATTACTGATTAAAATAAATATTTAAGTACTGATTTGTGTAGTGGGAAAGAAACAAAAAAAAAATCCATGCTTAGGGAAAACATCTTTCCTCCCCATTTCCCCAGCTCAACTTCACTCCAAGCACTTCTCTTCTCCCTGTGTTCTTGCTGCATGTTACATTCAGTCCCTTCACTGAGGCAATAGCTGGTGCAGGGAGGGTTGTGGTCATTACATAGCAGTTTCTCTCTGACACTCCTTCCTTCTCATGTTTTTTCTTTGTTCCAGCATGGGTTCTCCACAAGCTGAAATCCTATCTTGCAAATCTGCTTCAGCATGGGTTCTCCACAGGTTGCAGTTCCTTTGAGAATTTCTTCATCTGCTCTGAAGGTTCTCTATGGGCTGCAGGGAATATCTGCTCTGGGGTGCAGATCTTCCACAGGTTGCATGGAATATTTGCTCTACCATGGAGCATCTCCTACTGCTCTCGTTTCTCGGTCTCTTTTATTCTTTCCTCCTGTGCCTGTCCAGTTGGTATTTATTGCCCTTTCTTAAATGTTTTCACAGAGTCACCCTGAACTTTGCTAATTGGATCAGTCTGTGATAGGTCAGTCTGCTGAGTGGACCTCCTGGACCTCAGTGGTTCCACTTCAGTGGAACCAGCTGTGTCCAGCCCAGGGCAGCCCTTTACCTCTTCTCAGAGGCCATTCCTGTAGCCCAGTTCCAACCCCCCCCCCCCCACTACCAGAACCTTGCCATAAAGAAACAATACACGTGAACAGTACCATTTAAGCAAAACTAACTTCTGCACATGAGCTACCTTTCTGAAGTTAGTACGCAGTTGTGTAAATATTTGTATTGGAATTAAGTGTGTGTAAATACATGTAAAAACATATCCTTGAAATCAAGTTTCCTATTAATCTCTTACTTTATTATTTTCATATAAATTATTTAGTTTTCCAGAACTCTAGAATGTAGGTATCTACCTAGTAGCTTGATCTGCTATTTTTTATGAACAAGCTCACTTGCAGAAAATTAGTGTTAGAAGTCATTGTGATTTTTAGTATTGTGAAAAAAATCAGCCAAGGAAACATGGTTTAAGATATATAACTTTAGGAACCCAAATTTGAAGATGCCAAATGTATTTGAGATTCAATCTGCAACAGTTATATTAAGTTATATTACGAAATATCCCATAGCTCCACTTAAACATTAAAAAAATATAGATGCATATCCAAGTCGATCACTAAATCCATCAATCCATTATCTTGTATGGTGTCTTACCTCTCCCATAACTGCGATAGGTGTCTCTCCTGTTGCCTGAGCAACACGATGTTCTACTAAGTAAAACATGTACTCATCATAAAGCAAGCGGATCAGATGAAAAGAGCCAAAGCTAGCAGCACTGCGTAAGGTTAAATCTCGAATCACCATTGAGCTATTTAAATATGGAAAGAAATATTTATGAAATAAATATCACAATTCTTTCATAATTTATTAATATGCAGTGGAATATGCACTTCATAAATACTATTTTTAAAATTAATGCTAACCACAAACATCTGATTTATGAAAGACATGGCATTGTTGGACACCACATTACACAACTAGAAGCTAAAATTTTTAAAAGACAGGAAGGGTTTTGTTTTGTTATATGCACAATTACCAATATGTGAGCACATGTAAAAAGTGACCACTGTGGAAGAAAGTTCTTTGTTAAAATTTTAAACAGTACAACTGTATTAAGATTATTTAATTTTAAACAAAGTAGTCATTCAA
Organism: Anas acuta; assembly: GCF_963932015.1. Classification (NCBI taxonomy): domain Eukaryota; kingdom Metazoa; phylum Chordata; class Aves; order Anseriformes; family Anatidae; genus Anas; species Anas acuta. Next base: position 17,012,573 of record NC_089016.1, read on the forward strand.
AATATTATGCCTGATGTGCTCATATTCCTAGTACTAAGGTGTTAATTGGTATTGCTTTTAAACTTGTAGTATATAAATAATGCAAAAATAAGTTTGTTTATATCTTAAAATAGATAAATACAGATTGTGGACAAAAACATCCATATGATACCTTCATAAAGTAGATGCTACAATGTACCGTTTTGGAAAAAAAAAAAAAAAAAGCTACCTTTACTATGATAACTGCTACAGTAGCAGCTGACATGGGATTTTTTTTTTTTTTTAACGGATTTTTACACACTAAAAAAGATTTTGTCTTCCCTACATAATAAAAATAGAAATCATGGTATTTTAATTAATATTATTAAGAATATTGTCTTTAAAATTATATAGCTATTCAACTCAAAGTGTTTCAAACCATGTTTCTAACTCAGGATAAAATTCTGTCCTGGTTTCAGTTAGGACAGAGTTTATTTTCTTCCTAGTAGCTGGTAGGGTGCTATGTTTTGGATTAGGATGAGAAGAATGTTGATAACACAATGTTGTTTTAATTGTTGCAGAGCAGTGCTTACACCAAGCCAAGGACATCTCAGCTTCTCGCTCTGTCCTGCCAACGGGCAGGCTAGGGGTGGAACAAGAGCTGGGAGGGGACAGACCCAGGACAGCTGACCCAAAGTGGCCAAAGGGGTATTCCATACCATCTGATGTCATGCTAAACAATAGATAGGGGTGGCTAGCCAGGGTACCGGGGTGGGGAGGCCGGCTGCTCAGGGATAGGCTGGGCATCAGTCAGCAGGTGGTGAGCAATTGCAATTGTGCATCACTTGTTTCATACACATTATTATTAGTGCTGTTATTATTATTATTATTATTATTATTATTATTATTATTTATTCTGTCTTAATAAACTGTCTTTATCTCAACCCACAGGCTTCACTTTCCCATTTCTCTCTCCCATCCTAGAGAGGGAGGGGGGAGGATGAGTGAATGGCTGTGTAGTGTTTAGCTACTGGCCAGGTTAAACCACAACAGTCCTTTTTGGCGCCCAACGTGGGGCATGAAGGGTTGAGATAACAACAGATCTGACCAGAGTGTGTTAAACTAAAATTGGTATAAGTATTAGATCTTCTTAATAGTTGCTAGTCATAATGCTGATTGCTTTAATCTCAAGTCTACTGTGCCTGTTTTCCAAATTGAGTATTATAGCATGTTATTTTCCTTATGTGCTCCCTGTCGTGCTGCTTATTCTTTCCGGGCCCTGGTTTAAGATCATTATGGTACTGTGCGGTGTAACGATGGCTTATGATATGTTGAAATTGCTGGTCATGACCCTAACCTGGTATTTGTACTCAGCAATGTCGTCGACTCTATACTTGGGATACCATATCTTGGAAACTATTAACAATTACACCTATTGCCTTTTTTCATCAGGGAGCCAATCTGTGGAGGGGACAGGGGAAGATATTTTTTTCCTACTTGTTCACTCTCCCTTTCTCCTTCACTGCCCTCTTATCCTCTGAGCTAGCTACGATAGCTCTCCAAGATTTTGAATATCCTTGGGATACTCAGACCAGCATGTTCTTATTGTTATGTCTCCTGAATGCAATTCACATTTTGTGATTTCTAACCTCATTACATTTGCACAAGACTTCAAATAATATACAAGGTTTATTTCATCCACTGCTGAGTTACACATAGTCTCAAGTTTGATATTAACAACACTATTTTTTTCTGGAAAAAGGAAACAGCTTTTCAAACTATTGTATGAAGTTGTTTTTTTTTTAATTTTGTCAAAATTATTATAGTATACATTTCAGAAAATAATAAAATAGCTAAAATAATTTAGAAGACTAGTAAAAACTACCTGTAGAAAGACCATTTTAAAATAAATTGTCGTGCTGCTTTAGGAAAGCTGGGTCTTCCTTCATATGGTTTCAATGCTTGCATCATTACATTATCAAGCCAGGCAGCCCACTGCTCCAGAGTGCTCTGCTGCTGTAGAATCATCTTGAAATCTGTTTCTAGTCTTTGAACTATAATGTCATCACACTGACACACCCAGGAAGCCTGCTCCTGTTACAACACATGGCAAACATGAAAACAAAAGACAAATTATTCTTAAAGATTGAACAATTAAAAGGATTAAATACACTTCTTAGCCAAACTAATGAGTTTTTTATTTTCACATCTTTCAATTTTGTTGAAAGAAAATAAAAGTATGAAAACGGGCATCAAATAAAGCACACACAAAAGTACAATCGAAAAAATGCAAGTACATTGCAGTGGTCCATATTGGTTTTCATGGAAGAAATTTCAACTTCTTTCATTCATATTTTTTCTAGTAAAAAATTCAGAAATTGTCAGGCTTAGGACTACAAGAACAAGTAGTGGAAAGGGCAGTCAAATGGAAGCTGAGAGAGTAAGAAACAAAGAGGAAAAGAAACCAAAGTGCCATGTTTTCTATTGCTTTGAAGCAGTTATTATTCTATCTTCAAATATGTTTTTTTTTAAATATTTTTAAGCACCTCACTTGAAAAGAGATTTGTTTATTAGGCAAAAAAATGGGGTTGTTGTGTTTATCCATAGGCTGTAATATGTAGAATAGAATAGAATAGAATAGAATAGAATAGAATAGAATAGAATAGAATAGAATAGAATAGAATAGTTCAGTTGGAAGGGACCTACGAAGACCATCTAGTCCAACTGCCTGACCTCTTCAGGGCTAAACAAAAGCTAAAGCATATATGTGAGGGGATTGTCAAAATGCCTCTTGAACACTGACAGGCATGGGGCATCAACCACCTCTCTAGGAAGCCTGTTCCAGTGTTTGACCACTTTCACAGTAAAGAATTTTTTACTAACATCTAGTCTGAATATCCCCTGGCACAACTTTGTGCCATTCCTTAAATAAGACCAATAAGACACTTCTGCTGGACCTGTAGCCCATGGAGAGGAGCTGCCACCCATGGGGGACCCATGTTGGAGCAGTTTGCTCCTGAAGGATGGACCCTGTGGTACAGACCAATATTGGAGCAGTTCTTGAAGAGCTGTTGTCTGTGGGAAGCCCATATAGGATCAGTTGGGAAGGACTGCAGCCCATGGAAGGGATCCCACATTGGAGCAGGCGTAGTGAATGACCATGAAGAAGCAATGGAGACAAAGCGCTATGGACTGACTGCAACCCCCATTCCCCGTTCCGCTGAGCCTCTCGAGGGGAGGACATAGAAGGATGGGGGGGGAATGTTTTTAGTTTGCTTTAATTTCTCACTTTTCTAGTCTGCTAGTGATAGGCAATAAATTATATTAATCTCCCTATAAATATATATTGTCTATTATATATATATTATATATAATACTCTGTTTTGCCTATGAGCAGTTGTGATGCGTAGCAGGGAAAAAACACTACACTGGACCATGTCAATTAGTTGAACAACAGGAGAAAAAGCTGTTGTTTCTTCTAAGGAAAATCATAGAATCATTTAGGTTGGAAAAAACCTCTAAGATCATTGAGTCCAACCACTGTATAGCACTGCAAAGTCTACCTCTAAACCACGTCCCTAAGCACCACATCTACACGTCTTTTAAATACCTCCAGGGATGGTAACTCAACCATTTCCCTGGGCAAATATTACCAATGCCTTACAACCCTTTCAATGAAAAAATTTTTCCTAATATCCAACCTAAACACCCCCCAGAACAACTTAAGGCCATTTCCTCTTGTCTTATCACTTGGTGCTTGGGAGAATAGACCAATCCCCACTTCGCTACAGCCTCTTTAAAGGTTACTGTAGAGCACAATAAGGTCTCCCCAGAGCCTCCTCTTCTCCGGGCTAAACAACCCCAGCTCCCTCAGCTGCTCCTCATAAGACTTGTTCTCTAGAGATTTTACCAGCTTTGCTGCCGTTCTCTGGACTTGCTCAAACACCTTGATGTCCTTCTTGTAGTTCCCCGGGTCTACCCTCCGGCCCTTCTTGTAGATGGGTGTCACGTTTGCTAGCCGCCAGCTGACTGGGACCTCCCCTGATAGCCAGGACTGTTGATAAATGATGGAAAGGGGCTTGGCCAGCTCCTCCGCCAGTTCTCTCAGTGTCCTCAGGTGGATCCCATCCGGCCCCATCGACTTGTGCACATCCAAGTGCCGTACCAGGTCACCAACCAGTTCTTCGTGGATAGTGAGGGCCACATTCTGCTCCCCATACCCTTCCACCAGCTCAGGGTACTGGGTGTCCAGAGAACAACTGCTCTTGCCACTAAAGACTGAGGCAAAGAAGGCATTAAGCACCTCAGCCTTTTCCTCATCTCTTGTAACTAAGTTTCCCCCTTCATCCAGTAAAGGCTGGAGATTCTCCTTAGTCCTCCGTTTTGCGTTGACATATTGTAAAAACATTTTTTGTTATCTTTAACGGCAGTAGCCAGATTGAGCTCCAGATGAGCTTTGGCCTTTCTAATTTTGTCCCTGCACTGCCTCGCAACATCCTTGTAGTCCTCCTGAGTGGCCCGCCCTCTTTTCCAAAGATTATAAACCCTCTTTTTCCTCCTAAGCTCAAGCCACGATTCTCTGTTCAGCCAGGCTGGTCTTCTTCCACGTCGGCTCGTGGGGACAGACTGCTCCTGTGCCATTAAGATTTCCTTCTTGAAGAGTGCCCGGCCTTCCTGGACTTCCTGGACTCCTCTGGCCTTCAGAACCACCTCCCAAGGGACTCTGCCAACCAGTGTCCTTAACAGCTCAAAGTCAGCCCTCCAGAAGTCCAATACAGCGGTTCTATGGGTCCCCTTCCTGGCTAAGGAGGACCCAGGGAACTACGGGACTGTCAACCTGACCTCGGTGCCAGGAAAGGTGATGGAACAGGTCATCTTGAATGCAATCACACAGCATGTGCTGGACAGCCGGGGGATCAGGCCCAGTCAGCATGGGTTCATGAAATGCAAGTCCTGCATGACCAACCTCATCTCCTTCTATGACCAGGTAACCTGCTTGGTGGATGAGGGAAAGGCTGTTGACGTAGTCTACCCAGACTTCATCAAAGCCTTTCACATGGTCTCCCATAATACTCTCCTGGAGAAGCTGGAAGCCCATGGCTTGTACAGGTATACTCTTTGTTGGGTTAAAAACTGACTGGATGGCCTGGCCCAGAGAGTGGTGGTGAATGGAGTGAAATCCAGGTGGTCAGGAGTGGTGTTCCCCAGGGGTTGGTGTTGGGGCCCACCCTCTTTATATGATGATTTCGATTAGAGAATTGAGTGCACTCAGTAAGTTTGCAGGCAACACCAAGTTGGGGGCGGGGGGGGGGGTGTTGATCTGCCAGACGGTAGGAAGGCCCTGCAGAGGGACCTGGACAGGATGGGTCTATGACCAGAGGCCAACTGGATGAGGTTCAACATGGCTACGTACTGGGTCCTGCACTTTGGTCAGAACAACCCCATGCAGCATTACAGGCTTGGAGCAGAGTGGCTGGAAAGCTGTGCAGAGGATAAGGATCTGGGGTGTTGGTCAATGTTCACCTGAACATGAGCCAGCAGTGTGTCCAGGTGGTCACGAAGGCCAATGGCATCCTGGCTTGTGTCAGGAATAGTGTGGGCAGCAGGACTAGGGAGGTGATTGTCCCCCTGTACTCAGCTCTGGTGAGGCCACACCTTATGTATTGTGTTCTGTTTTGGGCCCCTCACTACAAGAAAGACATCGAGGTCCTGGAGAGTGTCCAGAGAAAGGAAAAAAAGCTGGTGAAAGGTCTAGAGAACAAGTCTTATGAGGTGCGGATGAGGGAACTGGGGTTGTTTATAGTGAAGAAGAGAAGGCTCAGGGGAGACCTTATTGCTCTCTACAACTACCTGAAAGGAACTGACTTTGAGCTGCTCAGGACACTGGTTGGTAGAGTCCCTTGGGAGGCGCTTCTGAAGGGCAGAGGAGTCCAGGAAGGCTGGGCGCTCTTCAAGAGGGAAATATTAATGGCGCAGGAACGGTCTGTCCCCACGTGCCCAAAGATGAGCTGGCGGGGAAGACGACCAACCAGGCTGAACAGAGAATTGTGGCTTGAGCTTAGGAGAAAAAAGAGGGTTTATAATCTTTGGAAAAGTGGGCAGGCCACTAGGGAGGACTATAAGGATGTTGCGAGGCTGTGCAGAGACAAAATTAGAAAGGCCAAAGCTCATCTGGAGCTCAATCTGGCTACTGCTGTTAAAGATAACAAAAAATGTTTTTATAAACACATCAACACAGAAAGGTCTGTCAGTTTGACCTCAGTGCCAGGGAAGCTCATGGAGCAGATTATCTTGAGTGTCATCACGCGGCACTCGCAGGGCGACCAGGCGATCAGGCCCAGTCAGCATGGATTTATGAAAGGCAGGTCCTGCTTGACAAACCTGATCTCCTTCTATGACAAAGTGACGCGCTTGGTGGATGAGGGAAAGGCTGTGGATGTTGTCTACCTTGACTTCAGCAAGGTTTTTGACACTGTTTCTCACAACAATCTCCTCAATAAACTGGCTGCTCGTGGCTTGGACTGGCGCACGCTTCGTTGGGTTAAAAACTGGCTGGATAGCCGGGCCCAAAGAGTCGTGGTAAATGGAGTCAAGTCCAGTTGGAGGCCAGTCACTAGTGGCGTTCCCCAGGGCTCGGTGCTGGGGCTGGTCCGCTTTAATATCTTCATCGATGATCTGGATGAGAGGATCGAGTGCACCCTCAGTAAGTTCGCAGATGACACCAAGTTAGGTGCGTGTGTCAATCTGCTCGAGGGTAGGAAGGCACTGCAGGAGGATCTGGATAGGCTGCACCGATGGGCTGAGGTCAACTGCATGAAGTTCAACAAGGCCAAGTGCCGGGTCCTGCACCTGGGGAGCAATAACCCCAAGCAGAGCTACAGGCTGGGAGATGAGTGGTTGGAGAGCTGCCTGGCAGAGAAGGACCTGGGAGTATTGGTCAATATCTGGTTGGATATGAGCCAGCAGTGTGCTCAGGTGGCCATGAAGGCCAACAGCATCCTGGCTTGCATAAGAAACAGTGTGACCAGCAGGGCTAGGGAGGTGATTGTCCCCCTGTACTCGGCTCTGGTGAGGCTGCACCTCGAGTCTTGTGTTCAGTTTTGGGCCCCTTGCTACAAGAAGGACATCGAGGTGCTTGAGCGGGTCCAGAGAAAGGCAACGAAGCTGGTGAGGGGTCTGGAGAACAAGTCCTATGACAAGTGGCTGAGGGAGCTGGGCTTGTTCATCCTGGAGAAAAGGAGGCTCAGGGGCGACCTTATTGCTCTCTACAGGTACCTCAAAGGAGGCTGTAGAGAGGTGGGGGTTGGTCTATTCTCCCACATGCCTGGTGAAAGGATGAGGGGGAATGGACTAAAGTTGCGCCAGGGGTGTTTTAGGTTGGATTTTAGGAAGAACTTCTTTACTGAGAGGGTTGTGAGGCATTGGAATGGGCTGCCCAGGGAAGTGGTGGAGTCACCATCCCTGGAAGTCTTTAAAAGACATTTAGATGTAGAGCTTAGGGACATGGTTTAGTGGAGGACTTGTTAGTGTTAGGTCAGAGGTTGGACTCGATGATCTTGAGGTCTCTTCCAACCTAGACGATTCTGTGATTCTGTGATTCTGTGAAATAACTTGGCTGCAGTGTTAAAGATGAGCTTTGGACAGTGGCCAATTGCTGGCTGGCTTAAGGCACGTGTTTGAGGGTCTCTGACCAATTGCATGACAGATTCAGGAGTGTGAACAGTGTTTGGGGCTATGGGGAAAGTATATGTAGTGGAGAAAAATTGTAGTAAACATCTCCAGTTCAATAGCCATTGTGAGTCCATGTCTTTCATCCCTTCATCCCACCGAAGCTCTGTCTGGGAAACTGTGTCAGTTGTGATGAGTGTAGAGCTTAGAGAGGCCGTTTGCTGGGTGGATACCATCACTCCCTGTTTGAGCTGGCAAAGCTCCCACACAAACTGTCATGCAAACTGTGGTTCCACACCACACCCTGACTGACACACCACACCTTGATTGCCGCACTCCTGGTCACTCATGCTCCCTAGGGGTTGCCTTTGTACTTGTGGGAGGGTGGGGGGGGGGTGGCCACCGCTGCTCCTGGCCCTTCCCAAGCCTTGCCAGCTGCTCTTGTGAGGGCTGCCAGCTCCTGGCAGCTCTCTCCACTCCCATGGCTCTCTCCACTCCCTGGGGTTTCCTCGATGCAGGAACCCCACTGCATGGAGGAAGAAAGAGGTAAAAGGGAAACCTTTTTTTAAACTTAATGAAAAATAGTAAGTTCATCTTTTACAGATTACTGGAAACTAGTACTAACCAGTTACTTAGGAAAGGTGGGAAATTTAAACACAGTTGAAGAAAGTATATTAATGACATCATCTTTGAAATAAAAATTAATTTAATGAAACAATCTCTACTAGAAATAGTGCTGTTCGATTAATATTTTTATGGAAGATCAGAAGCTATGCTATTGTCCAAATTTTCATATTTAAGCATCATTCATGATGTCCATTCTAAGACCACATATACTCTATACTTTCATTTGCACCAAATGAAAATTGGCAGAATTTATGGTCTGAAAGATAAGAAGTCTTCAGAGACAATGGAAACAGATAATGGCTCTGAGCTTCTACTTAAGGCTAAAGCGTAAGTTGGTAAGTTTCAACTGAATCACTGCATATACAAAAATCAGGAAAATGTTCTCACTTTGCTTTATTGATGGAATAATAAGAAATAGTAACAACAAAAAAAAATGGGGGGGGGAAATACATTTTTTAAAAAGTCTGTTGTTTAAAGCTAGAGTTTACCTGGACATTGGCAAAATCAACACGGTTGAGATCACTGAGCATCTGGTTGATCTGAGAAGTGTTCTGAAGCACAGCCCGAGCTGCCTGAGCCAGGTGATTAAGAGATGTGTATCTTCGCAGAGTCTGGGCAAAGGCACTTACAGTGGCAACCTATGAAAAAAAATCCATTTCTCTCAGATCAGCTCTCAGATGTTGCAATTCACATATAATACAACGAATACAGTTTTTTCTATTCTTTTTTTTTTTAATGCAAAAGAAAATGATTTCCAGTCCTGTGTTTCATGTTTGAAATTCAACTTAAATGACACTTAGCATAGAATCATAGAATCATAGAATCATAGAATATCCTGAGTTGGAAGGGACCCTTAAGGATCATCAAGTCCAACTCTTGACACCGCACAGGTCTACCCAAAAGTTCAGACCATGTGACTAAGCGCACAGTCCAATCTCTTCTTAAATTCAGTCAGGCTCGGTGCAGTGACCACTTCCCTGGGGAGCCTGTTCCAGTGTGCAACCACTCTCTCTGTGAAGAACTTCCTCCTGATGTCAAGCCTAAACTTCCCCTGCCTCAGCTTAACCCCGTTCCCGCGGGTCCTGTCACTGGTGTTAATGGAGAAAAGGTCTCCTGCCTCTCGACACCCCCTTACGAGGAAGTTGTAGACTGCGATGAGGTCTCCCCTCAGCCTCCTCTTCTCCAGGCTGAACAGGCCCAGTGCCCTCAGCCGTTCCTCGTACGTCTTCCCCTCCAGGCCTTTCACCATCTTCGTAGCCCTCCTCTGGACACTCTCCAACAGTTTCATGTCCTTTTTATACTGTGGTGCCCAGAACTGCACACAGTACTCAAGGTGAGGCCGCACCAGCGCAGAGTAGAGCGGGACAATCACCTCCCTTGACCTACTAGCGATGCCATGCTTGATGCACCCCAGGACACGGTTGGCCCTCCTGGCTGCCAGGGCACACTGCTGGCTCATATTCAACTTGCTGTCTACCACGACCCCCAGATCCCTCTCTTCTAGGCTGCTCTCCAGCGTCTCATCGCCCAGTCTGTACGTGTAGCCAGGGTTTCCCCGTCCCAGGTGCAGGACCCAGCACTTGCTCTTATTGAACTTCATGCGGTTGGTGATCGCCCAGCTCTCCAACCTATCCAGATCCCTCTGCAAGGCCTTTCCACCCTCATTCGAGTCCACAACTCCTCCAAGTTTGGTGTCATTGGCAAACTTGCTCAAAATACCTTCTATTCCTACATCCAGATCGTTTATAAAAATATTGAAAAGTACCGGCCCTAAAATGGAGCCTTGAGGGACCCCACTGGTGACCGCCCGCCAGCCTGACGCAGCGCCATTCACCATAACCCTTTGGGCCCTGCCTGTTAGCCAATTGCTCACCCATCGTATGATGTTTTTATTTAGCTGTATGGTGGACATTTTGTCCAGTAGGATCCTATGGGAAACCGTGTCAAAAGCCTTGCTGAAGTCCAAAAAAATCACATCAGCTGGTTTCCCTTGGTCCACCATACGGGTGATCTTATCATAAAAGGAAATCAGGTTAGTTAGGCAGGACCTACCCTTCACAAACCCATGCTGGCTGGGACCAATGACTGCTTTGTCCCCCAGGTGCGCCTCAATAAGTTCGAGAACCATCTTCTCCATGATTTTACCAGGCACTGACGTGAGACTGACAGGCCTGTAATTGCTAGGGTCTTCTTTCTGACCCTTCTTGAAAATCGGCACAACATTTGCCAGCTTCCAGTCTACCGGGACCTCTCCAGACTCCCAGGATCGTTGAAAAATAATTGAGAGAGGTTCCGCGATGACGTCCGCCAGCTCTTTCAGCACCCGGGGATGAATCCCATCCGGACCCATGGACTTGTAGGGATCCAGGTGGAGTAGCAAATCCCGCACACGTTCAGGGTCGGTTGGGAGTTTGTCATCCCCACCGTCCCGGTCCTCCAGCTCGGGGCACCCTGGGTCCCGAAGCCCATCATCGGCATTGAAGACAGAGGCAAAGAAGGCGTTAAGCGTCTCTGCTTTGCCTATGTCATCGTCTGTGAGAAGACCTTCCCTATCAAGGAGCGGCCCTATGTATTCTTTAGTTCTCCTTTTTCCATTCACATATCTAAAAAAACCCTTTTTATTTTCTCTCACAGACACAGCCAGCTTCAACTCTAGGTGTGCTTTAGCCACACGAATTTTCTTCCTACAAACACGAACAGCATCCCTGTATTCTTTCCATGTCACCTGGCCCTCCTTCCAGTAGCGAAACACTCTCTGTTTCCGCCTAATCTCCATAAGAATGTTCCTGGTCAGCCACGCCGGCCTCCTGCCGCGCCTGCCTGACTTGCGGTATTTAGGAATTGCCTGATCTTGTGCTTCTAGGAGGCATCACTTAAAGAGTGACCAGCACTGTTGGACATCAAGGCCTTCAAGAGCAGCTTCCCAGGGGACCTTGCTGACTAGTTCCCTGAGCGGCCTGAAGTCCGCCTTCCCCATATCTAGGGATGAGGTTTTGGTGGCACTTTTCCTTCTGTCACCGTAAATTTTGAACTCAACCACTTCATGGTCGCTATGACCGAGGCGGCCACCAATCACCACATCTCCCACCAGACCCTCTCTGTTTTCCAGCAACAGGTCAAGGAGGGCGCCTTTCCTAGTTGGCTCCGTTAGCACCTGCACCAAGAAGTTATCATCTAGGTGCTTCATGAACCTCCTGGACTTGCTCGTGTCAGCCGTGTGGCACTCCCAGTTAACGTCTGGCAAGTTGAAGTCCCCCATAAGGACAAGGGGAGTTAATCTCGAGGCCTCTCTTAGTTCTGTAAAGAATAATTTATCGGCGCTATCGTCCTGTCCAGGCGGTCTGTAATAGACTCCCACAACGAGATCCCCTTTATTCGTTCGTCCTTTGATCCTTACCCAGAGGCTCTCAACTTTGCCATCGCCGACCTGGAGTTCCACACAGTCCAGCCCCTGCTTCACATACATCGCCACCCCACCACCTCGCTTACCCTGCCTGTCCCTCCTGAAGAGCCTGTAACCATCTATCGCAACACCCCAGTCACAGGACTCATCCCACCAGGTTTCGCTTATGCCGATGATGTCGTAGTTGCGGGACTGGGCCAGGACTTCTAGCTCATCCATTTTATTCCTCATACTGCGTGCGTTCGTGTAGAAGCATTTCAGGTGCGTCTCCTTACACTCAGCACCTTGTGGATCTAACCGAAGGACCTCACTGGCACACAGCCCCTCTGATTCTAGCATACCATCCCTTAGGTCTTCACCGGCGTGCCTGGTTTTAGCCCTTTCCCCCTTCGACTCTAGTTTAAAGCCCTATCTATCAGCCCTGCCAACTCCTGACCAAAGATCCTTACCCCTCTCCGAGAGAGGCCCTTCCCATTCGGTGCCATCAGGCCCGGCGTAGCATAGACCTTCCCGTGGTCAAAGAACCCAAAGTTCTGCCGGTCACACCAGTCTCGAAGCCACGAGTTTATGCGAACAGCACGCCTTTCAGCTTCGATCCCCCCTATCGAAAGGACAGAGGCAAACACAACCTGCGCGCCTGAACCTCTAAGTTGTCGCCCCAAATCCCTAAAGTCTCTTTTGATCGCCTCCAGACTTCTTTTTGCTACTTCATCGCTACCAGCCTGAAAGACCAGTAGCGGGTAGTAGTCAGTGGGCCGTAGAAGTTAAAATGTTACTACTTTCAGATTTTAAATGACATTCAGTGTACATTTGCATAAAGTAATGAAAAGTGCAGTAAGCTTTGTTTACCTTGGTTTCTATCATTCTCTGTGGAATATCGTTCATGGCACTGGAAAGCCAACCTTCAATGCTTTTTGCAAAATTGCGAATGGCTTGGGTCAAGGCACCTAAACATTAAAGAACAAAAATACAGTGAAAAATGTAGCAAGTTAACTCTCTTGAAATCACTTGTATCCTCAGTATTTAAATATTCCACACTGAGATATGCTGCATTTATTGGCTCAGAGACTTATCCAATCTACGTTTGGATCCCTCCCAATACAAAGAAGGATGTTGATAAACTGGAGCAAGTTCAGCAGAGGGCCATCGACATGATCAGGTAGCTGGAGCACATCCCCTATGAGGAGAGGCTGAGAGAACTAGGCTTGTTCAGCCTGAGCAAAAGAAAGTTTTGGCGAGCCTAATAGCAGCCTTTCAACACCTACAAGGTCAGCAAGAAGATGAAATAAGACTCTTCACAATGATGCATGGCAGGGGGGTGATACACATCAGACATAAATTGAAACAAGAGAGTTTTCATAATTCTCTATCAAAGAATAATCCAATGGCATTCCTTGGGAATACGGCATTCCATATAACATCTCATAAGGTGAGATACCCGTTTCACTATGGGGCATAGTCCTAATATTCAATAATGCCAATGGCAAACATTTTATCCAAGACAGTTGGGTTTCAATCATTAATTTAGCCAATTGTTGTTTAATCGTTTGATTCATTCTCTCAACTCATCCTGAACTTTGTGGATGCCATGGAGTATGGTATTCCCATTTAATGCCTAGGGCTGTGGTTTAGTCCCGTAACACCTTAGATGTGAAACGTGTCCCATGGTCAGTGGACCTGTTAAGGTAGAAGTCCAAGGTCCCTGTCAATCCTGCCTGCAGCCTAAGACAATTTCTTTCTGACATCAGGGGCCAATTGCCCTAGAAAGAGGCTAGCCAATTGCCTCTGTTTGTATTCCGAAGCCAGGTCCAAATTCTTTTTGTTTGTTTGTTTTGCTTTCACAGAATCACAGAATTGTCTAGGTTGGAAGAGAAATCAGAGGCACGAATCAGATGAACACATTTCTCAAAATCTTTAGTCACAGGAGGAAAACTGCACCAAAACTTCAGCCCTGGATATGGGGAGAGCAGACTTCACAGTGCTCAGGGAACTAGTTAGTAAGGTCCCCTGGGAAACTGCTTTTGAAGACATCGAGCTCCATCAGTCCTGGTCATTTTTGGAGTACCACTTCTTAAGAGCACAGAAACAGGCAATTCCAAAAAGTTGGAAGTCAAGCAGGTGGGGCAGAAGGTCATTTTGGCTGAGCGGGGATCTTCTTCTAGAACTTAGGTGGAAATGCCTGCCATTGCAGTCGTGAATAAATTACTACTTTATTAAGATCCTCGCCTGAGCCTAAGTTATTGGCTACGGAGTGCTTCTCACACTGTTGACCCAGAACCAGGGAAAGAGAAAACCTATTCCCTGATGATAATAAAAACAAAAGAATATCCAAAATTGATACCAATTCGGCAACTACTGACTCGATTGGAAATGAAAGCACGAATTAATACCATGAAAAAGGAAATGGGGGATTGTGAAGTATGTTCATCTGATTCGTGTCAATATGGAACAATGCTAGGGCCTCATAATGAAATGTGACCTTGTGTCTTACATACCCTTGTATAAATAGCCACAAGTCCAAGAGAAACAGAGTGGTTAGTGTATATAGTTCTTGTATCTTGCAAAAGAAGGGTCTAGCAGTTCGTGTCGATAGAGGGTTTGAAGGGTAAACCTTGAGACTCGAGTCTGGGAGATAAGAGAATAGGGGGGAGTTTCTTGAGATAACTGATGACTATTGCACGAGACACAACTTTCTGACATCTGGCCCAGAGACTACTAAATAAGGAGAGGGGGGGAAGCTGAAGAATGACCGAAGGACAAAGCCTGGGAGGAAGACTACGAGCCTTCAGTATGAGCGACCCCCAGAGGGACCACAGAGACTGATATGTATGCGTCCGTGGGATGGTTCGGGTCCTGGGAAACTAATTATAATAACCCTGCCTTTTCCAAAAGTGGTGATGAATATGTATTAGCCTAGGAGCATAAAAAACAGATGCCTGATGTAACTGGTGTGCTTCTTGGTGGAGCAGAGACTCCCAGCGCACCCAGCACTGTTTGCTTACCTCTATTCGTTTAATAAATTGTAAACTTTGATTGTAACCCTATTTGGGACTTAGCCATTTATTACAGGAGCACCTTTCTCAGAGGGGGAAAAGGATTTTTGCCCAGGATTTGGGCTCTTGGGTCAGGCTCAAAGGATGATGACACCAATGAATTATTCTTTAAGGAATATAGCTGAGACAATCTCCCAGCCTGTAGTGTTGCATGGGGTTATTTCATTGAAAATGCAAGACTTGGCATTTATCATAGTTAAACTTCATGAGGATCCCATCAGCTCATTTCTCCATCCTTTCCAGGTCCCTCTAACCTCCAGCATATTGAACACTCTCCGTCAATATCTGCAAACTTGCTGAGAGTGCACTCTGTTCCATCTACCAGGTCAATAATGAAGACCTTAAACAATACTGGTCCCAGTACTGATTCCTGAAGGACCCCACTAGTTACTGGCACCCAGCTGGACTTTGCAACACTGATCACAGAATTGTTTAGGTTGGAAGGGACCTCTTGAGATCATAGAATCATAGAATCATAGAATCATAGAATATCCTGAGTTGGAAGGGACCCTTAAGGATCATCAAGTCCAACTCTTGACACCGCACAGGTCTACCCAAGTTCAGACCATGTGACTAAGTGCACAGTCCAATCTCTTCTTAAATTCAGTCAGGCTCGGTGCAGTGACCACTTCCCTGGGGAGCCTGTTCCAGTGTGCAACCACTCTCTCTGTGAAGAACCCCCTCCTGATGTCAAGCCTAAACTTCCCCTGCCTCAGCTTAACCCCGTTCCCGTGGGTCCTGTCACTGGTGGCATCTACTCCAACCCCTCTGCTCAAATCAGGGTCACCCAGAATAGGTTGCTCAGGGCCTCCATTAAGAAAGAAAAGCTGGGTTATTGTCATTGGTGACAGCCTTCAGAGGGGAACAGACGGCCCAATATGCCAACCAAACTCACCTCCTATAGAAGTTTGCTGCCTCCCTGGAGCCTGTGTTAAAAGTGTTACAAGAAAACTTCCGAGCCTGGTGGTACAGCCCTCGGATTATTATCCATTATTGTTTTTTCATGTAGGCAGCAATGAAGTTGCGACAAGAAGTCCAAGGGCCATCAAAAGAGACTTCAGGGCCTTGGGATGATCGGTTAAGGGATCAGGAGCACAGGTAGTGTTTTCTTCTATCCTTCCAGTTGCAGGGAACGATACTGGAAGAAACATGCAGACTCACCTTATCAAAACCTGTCTCCAAGGCTGGTGGCACAGGCAGATTGTTTGTTTGTTTGTTTGTTTGTTTTATCACGGGATGGTCTACACGACACCAGACCTGCTGGCATGTGATGGGATGCACCTTTCTCAAAGAGGGAAAAGGATTTTTACTCAAGAGTTAGCAGGGCTGATCAAAAGAGCTTTACGCTAGAGTTGAAGGGTATAATGGATAAAAACAGGCTCGCTGGTGATAAGCTATGGGATGGCACGCCAAAATTTGAGGGACTGCATGCTAGCGAGATCCTTTAGTCTGCTCCACAAGGTGCTGGGTGGGTATGCTGAAGCACATTTGAAATGTCTCTACACCAATGCACACAGCATGAGGAACAAGCAAGAGGAGCTAGAAGCCTTGGCTCAGTCCCAGAGCTATGACATCATTGGCATAAGAGAAAGCTGGTGAAAAGAGTCCTGTGACTGGTATGTTACGGTGGACGGTTATAGGCTCTTCAGAAAGGATAGGCAGAACAGATGAGGCAAGGGGGTGGCACTGTATGTAATGCAGGGGCGGGACTATACAGAGCTTACAACTGGCGATGATGAGGATGAGAGCCTCTGGGTAAGGATTAAGGGACAAGCAAATGAAGTGGATGTTGCTGTGGGAGTATACTACAGACCACCATTACAGGATGACGACACTGATGAATTATTCTTTAAGGAACTGAGAAATACTTCTAAATCAGCTGTCCTTGTCCTTATGGGGGACTTCGATCTGCCAAATGTCAACTGGGAATAATACTTGATACCAGCAGGTCCAGGAGATTCCTAAAACACATTGATGATAACTTCTTGGTACTGATACCGAACGAGCCGACTAGGAAAGGAGCCCTCCTAGACTTGCTGCTTGTAAACAGGGAGGGTCTCATGGCTGAAGTGGTGATTGGCTTCTTCGCCTCTGTCTTCAATGCTGATGATGGGCCCTGGGACCCCAGTTACCCTGAGTTGGAGGACCATGACTATGGGAACGATAAAATCCCAGCCAACCCTGAACCTGTGCGGGACCTGCTGCTCCAGTTGGATGTATACAAGTCTCTGGGGCCCAATGGGATTCATCCCAGGGTACTCAAAGAGTATGGAGAAGATTATTCTGGGAGTTATTGAAAAACACCTGAAGGGCAATGCAGTCATTGGTCACAGCCAACACAGGTTCAGGAGGAGAAGGTCCTGTTTAACGAACTTAATTTCCTTTTATGACAAGGTCACCCACCTAGCTGACCAAGGGAAGCCAGTTGATGTAATCTTTTTGGATTTTGGCAAAGCTTTTGATACTGTTTCTCACAGTGTCCTTCTGGATAAAATGTCCAGCATACAGCTAGATAAATAATACGATGGGTGAACAACTGGATGATGGGTTGGACTCAAAGGTTTATGGTACATGGGGTTACATCAGGCTGGTGGCCAGTCACTAGTGGGGTTCCACAGGGCTCCATTTTGGGGACAGTTCTCTTTACTGTTTTCATAAATGACTTGGTTGCAGGATTTGAAGGTATACTGGGTAAGTTTGTGGACGACACTAAATTGGGAGGAACAGCTGACTCCCTCGAGGTTAGAGTGGTCTTTCAGAGTGATGTCGACAAGTTAGAGGGCTGGGCAGTCACCAACAATATGAAGTTTAACAAGAACAAGTGCTGTATTCTGCACCTGGGAAGGGGCAACCCTGGCTATACGTACAGACTAGGGGATGAGAGGCTGGAGAGCAGCCCCGTAGAAAGGGATCTGGGGGTTGTGGTCGACAACAAGTTGAATATGAGTCAAAAGTGTGCTCTGGAAGCCAAAAGGGCCAACCATATCTTGGGGTGCATCAAGCACGGCATTGCTAGCCAGTCAAGAGAAGTGATTGTCCCATGCTACTCTGCGCTGGTGTGGCCTCACCTTGAGTACTGCATACAGTTTTGGGTGCCACAATATAAGAAGGACATAAAACCATTAGAGAGTGTCCAAAGAAGTTCTGTGAAGATGGTGAGGGGTCTAGAGTGAAAGACGTATGAGGAGCGGCTGAAGTCACTTGGATTGTTCAGCCTGGAGAAGAGGAGACTGAGGGGAGACCTCATCACAGTCTACAGCTTCTTCACAAGGGGAAGTGGAGGGGTAGGTGCTGATCTCTTCTCACTGGTGACCAGCGATAGGACCTGAGGGAACATCTTGAAGCTGTGTCAGGGCTGGTTGTATATTAGGAAAAGGTTCTTTGCTGAGAGGGTAGTCGGGCATTGGAACAGGCTCCCCGGGGAAGTAAGTGGTCATGGCACTGAGCCTGCCAGAGTTCAAGAAGTGTTTGGTCAATGCTCTCAGACGTACTGTCTGATATTTGGGTGGTCCTTTGGGGACCCAGGAGTTGGACTCAATGATCTTTGTGGGTCCCTTCCAACTCGGGATATTTTATCATTCTATGATTATTCGTATCCTCCCTTCAGGTATTTATACACATTGATAAGATCCCCCCTGAGCCTTCTGTTCTCTAGGCTGAACAGTCCCAACTCTCTCAGACTCCCCTCATAGGATAGGTGCTCCAGTCCCTTAATCATTGTTATTAATCATCTTTGCTGGAGTCTTTCCAGTATATCCATGCCTCTCTTGCACACTGAGGAGACCAGAACTGGATACAGGACTCCAGGTGTGGGCACACCAGCACTAAGTAGAGGGGAAGGATCACCTCCTGTGACTGGCTGGCAATGTTTTGCCTAATGCAACGCAGGATATAATTAGCCTTTTTAGTGTCAAGGGCACACTGCTGGTTCACATTCAACTTGGTGTCCAGCAGGACTCCCTGGGCCTTTTCTTCCGATCTGCCTTCCAGCTGGGTGACCCCCAACATGTACTGGTGCATGAGGTTGTTCCTCCCCAGGTGCAGGACTTGTCACTTCTCCTTGTCGAAGTGCATGAGGTTCCTGTCAGCCCATTTCTCCAGCCTGTCCAGGTCCCTCTGGATGGCAGCATGATCCTCTGGCGTATCAGCCACTCTCCTAGTTTTGTGTTGTCTGCAAAAATGCTGATGGTGCATTCTGCCCCATCGTCCAGATCATTAATGAAGAAGTTGAATGGGATTGGACCCGGTGTGTACTCCTGGTCCTGGACTGGCCTCCAAATAGACTCTGTGTCATTCCGTGCTACTGTGACCTCCTCTTTGAGGATGGAGGACTGCTTGGGAAGCAGTATCCACCTGAGCAAGTAGAGCAAAAGCATCTTTGCCAACAGGCTGGCCAACCTGGTAAGAAGAACTTTATAATAGGAATGATGGGGGAGGGATGGCCATCAGTCAAGTAGGGTTTTCTACCCACAGAATGGGTAGGAAAGCAAAGAATGTTAGGTAAACAGGAGAGAACTCATAATCAACAAAATGAGGCTAAAAGGGGCCCAATTCCAGCATATGAACAGAAGGAAATGTCAGGATAACAGCATTATGGAAAAGCTCTCACGCCCTTTTGGGGAAATAAGTAAGAGTGGGTGCCTCTTTGAAGTGCCTGTACAATAATGCATGCAGCGTGGGGCAAAGCAGGAGGAATTAGAGGTCTGCGAGCAGTTGCAAGGCTATGATCTCAGGGATCAAAAATATTGTACAGCACTGGAGTGTTGCAATGGATCAATTTAGGAAGCCTCTTTAGGAAGGACAAGCCAGGAAGACTCTTTGTGAGAAAGGAACTGGAATGCATGGACCTTCTCCTAGGGATGGATGATGAGCCAGATGAGAGCTTAGGGGTTAGGGTTAGACAGCAGACGAATGTGGGTTATCTTGTGGGTGTCTGATACAGACTGCCTGATCAGAAAGAAGTTGATGAGTCCTTCTTCAGGCATCTGCAATAAGCCATGTGTTTGCAGGCTCTAGTTCTCATGGGAGACTCGAACCACCCCAATATCTGCCAAAAGTCAAAGTACAGGGAATACTGTAAACAATGCGTTAAACTTATTTAGTTCTTTAAGGAAAAAATCTTTTTTTTTTTCCTTTTTCTTTTTTTCTTGAAAAATACTATGTAAAACATAGAATGTGATCTTTTAATGTGATCTGAATCCTGTCAGTTTGACCTCAGTGCCAGGGAAGCTCATGGAGCAGATCCTCTTGGGAGTCATCACGCGGCACTTGAAGGGCAAGCAGGCGATCAGGCCCAGTCAGCATGGGTTTATGGAAGGCAGATCCTGCTTGACGAACCTGATCTCCTTCTATGACAAAGTGACGCGCTGGGTGGACGAGGGAAAGGCTGTGGATGTGGTCTACCTTGACTTCAGCAAGGCTTTTGACACCGTCTCCCACAGCATTCTCCTCAAGAAACTGGCTGCTCTTGGCTTGGACTGGCGCACGCTTCGTTGGGTTAAAAACTGGCTGGATAGCCGGGCCCAAAGAGTCGTGGTAAATGGAGTCAAGTCCAGTTGGAGGCCAGTCACTAGTGGCGTCCCCCAGGGCTCGGTGCTGGGGCCGGAACTCTTCAACATCTTCATCAATGATCTGGACGAGGGCATTGAGTGCACCCTCAGTAAGTTTGCAGATGACACCAAGTTAGGTGCGTGTGTCGATCTGCTCGAGGGTAGGAAAGCTCTGCAGGAGGATCTGGATAGGCTACACCGATGGGCTGAGGTCAACTGCATGAAGTTTAACAAGGCCAAGTGCTGGGTCCTGCACCTGGGGCGCAATAACCCCAAGCAGAGCTACAGGCTGGGAGATGAGTGGTTGGAGAGCTGCCAGGCAGAGAAGGACCTGGGAGTGATGGTGGACAGTCGGCTGAATATGAGCCAGCAGTGTGCTCAGGTGGCCATGAAGGCCAACAGCATCCTGGCTTGTATCAGAAACAGCGTGACCAGCAGGGCTAGGGAGGTGATCGTCCCCCTGTACTCGGCTCTGGTGAGGCCGCACCTCGAGTACTGTGTTCAGTTTTGGGCCCCTCGCTACAAGAAGGACATCGAGGTGCTTGAGCGGGTCCAAAGAAGGGCGACGAAGCTGGTGAGGGGCCTGGAGAACAAGTCCTACGAGGAGCGGCTGAGGGAGCTGGGCTTGTTCATCCTGGAGAAGAGGAGGCTCAGGGGCGACCTTATCGCTCTCTACAGATACCTTAAAGGAGGCTGTAGAGAGGTGGGGGTTGGCCTGTTCTCCCACGTGCCTGGTGACAGGACGAGGGGGAACGGGCTAAAGTTGTGCCAGGGGAGGTTTAGGTTAGATGTTAGGAAGAGCTTCTTTACTGAAAGGGTTGTGAGGCATTGGAACAGGCTGCCCAGGGAGGTGGTGGAGTCACCATCCCTGGAAGACTTTAAAAGACGTTTAGATGTAGAGCTTAGGGATATGGTTTAGTGGGGACTGTTAGTGTTAGGTTAGAGGTTGGACTCGATGATCTTGAGGTCTCTTCCAACCTAGAAATTCTGTGATTCTGTGATTTTTCACCTCATCATGCTAAACAATATATAGGGGTGGCTAGCCGGGGGGAGGGGGCCGGACTGCTCGGGGTGAGGCTGGGCATCGGTCAGCGGGTGGTGAGCAATTGCATTGTGCATCACTTGTTTGTACATACTATTATTACTTACCTATTATCACCATTGTATTATTATTATTATTATTATTATTGTTATTATTTTTGTTATTATTATTTTCCTGTCTTATTAAACTGTCTTTATCTCAACTCACGGGCTTCACTTTCCATTTCTCTCCCCCGTCCCAGAGAGGGAGGGGGGAGGGTGAGCGAACGGCTGTGTAGTGTTTAGCTGCCGGCCGGGTTAAACCACAACAGTCTTTTTGGCGCCCAATGTGGGGCTTGAAAGTTTGAGATAACGGCAGATCTGACCAGAGTGTGTTAAACTAAAATTGGTATAAGTATTAGACCTGCTTAATAGTCACTTGTCATAATGCTGATTGTTTTAATCTCAACTCTGCTGCGCCTGTTTTCCAAATTGAGTATTATAGCACATGATTTTCCCTATTTGCTCTCTGTAGTGTTGTTTATCCTCTCCGGGCCCTGGTTTCAGATCATTATGGTACTGAGTGTTGTAGCAGTGGCTTATGAGACGATGAGATATCTGGTCATGACTCTAACTTGGTATTTGTACTCAGTAACATCGTCGACTCTGTACTTTGGAAACTGTATCTTGGAAACTATTAGCAATTATACCTATTGTTTTTTTCCATTAGGGAGTCAATCTGTGGAGGGGAAAGGGGAAGATATTTTTTCTTACTTGATCACTCTCCCTTCCTCCTTCACCACCCTCTTATCCTCCGAGCTTGTTACAATAGCTCTCCAAGATATTGAATATTCTTGGGATACTCAGACCAGCATAGTCTTGTTGTTCTGCCTCCTGAATGCAATTCAGATTCTGCTTAAAGTTAAACAACTACTTAGGAAGCTTATCCGGAGATCTGCCCGGAGGCAGTATAGTTGTGGGTGGCAGGGAGTATGGGAGGATATGGGCAGGCATCTAGAGCAGTTGGCACCCCCAGTGTTTTGGAAATTCACCCCTGAACAACTTCACAATCCTCAAAAACTGGCAGAATGCTTGAAAAAAAGGTGTAATGACTCTGGCAGTTCCAAAGTAACACAGATCATTGTAACGTGCTGGGGCCTGGCTCATGCCTATCGAGCTGCCATTGATACTGCTATCAACTTAGTGACAGACCCTGCGGCCACTCCAAGCCCTGTGACAGATCCAACGGCCACTGTGACCCCTACGGTGGACCCTGCAGCTGCTCCAGTCCCAGCTCCTGCAGCCGCTCCAGTTCCAGCTCCTGCAGCCGCTCCAGTCCCAGCTCCTGCAGCCGCTCCAGTTCCAGCTCCTGCAGCCGCTCCAGTTCCAGCTCCTGCCACTACTCCAATTCCAGCTCCTGCAGCCGCTCCAGCTCTGGTTCCTGCGGCTGCTCCAGCTCCTGCAGCTGCTCCAGCTCCTGTGGCTGTGTCAGAGAAATGAGCGGTAGCAGTGCAAGTTGACCCTGCAGAGGGTATTCCAACCCCTGTGGCAGACCCTGTAACGGGGTCAGAGAAACGAGCTGTAGCAGTGCAAGTTGACCCTTCAGAGGGTATTCCAACCCCTGTGGCAGACCCTGTAACAAGGTCAGAGAAACGAGCAGTAGCAGTGCAAGCTGCCCCTGTAGAGAAGGTGAAAAAATGGTATAGAGATTCAGGTCGTTTAGAACGCAGAGAGTCTTCTGCCAAATCTAGGTATAGAGACGACGGAGACGACGACGACGCTGGGCCATCAAGGATTCAGGAGGAGGAAGATGAGGATGCCGAAAAATCAACAGTAACTACCTGAAGCCTAAACGAGCGCGAGCTACGAGATGTGCGAAAAGATTTTGGTCGTTGTATAGGTGAGCAGCTTGTCACCTGGCTGCTCCGGTGCTGGGACTCTGGAGCCAATTGTGTGGAATTAGACGGCAGGGAAGCCAAGCGGCTGGGATCCCTTGCTCGAGACGCCGGCATTGACAAAGCAATTGCAGATGGAGCACAATCTCACAGCCTCTGGAGAGGTCTCCTCTCGGCTGTGAGGGAAAGGTATCCCTTCAAGGAAGAACTTTTATGTCTACCAGGCAAGTGGACCACTATGGAGAAGGGAATCCAGTACCTGAGGGAATTAGCCATACGGGAAGTGATTTATGAGGATCCAGACCTCAGACAAACGTCCAAAGATCCAGATGAAGTCAGGTGTACACGACCCATGTGGCGGAAGTTTGTACGGAGTGCACCATCATCATATGCCAGCTCATTGGCAATAATGGCCTGGAAAGAGGATAAGGAACCCACAGTGGATGAAGTGGCTAAACAACTCCGGCAGTATGAAGAAAGTCTCTCCTCTTCCTTACAGGCCTATGTCTCAGCTGTGGAGAAACTTTCTGAAAAGGTTCACCAACTTGAAGAGAGATTATTCTCCTCCCCACCTGTACAAAGCAGTGTCTCAGCTATCAGGGGTAGGCGTTCATCCACACAAGGAAGACGATATGGTGGGTACTCACCCCGTGCCACCCTGTGGTTTAACTTACGAGACCATGGAGAGGACATGAGAAAATGGGATGGAAAATCTACCGCAACCCTAGAGGCATGGGTACGTGAGTTGCAAAAGAAAACAATCGGGAAAAAGGGATTCTCTGAAAATTTTGCTGCTCCAACTTCCAGCAGACAGTCTTTCAAACACAGAAACGAAGAAGATCCTGACCAGGATTAGGGGGGCCCTGCCTCCAGCCAGGGGGAGGAAAGGGACAATCGAGTTTATTGGACTGTGTGGATTCGATGGCCTGGCATGTCAGACGCACAGAAGTATAAGGCTTTAGTAGACACCGGTGCACAATGTACTCTAATGCCATCGAGCTATAAAGGACCAGAGTCCATCTGTATTTGTGGAGTGACAGGGGGATCTCAGCAGTTGACTGTATTGGAGGCTGAAGTGAGTCTGACTGGGAATGAGTGGGAAAAGCACCGCATTGTGACTGGCCCGGATGCTCCATGTATCCTTGGCATAGACTATCTTAGAAGAGGATATTGCAAGGACCCAAAAGGGTTCCGGTGGGCTTTTGGTATAGCTGCCTTAGAGACAGAGGGCATTAAACAATTATCTACCTTGCCTGGTCTCTCAGAGGACCCCTCTGTTGTGGGGTTGCTGAGGGTCGAAGAACAGCAAGTGCCAATTGCTACCACAACTGTGCACCGGCGGCAATATCATAGAATCATAGAATCATAGAATATCCTGAGTTGGAAGGGACCCTTAAGGATCATCAAGTCCAACTCTTGACACCGCACAGGTCTACCCAAAAGTTCAGACCATGTGACTAAGTGCACAGTCCAATCTCTTCTTAAATTCAGACAGGCTCGGTGCAGTGACCACTTCCCTGGGGAGCCTGTTCCAGTGTGCAACCACTCTCTCTGTGAAGAACCCCCTCCTGATGTCAAGCCTAAATTTCCCCTGCCTCAGCTTAACCCCGTTCCTGCGGGTCCTGTCACTGGTGTTAATGGAGAAAAGGTCTCCTGCCTCTCGACACCCCCTTACGAGGAAGTTGTAGACTGTGATGAGGTCTCCCCTCAGCCTCCTCTTCTCCAGGCTGAACAGGCCCAGTGCCCTCAGCCGTTCCTCGTACGTCTTCCCCTCCAGGCCTTTCACCATCTTCGTAGCCCTCCTCTGGACACTCTCCAACAGTTTCATGTCCTTTTTATACTGTGGTGCCCAGAACTGCACACAGTACTAACCGCACTAACCGAGACTCCCTGATTCCCATCCATAAGCTAATTTGTCAATTGGAGAACCACGGAGTGATCAGCAAGACTCATTCACCTTTCAATAGTCCCATATGGCCAGTGCGAAAGTCTAATGGCGAGTGGAGACTAACAGTGGACTATCGTGGTCTGAACAAAGTGACGCCACCACTGAGTGCTGCAGTGCCGGACATGCTGGAACTTCAGTACGAACTTGAATCGAAGGCAGCCAAGTGGTACGCCACAATTGATATCACTAATGCATTTTTCTCCATCCCTCTAGCAGCAGAGTGCAGGCCACAATTTGCTTTCACTTGGAGGGGAGTCGAATATACTTGGAATCGACTGCCCCAGGGGTGGAAACACAGCCCTACCATTTGTAATGGACTGATCCAGTCTGCGCTAGAGCAGGGGGAAGCTCCTGAACACCTGCAGTACATCGATGACATTATTGTGTGGGGTGACACAGCAGAGGAAGTTTTCGAGAAAGGGAAGAAAATAGTCCAAATCCTTCTGAAAGCCGGTTTTGCCATAAAACAAAATAAAGTCAAAGGACCTGCACGAGAGATCCAGTTTTTAGGAATAAAATGGCAAGATGGACGTCGTCAAATCCCAATGGATGTGATCAACAAAATAACAGCTATGTCTCCACCAACCAACAAAAAAGAAACACAGACTTTCCTAGGTGTTGTGGGGTTTTGGAGAATGCACATCCCAAATTACAGTCTGATTGTAATCCCGCTCTACCAAGTAACCCGTGAGAAGAATGAGTTTGAATGGGGCCCTGAACAACGACAAGCCTTTGAACAAATCAAGCAGGAAATAGTCCATGCAGTAGCCCTTGGGCCAGTTCGAACAGGACCAGATGTAAAGAATGTGCTCTACACTGCAGCCGGGGAGAACGGCCCCACCTGGAGCCTCTGGCAGAAAGAACCTGGGGAAACTCGAGGTCGGCCCCCGGGGTTTTGGAGTCGGGGATACAGAGGATCTGAGGCCCGCTATACTCCAACTGAAAAGGAGATATTGGCAGCATACGAAGGAGTTCGATCTGCTTCGGAGGTGGTCGGTACTGAAGCGCAGCTCCTTCTAGCACCCCGATTGCCGGTACTAGGCTGGATGTTCAAGGGAAGGGTCCCCTCTACGCATCATGCAACTGATGCTACATGGAGCAAGTGGGTTGCACTGACTACTCAGCGGGCTCAAATAGGAAACCCCAGTCGCCCAGGAATATTGGAAGTGATTATGGACTGGCCAGAAGGAAAATACTTTGGGATATCATCAGAGGAGGAGGTGGGTCGTGCTGAAGAAGCCCCACTGTACAACCAGTTACCAGAGAATGAAAAGAAATATGCCCTGTTCACTGATGGGTCCTGTCGTATTGTGGGGAAGCATCGGAGATGGAAGGCTGCTGTATGGAGTCCTACGTGACGAGTTGCAGAAGCTGCTGAGGGAGAAGGTGAATCGAGTCAGTTTGCAGAAGTGAAGGCCATTCAGCTGGCTTTAGACATTGCTGAACGAGAAAAATGGCCAGTTCTCTATCTCTACACTGATTCATGGATGGTAGCAAATGCCCTGTGGGGATGGTTACAGCAATGGAAGCAAAACAACTGGCAGCATAGGGGCAAACCCATCTGGGCTGCTGCATTGTGGCAAGATATTGCTGCTCGGGTAGAGAACCTGGCTGTGAAAGTACCCAACGTAGATGCTCATGTGCCCAGGAATCGGGCTACTGAAGAACATCAAAACAACCAGCAGGTGGATCAGGCTGCTAAGATTGAAGTAGCTCAGGTGGACCTGGATTGGCAGCATAAAGGTGAATTATTTATAGCCCAATGGGCCCATGACACCTCAGGCCATCAAGGCAGAGATGCAACATACAGATGGGCTCGTGATCGAGGGGTGGACCTGACCATGGACGCTATAGAACAGGTGATTCATGACAGTGAAACATGTGCTGCAATCAAGCAAGCCAAACGGTCAAAGCCTCTTTGGTATGGAGGACGATGGCTGAAATATAAATATGGAGAGGCCTGGCAGATTGATTACATCACACTCCCTCAAACTCGCAATGGCAAGCGCCACGTACTTACAATGGTGGAAGCAACCACCGGATGGCTGGAAACATATCCTGTGCCTCATGCCACCGCCCGGAACAACATCCTGGGCCTTGAAAAGCAAGTCCTATGGTGACATGGCACCCCAGAAAGAATAGAGTCAGACAATGGGACTCACTTCCGAAACAACCTTATAGACACTTGGGCCAAAGAACATGGTATTGAATGGGTGTATCACATCCCCTATCATGCACCAGCCTCCGGGAATGTTGAACGATACAATGGCCTGTTAAAGACTACCTTGAAAGCAATGGGCGCTGGGACATTCAAAAATTGGGATACGCATTTGGCAAAGGCCACCTGGTTAGTCAATACTAGGGGATCTGCCAACCGATCTGGACCTGCCCAATCAAACCTGTTACGTACTGTAGATGGGGATAAAGTTCCTGTAGTGCATGTAAGAAATATGCTGGGTAAAACAGTCTGGGCTACTCCTGCCTCAGGAAAAGGCAAACCCATTCGTGGAATTGCTTTTGCTCAGGGACCTGGATACACTTGGTGGGTGATGCAAAAGAATGGAGAGGTCCGGTGTGTACCTCAAGGGGATTTAATACTGGGTGAGAATAGCCCATGAATTGAATTGTACCATGTTAATTACCATATAATACTGTATGTTATCACTACCATGCCTACTATAGGTGACTGATTAGAATGTATGGAAAAGAGTGTAACCTGAGCATGACATAAATGGTATGGAATAAGGGGTGGATAGATGTCTTGGTTTCAGTTAGAACAGAATTAATTTTCTTCCTAGTAGCTGGTGGAATGCTGTGTTTTGGCTTAGGATGAGAAGAGTGCTGATAAAACCCCGATGTTTTAATTGTTGCAGAGCAATGCTTATACCAAGCCAAGGACATCTCAGCCTTTTGCTCTGTCCTGCCAACAGGCAGGCTGGGGGTGCAGTAAGAGCTGGGAGGGGACAGACCCAGGACAGGTGACCCAAACTAGCCAAAGGGGTATTCCATACCATCTGACGTCATGCTAAACAATATATAGGGGTGGCTAGCCGGGGGGAGGGGGCCGGACTGCTCGGGGTGAGGCTGGGCATCGGTCAGCGGGTGGTGAGCAATTGCATTGTGCATCACTTGTTTGTACATACTATTATTACTTACCTATTATCACCATTGTATTATTATTATTATTATTATTATTATTATTATTATTATTATTATTATTATTATTGTTATTGTTATTATTATTATTATTATTATTATTATTATTGTTATTGTTATTGTTATTGTTATTGTTATTTTCCTGTCTTATTAAACTGTCTTTATCTCAACTCACGGGCTTCACTTTCCATTTCTCTCCCCCGTCCCAGAGAGGGAGGGGGGAGGGTGAGCGAACGGCTGTGTAGTGTTTAGCTGCCGGCCGGGTTAAACCACAACAGTATGGAAAGAAGCACCTCAGTGGCAACTTGATTTCAGAAAACAAAAAAAAGTATTGAGCAATGAAGAAAGAGGAACTATAGCTATAAATGAAGAGGAGCTCTAAATTCTAGCGAAATAGTATTCCCGCTTTTTAGCTAAACTTTGTTGTTAGAGGACAGTGACGTACAGAGTGATCATGAAATTCTGATGAATTCTGAAAACAATACATTAATTCAAAAGAATGTGTTGTCCTCTGTCCTTTAAACAGTGGTTAACACACCCAGCCATTGCTAAATGGTGTAGCAAAAAAAGTTACAGGGAGAAAATTTATTTTTGGATGAACATTCAAAACTCTCAGGTTCTCATTTGAAATCTCTCTTGTACTCAAATCTCACAAATAACAAGATTTTGTAGTCTTTCCTGTACTTGTATTTGCTGAAAGCAAGAAATACGATGTGAAAATATGTTGAACATAACTTCTCTGTCTGGGATAGGAACTCCCAAACGAGTTCGTTACTGTCCATCCTGACGCTTGTGAAGGGATAAAAAGGCCATTCTCAGGGAAAAGGTTCTATTGCCAGTAATATACAGTGGCTCTGGTCTTTTGCTTGAATCATCATATAATAATCAGCTTTACTCCCGACTCAAGTACAGTCTGTTTGACTTGTTTTTAAACAAAGAAAATTGGCTTTTTTCCTACACAGTATTTTTTATTCATTACAGGGGCATTAAAAAGTTTTCACAAACATTTTGACTGACAAAAACTTACTTAGAGCTTCTTTTTTAAAAAAACAAAAACAACAAAACAAAGTTTTTTCCTCATTGCTAATTTATTTTATGGTAATATTTATTAGGAAGTTGTGTGACAGTAAATTTTGGGGATTTTTTTTTCAAAATAAAAATACTTAAAATCAGGAAAAGGAAAAAAAGCTGAAACAAAAATAGAATTATCAGTTTATGTATTTACTAAATTAAACAAATTTTCCCATTTTTTGGCCAGCCGCAGTTGGTACTTTTCCCAATTAACCAGAAAAAAAGAAAAGAGAAAAGAAAACAAAAAGAAAATCAAAAATAAAAGAGGCCTGCCTGTGATGGGGTACTTCTTCAAAGGAATACTGCAAATATTTTTCCTGAGTTGCTTCTTAAAACATAACTCTCAAATGTGGCGCCCAAAACTGCACACAGTATACGAGATGAGGCCACACCAGTGCAGAGTAGAGTGGGACAATCACTTCCCAATCACTTGACCAGCTAAGCCATTAGTTCTTGTCCTATCTCTACAGTCCCTGATAAATATGATCTCATCTCATCTAGGACCCCTTTTCCCACAAAAAGTTTAGCACTGATGACCTTTGAGGTCCCTTCCAACCTGGACTGTTTTATAATCACACGGCACTTGCAGGAAAACCAGGCGATCAGGCCCAGTCATCATGAGTTTATGAAAGGCAGGTCCTGCTTGGTAAACCTGATCTCCTGATCTCCTTCTATGACAAAGTGACACGCTTAGTGGATGAGGGAAAGGCCGTGGATGTGGTCTACCTTGAATTCAGCAAGGCTTTTGACACCATTTCCCACAGCATTCTCCTCAAGAAACTGGCTGCTCTTGGCTTGGACTGGCGCACGCTTCGTTGGGTTAGAAACTGGTTAGATAGCCGGGCCCAAAGAGTCGTGGTGAATGGAGTCAAATCCAGTTGGAGGCCGGTCACTAGTGGAGTCCCCCGGGGTTCAGTACTAGGGCCAGTTCTCTTTAATATCTTTATCAATGATCTGGATAAGGGGTATCGAGTGCACCCTCAGTAAGTTTGCAGACAACACCAAGTTGGGTGCATGTCTCAATCTGCTCGAGGGTAGGAAGGCTCTGCAGGAGGATCTGGATAGGCAGGACCAGTGGGCTGAGGCCAACTGCATGAAGTTCAACAAGGCCAAGTGCCGGGTCCTGCACCTGGGACGCAACAACCCCAAGCAGTGCTACATGCTGGGAGATGAGTGGCTGGAAAGCTGCCTGGCAGAGAAGGACCTGGGAGTATTTGTTGATAGTCGGCTGAATATGAGCCAGCAGTGTGCTCAGGTCGCCACGAAGGCCAACAGCATCCTGGTTTGTATAAGAAACAGAGTGGCCAGCAGGACTAGGGAAGTGATTGTCCCCCTGTAATCAGCTCTGGTGAGGCTGTACCTCGAGTACTGTGTTCAGTTTTGGGCCCCTCACTACAAGAAGGACATCGAGATGCTTGAGCAAGTCCAGAGAAGGGCAACAAATCTTGTGAGGGGCCTGGAGAACAAGTCTTACGAGGAGTGGCTGAGGGGGTTGGGAATGTTCATCCTGGAGAAGAGGAGGCTCAGGAGCAACCTTATTGCGCTCAATATATTCCTGAAAGGAGGCTGTAGCGAGGTGGGGGTTGGTCATTCTCCCACGTGCCTGGTGACGGGACAAGACTGAATGGGCTAAAGTTGCATAGGGGAGGTTTAGGTTGGGTATTAGGAAGAACTGGTTTAGTGGAGGACTTGTTAGTGTTAGGTCATAGGTTGGACTAGGTGATCTTGGAGGTCTCTTCCAAGCTAGATGATTCTGTGATTCTGTGATAATTCTTTGCAATGCTGTTTAACTGCATCATACATTTAACTAATCATTTTTCCTGATAAACAGACCCAGTTCCGAGACCATCTAAGGAACCTGAAGGTTCTCAAGTCCATGGGACCCGATGTGATGCATCCACGGATCCTAAGGGAACTGGCTGATGTAGTTGCTAAGCCACTGTCCATCATATTTGAGAAGTTGTGTCACTCCACTGACTAGGAGAGGGGAAACATAACCCCCACTTTTAAAAAGGGAAAAAAGGAAGACCCGTGGAACTACAGGCCGGTCAGTCTCACCTCTGTGCCTGGCAAGATCATGGAGCAGATCCTCCTGGAAACAATGCTAAGGCACATAGAATCATAGAATCATTAAGGTTGGAAAAGACCTCCAAGATCATGTGGTCCAACCATCCCCCTACCACCAATATCACCCACTAAACCATGTCCCTAAGCACCAAGTCCAGCCTTTCCTTAAACACCCCCAGGGACAGTGACTCCACCACCTCCCTGGGCAACCCATTCCAGTACCTGACTACTCTTCCTGAGAAGAAATTTCTCCTCACTTCCAATATGAACCTCCCCTGCAGTAACTTGAGGCCATTCCCTCTAGTCCTATCACTAGTTATCTGCGAGAAGAGGCCGACCCTCAGCTCCCCACAACTCCCTTTCAGGTAGCTGTAGAGAGCAATAAGGTCTCCCCTGAGCCTCATCTTCTCCAGTATAAACAACCCCAGTTCCCTCATCCACACCTCATAAGACTTGTTCTCTAGACCTTTCACCAGCTTTGTTGCCTTTCTCTGGACACTCTCCAGGGCCTCAATGTCTTTCTTGTAGTGAGGGGCCCTGTTGGGAATTGGCACAAAGGATGTGGACATGAGTCCGTGGAACAATTGCTCGATCTGAGCTTGCTTTATGCAACCAGGAGTAGGCCTTAGCAAATCCCATGGCCTGCTGTAGCTGAGCAAACCGAGCTACCAGGGCAACTATGAGAAGTTCCCATGGCAGTGTTCCCACGTCGCCCAATTGAGGAATTCAGAAAAATATGGTTACCAGCAGCTGGCTTCAAGGACAAGATCTACGTGACTGCTAATCACAAGGGGGTTGTTTTCTTGCAGGTGGGGTTGTTTACTTGTAGTTGTTTTTCTGAGTGCTTTTGACCAATAATCTTGTGTGAAACACTGTCCGCCCCTGTTAAGTTCACTATAAAAGTTAGGCTATTCGGGCAATAAAATGGAGGAGCATGATCTGACTCTGCTGGTGGCTGTCGTGCTTTCGGCCATGCTTCCTGCAACGCGCTCTAACAGGGCCCAAAACAGAACACAGTACAAAAGGTGTGGTCTCTCCAGAGCAGAGTACAGGGGGACAATCACCACCCTGGTCCTGCTGGCTTCCTGATACAAGCCAGGATGCCATTGGCCACCTGGGCGCACAGCCAGCTCACATTCAGGTGAGCCTTGACCAACACCCCAGATCCTTATCCTCTGCACAGCTTTCCAGCCACTCTGCTCCAAGTCTGTAGCTCTGCATGGGGTTGTTCTGACCAAAGTGCAGGACCCAGTACGTAGCCATGTTGAACTTCATCCAGTTGGCCTCTGCCCATCGACCCATCCTGTCCAGGTCCCTGTGCAGGGCCTTCCTACCGTCCGGCAGATCAACACTCCCCCCCCCCACCCCCCAACTTGGTGTCGTCCGCAAACTTACCAAGGGTACACTCAATGAGGGTGCACACATTGCACACATGGAAAATAAGGAGGGGATTGGTGACAGCCAGCATGGCTTCACTAAGGGCAGATTGTGCCTGACAAATCTGGTGGCCTTCTGCAATGGGGTTACAGCATTTGTGGATGGGGAAGAGCAACTGACATCATCTACCTGGACCTGTGCAAAGTATTTCGAAAGGTCTTGGAGAACAGGAGAGGTGCCTGAGGACTGTAAGAAAGCCAGCATTACTCCAGTCTTCAGGAAGGGCAAGAAGGAAGACCCAGGAAACTACAGGCCAGTCAGCCTCACCTCCATCCTTGGAAACGTGATGGAGCAGCTCATCCTGGAGACCATCTCTAAGCATGTGGAGGATAAGAAGGTGATCAGGAATAGTCAGCATGGGTTCGCCAAGGGGAAGTCATGTTTAACCAGCCTGATAGCCTGTTACGATGAGATGACTGGCTGGATGGACGAGGGGAGAGCAGTGGATGTTAACTACCTTGACTTCAGCAAGGCTTTTGACACTGTCTCCCATAACATCCTCATAGACAAGCTCTGGAAGGGTGGGATCCATGAGTGGACAGTGGGGTGGATTGAGAACTGGCTGTATGGCAGAGCTCAGAGGGTTGTGCTCAACGGTGCTGAGTCTAGTTAGAGGCCTGTGGCTAGTGGTGTCCCCCAGGGGTTGGTACTGGGTCCAGTGCTATTTAACTTATTCATCAGTGACCTGGATGAAGGGACAGCGTGCACCCTCAGCAAGTTTGCGAACAGTACAAAGCTTGGCAGAGTGGCTGACACACCAGAGGCCTGTGCGACCATTCAGAGGGACCTGGACAGGCTGGAGAGTTGGATGGAGAGGAACCTCCTGAGGTTCAACAAGGGCAAGTGCAGGGTCCTGCACCTGGAGAGGAACAACCCCAGGTACCTGTACAGGTTGGGGGCTGACCTACTGGAGAGCAGCTCTGCGGAGAGGGACCTGGGAGTCCTGGTGGAGAGCAGCTGCCCTTGTGGCCAAGAAGGCCAACAGTATCCTGGGGTGCATTCAGAAGAGTGTTGCCAGCAGGTCAAGAGAGGTAATCCTCCCCCTCTACTCAGTTCTGGTGAGGCCACACCCGGAGTACTGTGTTCAGTTTTGGACTCCAGTACAAGAGGGACATGGAGCTACTGGAGCAAGTCCAGAGGAGGGCTACGAAGATGATTAGAGGACTGGAGCACCTCTCATACAAGGATAGGCTGAAAGAGCTGGGCCCGTTTAGCCTGGAAAAGAGGAGAATGTATATAAATATCTGAAGGGAGGGTGTCAAGAGGATGGAGCCAGTCTCTTTTCAGTTGTACCTAGCAACAGGATGAGAGCCAACGGGCACAAACGGAAGCACAGGAGGTTTCATCTGAATATGAGGGGGCACTTCTTTACTGTGAGGGTGACAGAGCACTGGTTCAGGATGCCCAGAGAGGTTGTGGAGTCTCCTTCTCTGGAGATATTCAAAACCTGCCTGGATGCCATCCTGCGCAATGTGCTCTGGGTGATCTGGCTCAGCAGGGGGGTTGGACTAGATGATCTTCAGAGATCCTTTCCAACCTCGGCCATTCTGTGATTCTGTGACCTTTTTCAGAAAAGCCTGCTTAAAAAGACAACTTTCCTCTTCCTGTGGAAGACGTGTTTAAGAAGTTCAGAGAAATGAACTTTATTCTAGTTTATGGTCACAGAGAGTGATGGTGGACTGCAGCTGATCTTGAGAAAATAATTTTTTTTCACATTAAATTTGATTTCTCTATATTGACTTTAGTCAATTCTATCTTTTACTGAAATTGATTCAGAGGAAAAATGCATATTACCGTATGCTTGTCAGAACTTTACAGCTCTGAGATGTGCACTTTGTGGTTGAAGATGGTAATTAGTGCAAGGTCCACCTTCTGGTTTTTCTTCTTCCCTGGGAGTCCTGGTGGACAACAAGCTTTCCATGAGCCAGAAAAGTGCCCTTGTGGCCAAGAAGGCCAATGGGTTCCTAGCCTGCATCAGGAGGAGTGTGGACAGCAGGTCAAGAGAGGTAATCCTCCCCCTCTACTCAGTTCTGGTGAGGCCACACCTGGAATACTGTGTGCAGTTCTGGGCTCCCCAATACAAAAGGGGCATAGAACTTCTAGAGAGGGTCCAGGACAGAGCCACAAAGATGATTAAGGGATTGGAGCATCTGTCCTATGAGGAAAGACTAAGTGAGCTGGGCCTGTTTAGCCTAGAGAAGAGGAGATTGAGAGGGGATCTTATCAACCTCTACAAATACATGAGGGGACAATGTAAAGAGGGTGAGGCCAAACACTTCTCAGTGGTGGCCAGTGATTGGACATGGGGTAATGGGTATAAATTGAACCACAGGAGGTTTCATTGCCATATAAGGAAGAACTTCTTTATGGTTGGGGTGACAGAGCACTGGAACAGGCTGCACAGAAAGTTTGTGGAGTCTCCTTCTCTGGAGATATTCAAAACCTGCCTGGATGCAATCCTGTGTAACATGCTCTAGGTGACCCTGTTTGAGCAGGGGGGGTTGGACTAGATGATCTCTGGAGGTCCCTTCCAACCTCAACCATTCTGTCATTTTGTGATTCTGTGATTTGACACTATTCCACATGATATCCTTATCTCTAAAATGGAGAGACATGGATTTGACGGATGGACCATTCGGTGGGTAAGGAATTGGCTGAATGGTCAACGACTCAATGTCCAGGTGGAGATCAGTTGGAGGGAAGGGATGCCATCCGGAGGGACCTGGACAGGCTTGAGAGGTGGACCTGTGCGAACCTCATGAAGTTCAACAAGGCCAAGTGCAAGGTCCTGCATCTGGGCCGGGGCAATCCCAAGCACAAATACAGGCTGGGCGGAGAATGGACTAAAAGCAGCCCTGAGGAGAAGGACCTGGGGGTGTTGGTGGATGAGAAGCTCAACATGAGCCGACAGTGTGTGCTTGCAGCCCAGAAAGCCAACTGTATCCTGGGCTGCATCAAAAGAAGCGTGGCCAGCAGGTTGAGGAAGGTGATTCTCCCCCTCTACTCTGCTCTCGTAAGACCCCACCTGGAGTACCGTGTCCAGCTCTGGGGCCCCCAATGTAAGAAGTACATGGACCTGTTAAAATGAGTACAGAGGAGGGCCACGAAGATGATCAAAGGGCTGGAGTACCTCTCCTATGAAGACAGGCTGAAGGAGTTGGGGTTGTTCAGCCTGGAGAAGAGAAGGCTCCGGGGAGACGTTATAGCGACATTACTGTACCTAAGGGGAGGCCTACAGGAAAGCTTGGGAGGGACTCTTTGTCAGGGAGTGGAGTGATAGGACAAGGGGGAATGGCTCTGAATTAAAAAAGGGTAGATTTAGATTAGACATTAGGAAGAAGTTCTTTACTCTGAGGGTGGTGAGGCACTGGAAGAGGTTGTCCAGAGAGGTTGTGGATGCCCCATCCCTGGAAGAGTCCAAGGCCGGGTTGGATGGGGCTTTGTGCAACCCGGTCTAGTAGGAGTTTCCCTGCTCAGGGCGGTGTGTGTGTGTGGGGGGGTTGGAATTAGATAATCTTTAAAATCCCTTCCAACCCAAATCATTTTGTGATTCTATGATTCATAATTTCTCATAACTGCATTACTATTACTTCTACTTATATTCTAATATACCTCTTGGAGTACATTTGCTTTTTTTTTTCTTTTCTTAAGCGCCTCCCCTCAAAACCTCCAACAACAACAACAAAGCTGATTCAGCAAAACATTTAAGCATTGGGCTCTTAAAATACATTTAACTGCTTGTCTTGGAGTACTTGCTCAAAGTTCATCCCTACTAAATTAAGAATTGGCTGATATGATTTTGCTGAATTAGGACTTTTATACACATCTCTCTCTATAACTTGAATCTTTATTACAGAATCACAGAATCACAGAAGGGTTGAGGTTTGAAGGGACCTCTGGAGATCATCTCGTCCAAACCCCCTGCTCAAGCAGGGCCGCCTAGGGCAGCTTGCCCAGGACCATGTCTAGGCAGCTTTTGAAGATCTTCAAGGAGGGAGACTTCACAACTTCTCTGGGCAACCTGTTCCGGTCACCCTCAGAGTAAAGAAGTGTTTCCTAATGTTCAGACAGAACTTTCTTTGTTTCGATTTGTGCTTATTGCTTCTTGATATTTCACTGGACAAAAGAGCCTGGTTCTGTCTTCTTTACACCCTGAGATACTTTTTACATATGAGACTACCCCCGAGCCTCCTTTTCTCTGTGCTACACAGTCCCAACTCCCTCAGCCAACTAGACTTCATGCCACTGACCACCACCCTCTGGGCCTGGCAGTTCAGCCAGTTTTCAGTCCACCTCACTGTCTGCTCATCCAGCCCATACTTTTAACAGCTTCTCTATGAGGATCTACTGGAAGACAGAAGTCATTAGTTATAGAAAGCAATTATGTAATTTCTTTACTGTTTTTAGTGAAATGAGATACATATTTAATTTTGATGCTTGGATATAGTTAAGCCTTCTAGGAGGCTTAGTCTAGTTAATTTTTTAAGCTTTGCTTAAAAATTTTAAAAGTTAAGTAGAGTTTATATGACTTTTACTTTGCTATTTCTTAGCTTTTCAGATGAAAGTTGGAGATTAGCTAGTGCTATGCAGATGTTTGTTTTAAACAAATAGGTTCTAAACATAGTGGTCTAATATGTGTTGAACTTGATTCATATGAACTACTGAACACTGTGACAGAATGAGGATTTTTAACCAGTTAGTGGCACAAAGCATATGTTATGATATTTCGATTCTAATCACTAAATTCAGTGACCTGCAGGGGTGAGGTCTTCTACATTTTAATTTCTACTGCAAACATAAATAATCAAGAAGGTTTTAGTGTTGATACACAAGCAAGAGTCTGCAGTTATTACTTTTTTTTCTGCAAACTTACATATAAGCAATAAACATAGATGTTTTATTTACTGTATATCTTTTCTGTAGTTATTTCAGTCTTCATCATGTGGTAACACTAGCCTTTATTTCCTTGCTTGATAATACCTTCTACAAAGTAATGCTTGCAAATATTTTCCTGAGTTGCTTCTTACAACATTGCTAGCAGAGGCAGCCAACAGATGCAGCACTTTGCTCAGAAGGTTACACAGAAGGGGGCCAGAAACTTTGCAGAGAATTGCATCCATGTCCTAAGCAATGCTGTTAATGCATTGCAGGGCACCACCTCCAGCTGTTGGAGCAACTATCCCTACAATATCAAAGGCCTCAATCCAGACCGAACTCCCAAGGGAGAATGCAGCTCTCAGGGTACAAGGAGTGCCTGGGGTCTCTCACTGAGGCTGGGGCAGAGGGAGCTAGTCTCCTTGCCTGCAGAAGGTGTGCAGCAGTACAGGATCTGTGCTGCCGAGGAGGTGCGGGAGGAGGTCAGCAGATTGTGTAGTGTCAGAGATGATAAGAAAGAGATTGAACAGTTCATCTCCAAGACCCTGCAGCCTGAACCCCTAGCTGTATTGAAGGAGGATTGGGTGGTCTGTGCTTAATGAGTTAGGATCATAGAATCATTAAGGGGACTAACTACTAACTATTAACTACTCTTTCTGAGAATAGATTTCTCCTAATTTCCAACCTAAAGGGTTGGAAATGGCGAAGGCTGGAAGCTTGTGACTTCTAACAACAGGAAGAAGGCTCCTGCTCCACCTGCATATCTCCAACTAAAGAACAGGTTTGGCATCCTTAGAGCAGATGAGGGTCTGGGAAGTCTGTACAGTGAAGCATCCAAGCTAACTAAGCCTGAGCCATGCAGCAGTACCAGAAGGAAGTGGCAAGTGATAACAACGGGAAACTCTGTGCTGTAGGGGATGGGGGACCACATCTGCTGACCTGACCTGCTGTGTTGGGAGGCTTACTATTTGCTGGGGGCTTGGATCTGGGATGTTGTAGAGATATTGCAGAGGTTTGTCCGGCCCTCGGACTATTACCCCTTATGAATCATCACCGACAATACTGCCATGGGAGACCTGGAGCATAGCCAGTGTGACTACATGCACCTGGAGGCAATGGGAGAAGTTCATGGGGGCTCAGGCAATATCCTCCTTGATCCTTCCAGTGAGAAGGAAGGATTTGAGGAGGAATGGGAGGATCCTGTGGGTCAACAGTTGGTTGCCCAGCTGGTGATGACAATAGGGATTTGTTTTTTATGACCGTGGGGATTTCTGTTTAAGAATCAAAGACTGCTAAAGAGATGGGATCCACCTGACCAAGTGAGGCAAAAGCATCTTTACCAGCAGGCTGGCCAACCTGGTGAGGAGAGCTTTAAACTAGAAATGACAAGGGAGGTCCACAATCAAATGAGGAAGTGGTGGAATGGGTTGACAAGGAGCGGGTTCAAGGTGTTATGGAAAAAGAGAGAGCTTGTAATCAGAAAAACAGGGCTGAAGGGGAGACACTCTGCTGGATGCAATTCTTACAAACAAGGAAGAACTGTGGTTGGAGCAGCCTGGAAGGTTGTGGGCAGCCTGGGCTGCATTGACCGTGAGATGGTGGAGTTGAGAATCCTGAGAGGAGGGAGCAATGCAAATGGCAGGATCACAACTCTAAATTTCAGGAGAGCAGACTTTGGCCTGTGCAGGGACCTGTTTGGAAGAATCCCACAGGGTAGAGTCCTGGAGAGCAGAGGAGGGTCCAGGGATATTCAAGGATCACCTCCTCCGTGATCAAGAATGGTCCATCCCAGTGAGCAGGAAATCGAGCAAAGGTGGCAGGAAGCCTGTGTGGATGAACAAGGAGCTCCTGACTAAACTCAAACATAAAAAGGAAGCATATGGGAGCCAGAAAAAGGGACAAGTGACCCAGGAGGAATACAGAGACACTGTCTGAGAGTACAGAGATGGGGTTAGGAAAGCCAAAGCCCACCTAGAGTTGAAACTGGCGAGGGATATGAAGGGCAACATTAAGAGCTTCTACGGGTGCATCAGCAGCAAAATAAAGACCAAGGAAAATGCAGGCCTGCTGCTGAATGGGGCAGGGATCCTGAAGACCAAGGACATGGGAAAGGATGAGGTACTGAATGCCTTCTTCACCTCAGTCTTTACTGGTAAGGACTGCTTTCAGGAACCCCAGGCTCCTGAGACCAGAGGAAAAGTCTGGTCTGGGAAAGTTTTTTTATATGTAATGCTAAAGTCTACTGAAGTCAGTGGAAAGACTGTCTGACATTAATGGACTCAGGCTCAGGACCATAGTGCATTCGCATCTGTCAGGTAGACTAGAGCCAGTGTGTAAAGGAACCCATTTTTATCTTAAAATTAATAAAAACTTAGACTTTGCAGTGACAAAAGCATCTTCCATAGGGAAATATATTCCAAAAACTTCTGGAGAGTTCCCTAAATGCAGTGAAATATCTAGTCTCCTTTTCTTTAAATACAGTGCTTACATCAACTCCAGTACACCTTCCTACTCAACAGAATTAAGGAAAGATGACACATGCTACTTTTATATCCTTCGAAATCATTCCCCAAAGTCTCACGTGATGCACAAAAACACCACCACATAAAACAAACCAAGCCAAAATTCTTATGAGGTGTTATCTGTGTTTAACTTACTAGGAATAGGTCTAAGGACATCAGGAATGAGAATCTCCACCAAAGCCTGGTACATCACATGGTCACAATTACAAATCCATTTCAGAATAGACTCATTTTTGCACAGAGTAATCAGTTTTCCTTTTGGAAGTCGACTTTCTATTTCAGTCAGATTGCTGGCGTGAATAAAAGTAACAAAAGAATAAATGAAAATGCATTTACATACAGATAAGAAAAGTACAATGGACTTTGCTTATTTAATAAAAACTTTGTAAAAGTCTCAGTTACATCCAATTGAACCTCTTTACCTTGTTCATATGAAACTGGGGAAAAATGGCCTCCAAAGTTCAGCTCCAGCCCAGAAATTATGCAGAGGTAGCATAAAAATGGTCCTTGGAATTTAAAAGAATGGGACAGTATATTGTGTAAGGACACTTTGTAGTCATCCAAACAAAGGAAAAAATGGAAGATGTATACAGTCATTTCAAGGCTTTGATTTGACACTTGCTGTTATATTATGATGATAGAGTAAAGAGAGACATTTACTGGCCTTGGTTAGTAAATCATGAGATCTGGAAACATGAACAAAACAACTAGTTTTGGAAGAGTCAGGAAGCTAAGTGAGGTTTGGCAGATTTCAGTGTTCTAACCCCCCCCCAGCCGACACTTGCTGAAATGTTTCCTCTAACATCATCCATGTTTCCATCATCATGTTCTCCTAAAGTACCCTCTATTAAACAGGGCTGTTTATTAAATTATAAATAATAGTAAACAATATAATAATGAATTATTATTTATTTAAGAGTGACATATACTGACCTTGCTTCAATAATACCAGTGCCATCAGCTGGAGCAGAAGGAGAATAGCGCCAGAAAGTTTGCCACAATTTTTCTATCAGGCTAAACTGAAGATTCACAACAACATCCACTATTGCCTAAAACAATATAAAACAAGTGCAGATAATCTTCTACCATTTTTCTCCTCCAGCTCCTTCGAGTGGTATAGCTCTCCCCTCCCCTTAGTCAGTTTTCAGAAAAAGTAATACAAATTAAGATTTATAAATAAACAACGTATTTTAATGACTTTTTAGTGATGAATTTTACTAGTGTGCATAGACTCAGATCAGTCCAAGTGAAAATAGAAAGAATTCTCCAGAAAAGAGAGCTTAAGGAAACATATCGGGTGACTTCACCTAAACAGAATTTTTAATGCTATTAAAAACACGTAGGAAAATTGCTATTTCGTTACTTTTTTTACTTTTCTTTTTTTTTTTTCTGGCACCTTCAACAATAATTTTAAGACATTATTTAATATGAAATGTTAACAACCTTAAACAACTTGTTTCTTTAAAACTTGAAGAAAATAGCGAGCTTGTTTTTAACATAAATGTTAGAAATAATAATTTAATAATTTAATCTGATTTCAACCCCTGTAAACAAAAGCAAAGCTCTGCATATATCTAAAGTGTAATTTATCTAAGAATCTCCAAAAATATACATTATTGTATTCCAGTCTCAGTATTCTATTACATATTTTTCTTCTTTCCTGGTAAAGAGAGAAATTTCAGAGAAATCGTTTTTCCAATTTCATTTCTGATGAAATAAGCAAACTATTTGGTTAGCACATCAGATGTCAATAGCCTGCCTGTAATATGTTTTGTGTCAGACATCCAGTTGTACTGATTCTCACTAGAAGACATGAATTTTCAATGAAGAATGATTTATGTGAATGCCTTTTTTCCCTTACCTCACAGTGCTCTCGATAAAGACTTTGCAATGATTTTATGTCTTCAAGAGCAGCACCATCTGGTAGAGAAGATATTTCAACTTCTCCAAACTCTGGAAGTACTCGAGATGTATCTGTTTCCATGACAACATAACAGAAGAAAACCATTGTGAATGGTGCCAACTACAGCTCAATTAGAAAAGA
Organism: Anas acuta; assembly: GCF_963932015.1. NCBI lineage: Eukaryota > Metazoa > Chordata > Aves > Anseriformes > Anatidae > Anas > Anas acuta. The sequence goes on from NC_089016.1 coordinate 17,054,866, forward strand.
TTTAAGAATGATGTAAATATATAAAGTCTAGAAGGTCATAATGCCCAAAGAGGAATGTCTTTCATATTTAATATATTTTAACGTTGCAAAAAAAATTGTTAACAAACCAGATAGCTATTTTTTTTAAGCAAAAGGAAATGTTAAATTATTCTTGGCAGTGTCGTGGTTCCGCTCGAGTGGGCAGCCGAGCTCCACCACAGCCGCTCTCTCACTCCCCCTCCTCAAAGAGGAATGGGGAGAAATATGTGAAAAGAGCTCAAGGGTTGAGATAAGGACAAGAAAATCATGCAATAATTATTGGAACAGGCAAACCAGACTCAGCATAAGAAGACAGATAGTAAGATTTATTGCTCATTACTAACAAGCGAGAGAAGTGAGAAACAAAGGAAAGAAACCAAAAGCACCTTCCCCCCCATCCACCCTCTTCCACCTCCTCCCCCCCGAGCAGCGCAGGGGAACGGGGGAATGGGGGTTATGGTCAATCTACAGCACTTCTTCTCTGCCGCTCCTTCTCGGTCACTCTCGTCCCCTGTGCTGTGGGGTCCATCCCATGGGATGCAGTCCTTGATGAACTGATCCGGCGTGGGCTTCCCACAGGCAGCAGCTCTTCCAGAACTGCTCCAGATATGGGTCCGTACCACGGGGTCCATCCCTCAGGAGAAAACTGCTCCAACCTGGGTCCCCCACGGGCAGCAGCTCCTGCCAGGTCACCTGCTCCTGCGTGGTCTCCTCTCCATGGGCTACAGGTCCGGCCCGGAATCTGCTCCGGCAGGGATCTTCCACAGGCGGCAGCCTCCGTCGGTGCAGGGCCACCTGCTCCACCGTGGTCTCCTCCACGGGCTGCAGCGTGGAACCCTGCTCCACCGTGGTACTCCATGGGCTGCAGGGGGACATCCTGCTTCACATTGGTCCTCACCACAGGCCGCAGGGGACTTCTGCTCCGGCGCCTGGAGCACCTCTCCCCCTCCTTCTACACTGACCTTGGTACCTGCAAGGCTGTTTCTCACTCCCTTGACTCTCCCGGCTGCTGTGTGGCGCAGCGTTTTTTTCCCTGTCTTAAATATGCTCTCACAGAGGCGCAAAACTACATCGCTTATTGGCTCAGATCTGGAAAACAATGGGGCCCTTCCCAAACATGGGGCGGCTTCTAGATCTTTCTCACAGAAACCACCTCTATGGCTCCCTGCTACCAAAACCTTGCCACGTAAACCCACTACAGGCAGGTAGCAGATTAAAATGATTTCACAAGTATATTGTATCTGTATATAAAAAAACCCTAATATATTAAAGAATATGACAGGATAAAGCAGAATATAAGAGGTTAATGTTATTAAATGTTGTTTTTTTGTTGTTGTTGTTTTTATCAATTGAATAGTTTTTGTATTAACATGAATGCAAGGGTTTCCTAGACTCAGCAGCATATATTTATTTGAAATTTACAAGACTTTCAACTATAGACAACATGTACGTTTACTATTGCTCACAAATGTTTCTAAGAGATACACTAGTATCGTGCCATGTGGGGGAATATATTGTCAACCAGGGAGAATGTGGAAGGAAATTTCAAAAACGTGAACTACAGCCTAAGGTTCTCAATGATTTCAGTAACAGCAAGGCTAGGCCAAAGAATGTGGATCTTCAAAATATCAATGTATGAACTCAAAACTAAGTGTACAGTTACTGCAATAAGATATTTAATAGGCTTTTTTACTTTAGCAAATTACTAAATTACCATTTGTTTCCACAAATGGGAAATCAATAAGATCAGTTACATCAACAAATGCAATATATATATATATAATATAATCCCATTTTATGTGCAGGTGGCAGAACACTGGAACAGGTTACACAGAGAGGTTGCGGGGTCTCTCTCCTTGAGGATATGCAAAAGCCTCCTAGACATGGGAAGGCTGGACCCTCCCCCACCCCCCACCCCCCCACGGGCAGGGACACCTCCCACACTAGGCTAGGTTGCTCAAAGCCCCATCCAACCTGGCCTTGAACACTTCCAGGGATGTAGCATCCACAACTTCTCTGGGCAGCCTGTTCCAGTGCCTCACCACCCTCATAGTAAAGAATTTCATCCTTATATCTAATCTAAATCTACCCAATTCTCTATTAGTTTAAAATCTGTTGTGGTTTAACCTGGCAGGCAGCTAAGCACCAAACAGCCATACACTTCCCTCAGCCTGCTGGCCACTCTTCTTTTTATGCAGCCAAGGATTCTGCGCAACCTGCTCTATGTGTCCCTGCTTGAGCAGTGGAGTTGGACCAGATGATCTCCAGAGCTCCCTTCCAACCTAAACCATTCTCTGTGATTTTGTGAGATTCTGTGTGAATTGGGAAGCCAGTGAAAATTACTAAGCTTTTAGGGTAGGATTTTCAACCTGCATTTTTTTTTTATAAAATGCTTCATGGAACTTGCATGGTAGATTTAAAATATATTGCAATGCTAATAGTCTTTTCACATTTTTCATTTTATATCTGTATGATGCATATTAAATATTGCATGTCTTACAATATATGATATTAAGCTCCTATTAGTAACTTTTTTTGTTCTGTTATCAGTGAGTGTTTTAAACAGGGCAGCATAACTAAAAATAATTATTGTATTTGTATGACGATGTTCATGGCTGTATGGGGTTTATGTGGCAAGGTTTTGCCAGCAGGGGGCTGCAGGGTGGCCTCTGTGAGAAGAGACCAGGAGCTGCCCCCATGTTGGACACAGCCTGTTCCAGCTGCCTCCAAAAGGGACCCACTGCAAGCCATACAGCAAAGCTGGTGGCACCTTTGTGAAAGCATAGTTAAGAAAGGTTTAAAAAACCAAACAAACAAAAGAAACAACACTGCACGGCAGCTGTGTAATAGAGGAGTGGAGTGAGAGAAACAACCCTGTAGACACCAATGTCAGTGAAGAAGAAGAGGGAGGAGGTGCTCCAGGCGCTGAAGCAGAGGCTCCCCTGCAGCCCATGGAGAAGATCATGGTGAAACAGGCTGTCTTCCTACAGCCCATGAAGGAACACATTGGAGCAGATATCCACCCTGCAGCCCGAGGAGGACCCCACACTGGAGTAGTTGGATATGGCCTGAAGGAGGCTGTAGCCTGTGGAGAGCCCACGCTGGAGCAGACCCCTGGCAGGAACTGCATCCTATGGATAAGAGCCCATGCAGGAGTAGGTTTTCTGGCAAGAACTGCAACCCGTAGGGGACCCATGCTGGAGCAGTCTGTTCCTGAATAACTGCGTCCCATGGGAAGAAACCATGTAGAAGCAGTTTGTGAAGGACTGCACCCTGTGGGAGGGGCCTCTTGCTTGAGCAGGGGAAGAGTGTGAGGAGGAGGGAGCAAAGAGATGAAATGCTATGGACTGAACACAACCCCCATTCCCCATCCCTCCCCCCCCCCCCCCCCCCCCAGCACCAGGGGATGGAAGGCAGAAGAATCAGGAGTGAAGTTGAACCTGGGAAGAATGGGGGGTAGGGGGAGGGTCTTTTTAGTTTTGGTTTTAGTTCTCACAATCATACTTTGTAGTTAATTGGCAATAAAATAATCTTCCCTGAGTCTGTTTTCCCCATGATGGCAATTGGTAAGCAATCTCCCTGTCCTCTATCTTGACCCTCACACTTTTTCATTGCATTTTCTTCCACTGTCCTGCTGAGTAGGGGGAGTGAGAGAACAGCTTGATGGCACCTGGCGGCCAGACAAGGGTTAACCCGCCACAGTGGTGATAATGGATTTTACTTTATTTATACAACAATACAACACATCTTTTCATACCTAAAAACTGTCGATGATGTTGACTTTGGGCAATTATAGTTTGTTCAGCAGATGTGCCTGTTTGTTGACCACTTCCTGTGAAACCATCTGCAACTCCATCCACTTTTTGCACAGGCTTGTACCTACAAAAATATCAAATACAAAATTATCCTTTATGTTTACTTTTTCATAAGTGCAATATTACAATCTGTTCTGCCTTATTTCTCAGTCTCAAAATGCAGTTTTGCTAGTTTAGATACAAGTAAAAATTAACATCAGAATAATTGTAGTAAGGAAAGCCAGAACATTGGCAATGCAAAATTCATATAGATGATAGCACAGCACAACTACCTATTTCTAGTGGAATTTAGTTTAAAAACTACGACCTAAAGTTCATTTATACTAAACAGAATCAAAATCTTTCCTTTTCCAAAGAACTTAAAGTCCCAGGAATCAAGTAGCTCAAAAATAAGTTTTCATCACCTTAAAAAGGGCCATACTACTCTTTGGAGACAAAGGAAAAGAAATAATTTTTAAATGCAACAAACTTCTCATGAGCTCAGAAGGTCTGAGAAGACTACTCAGACTTAAACTCTTCATATGTTGACTCACAAAAGCTTTTATGAAGGATAAAAGGAACAAAAAGACTAGTAGGAATGCTGGCTTGGATGGTCAGATTCTAAGATCATCACACTGACAGGCTGAAGATCCAGCCTGCAATTCCGCACACATCTAAAAATTAATTCTGTCCCATTGCACTGTGCAGATTATAAAGCTTTGTACTAACTTTAGGAAGGTCAACACATTCCACTCTGGAAATTCTCCTCTCAAGAAGCAGTTGAGTCAGCTCTGAGCATGTTCTCATTTTGATCTTATTAAACAGATACTAGTAATGCTCCATGTAACTACTTAGATTTTAGCTTATGAGACTGCACCCTGTGGGAGGGACCTCTTGCTTGAGCAGGGGAAGAGTGTGAGTAGGAAGGAGCAGAAGAGATGAAGTGTTATGGACTGACCGCAACCCCAATCTCCCCCCCCCCCCCCCGCATCCTGAGACTACTACTACTACTGAGAGTGACTGCAAAATGGTGGTGTTCTCTGTTCTTGGTGAAGTCAGGATGGGGGGTCAGTAAAGCTGCTACCTTGGACTTCCGGAGGGCAGACTTTGAATTGAGAAAATCACCCCTGTACCCTTAGTAAGTTTGCAGACGACACCAAGTTGGGGGGGGAAGGGGGGCAAGTGTCAATCTGCGGGAAAGTAGAAAGGCCCTGCAGAGGGACCTGGACAGGTTGGATCAATGGGCAGAGGCCAATGGGATGATGTTCAACATGCCTTGGCTGGCAGACTCAGTTCATAACTATGTGGCTCCGAGACTGGTGCCAGTGGCAGAACTTTGGGTCACGGGAAGTTCTACGCGACACCAGGCCTGCTGACACCAGATGGGATACACCTCTCTATCGGGGGGGGGAAAGGATTTTTGTACAGGAGTTAGAAGGGCTGATTGATTGGGCTTTAAACTAGAGTTGAAGGGAGAAAGCCGCACCTCGAGTACTGTGTTCATTTTTGGGCCTCTCGCTACAAGAAGGACATGGAGGTGCTCGAGCAAGTCCAGAGAAGGGCAACCAAGCTGGTGAGGGGTCTGGAGAACAAGTCTTATGTGGAGCAGCGAATGGATAGGGATAGTCTTATGAGGAGTGGCTGAGGGAGCTGGGCTTGTTCAGCCTGGAGAAGAGGAGGCTCAGGGGCGACCTTATTGCTCTCTACAAATACCTTAAAGGAGGATGTAGCGAGGTGGGGGTTGGTCTGTTCTCCCACGTGCCTGGTGATCTTTGATCTTATTAAACAGATACTAGTAATGCTCCATGTAACTACTTAGATTTTAGCTTATGAGAAAGATCCCATAAGAATCAGGCATCCAAAATTCTGGGCATTCCTGACATTTTTAACTATACTATAACATAGGACATGTGATATTATGATAGCGTGCTCCCCCCCCCCCCCCCCCCCATACTTCTCGTTGCCCAGAGAAGTAGTGGATGCTGCATCCCTGGAGGTGTTCAAGACCAGGTTGGATGAGGCCCTGGGCAACCTGATCTAGTGGGTGGCATCCCTGCTCATGACAGGGGGTTTGGAATTAGATGATCTTTAAGGTCCCTTCCAACCCAAAGCATTGAATGATTCTATGAAAGTGAATGAGTGTTGTGAGTATGCTTCACTGGTGGAGACCAGATAATGCTAAGTGAGGATGAAGCAAACAGCTGTTGGGGTCCATGAGTTTTCTCAAATTCAGGACCTGACCCAGCAGATAAGCCCCATTCTCTCACCAGCCGAGTAGCTTATTGGGCTGGGGCAATAGACAGACACCATGGAGCAGGGTGAACCCTCCATAGTCCCTATTAAATCTCTAAGTGAGGTCTTTATAGCTGTCACAAAAGCCGCTTGCATACAGGCCATGCACAAACAAGAGACCCACAATGTCCCACTATCTGCTACAGGAGATTTTGCAATGGTAAAGTCACTGATGAGAGAAGCCCTGGAAATTCTTAAACCATACTTAGTTGCAAAATGAGATGAGATCCAAAGAGACACAGAACATAATGCAACACAAGGTGACGATGCGCAGAATGTCCTTAAGCAACTCCCTACATGGGCAGAATTAATGCACTGCATTGTTAACCATGAAAAATGTGCTGGGAGGAAGCACCAGCTGAAAAAAAAAAACAACAAACAAACAACTGAACACCTGCAGAAGAGATCATAAGGTGAGGAGACCTGTAAAAATGGGAACAGAAACTGAACTAAAGGAAAATAATTCTAGAAACCTGCAAGTGCAATCTTGAGAACAGAGAACTGAGTTATGGAAAAAAGCATTAGCTCTACGTATTCCCAGAACTGCAATGCAAGGTCAGCCTACTGCCATTATCTTGAGTCTGATCAAAGCATTCCACACAGGAGATACCAGCAAAAGGAGGTATCGCATTTCAGAGAACCATAGAATCATTAAGGTTGGAAAAGACCTCCAAGATCATGTGGTCCAACCATCCCCCTACCACCAATATCACCCACTAAACCATGTCCCTAAGCACCAAGTCCAGCCTTTCCTTAAACACCCCCAGGGACAGTGACTCCACCACCTCCCTGGGCAACCCATTCCAGTACCTGACTACTCTTCCTGAGAAGAAATTTCTCCTCGCTTCCAATATGAACCTCCCCTGCAGTAACTTGAGGCCATTCCTTCTTGTTCTAACTCTGGTTATCTTTCAGAAGAGGCCGACTCCCAGCTCCCCACAATTTCCTTTCAGGTAGTTGTAGAGAGCAATAAGGTCTCCCCTGAGCCTCCTCTTCTCCAGTATAAACAACCCTAGCTCCCTCAGCCGTGTGAGAAACGTGGTATATATGGTTGTCGTGGTTCCGCTTGAGTGGGCAGCTGAGCTCCACCACAGCCGCTCTCTCACTCCCCTCCTCAAAGAGGAATGGGGAGAAAATATGATGAAAAGGGCTCAAAGGTTGAGATAAGGATAAGCAGATCACGCAGTAATTATTGTAACGGGCAAAACAGACTCGGCATAGGGATATAGTAAGATTTATTGCTTATTACTAACAAGCGAGAGAAGTGAGAAACAAAGGAAAGAAACCAAAAGCACCTTCCCCCCCATCCACCCTCTTCCACCTCCTCCTCCCGAGTGGCGCAGGGGAACGGGGGAATGGGGGTTATGGTCAGTCTACAGAACTTCTTCTCTGCCGCTCCTTCTCGGTCACTCTCATCCCCTGTGCTGTGGGGTCCATCCCACGGGATGCAGTCCTTGACGAACTGATCTGGCGTGGGCTTCCCACAGGCAGCAGCTCTTCCAGAACTGCTCCAGATATGGGTCCGTACCACGGGGTCCATCCCTCAGGAGAAAACTGCTCCAACCTGGGTCCCCCACGGGCAGCAGCTCCTGCCAGGTCACCTGCTCCTGCGTGGTCTCCTCTCCATGGGCTACAGGTCCGGCCCGGAATCTGCTCCAGCAGGGATCTTCCACAGGCGGCAGCCTCCGTCGGTGCAGGGCCACCTGCTCCACCGTGGTCTCCTCCACAGGCTGCAGCATGGAACCCTGCTCCACCATGGTACTCCATGGGCTTCAGGGGGACATCCTGCTTCACCATGGTCCTCACCACAGGCCGCAGGGGACTTCTGCTCCGGCGCCTGGAGCACCTCTCCCCCTCCTTCTACACTGACCTTGGTACCTGCAAGGCTGTTCCTCACTCCTCTCACTCTCCCAGCTGCTGTGTGGCGCAGCATTTGTTTTTTTTTTCCCTGTCTTAAATATGCTCTCACAGAGGCGCAAAACAACATTGCTTATTGGCTCGGCTCTGGTCAGCAGTGGGGCCCTTACCAAACATGGGGCAGCTTCTGGATCCTTCTCACAGGAACCACCCCTATGGCCCCCTGCTACCAAAACCTTGCCACGTAAACCCACTACATTAGACTATACAGGGCCACAATGTGGCTGTCTGCATCCAGAAAAGAAAAAGGCTAGTTTCACCTTCTGTTGCAAGATGAATAGGAAAAAGACTTTTACTATGTCACAGGTAGGGGATGGCAACTCACAGTGTCCCAGTAGTGACAAATGTTGATGAATAGTGCATTTCAGTGGCTACACTACTACCAACCTTAGGACAGTGATTAATGTGACATGAGGAAATTAGATCAATGACACTACCTACCTCTCAACCCACCACAATTTGTTTAACTCCAACCTCATCAGTAAAAGACGAATTGACCCCACAATTTTCTGAAATTGGGCCATATGTAATCAAAGACACAGGCCAACAAAAAGTGTTATTTAATCCATCTTGGATAGTTAAATGAGTAGAACCAATGATGCAAATTAATATTTCCATAATCAAGCCAATTTTTCACCATTTCTAAGTACATCTTATTCAGGGTGGGTGGCATGGTAACATGGACAGACCCTTGCCTCTCCTGGCAGACAAGGACAGATATGACTGGTATCATAGGAACAGGATTGGGAGTTTTGAATACAGTAGATACAGAAATGCTCATAAATAAACTGAGCACAACAAAAAGTGATCTAAGCAAGTTAGAGCATCCATTGTGATCTTCCCTATTAGCAGTAGGAACCAACCAGTGGTTAATATCTGTTGCCTCAGTGGGAAAGAATTAATGAAAGAGACCATGATTTTATTTTGGATATGCTTGGTACAACTCAGACCAATGTGTCACTAGCTCTAGGTTGTATCCAAGGTCAGCTATGGATGCAGACTGCCATAGCAGTAATTATAAAGGAAGGTGAGGGAGGCACTTTACCCATGGAAGTTCAAAAAGTAATTTGGGATAATACAACCACATTTGAGAAAGAATTCCAGTCCTGGTGGTATTTAGTCAATTTCACTTATGACCCTATCAACAATAAGGCTATGGCTTTTGTCTTAACAATATGCAATGCATCAGAATATACTATATATCCAATTGTTGCATTGGGCTTATATCATAATGGGACTATACCCATTAGAACATAGAGTATGAGCTTAACGAAATGGGAACAGATGACAAACTGTTGATGTAGATGCATGCGTTGTGCAGGAACAACAAGAATTTATTTGTGAGAACAACACCATCAAAGCCCAGGACATCTGTCTAGGCACAGAACAAAATGTTTGTCACTTTGTAATACACCTTAATGAGACTCCTGGACTGTGCTTATATATATTGGCAAGGGGTGTGTTTGTATGAGAATCCTCTGTGAATTTATATTCGTAGGGAGTATTGCTGTAAATACAAGTAATCATCCAAATATCTGTATTTGCAATTTTTACTATGATTATAGGATGTGACTTTAATTACTCAGCTCCTGTTACATCTCATCAATTGTTAAAATCAAATTACAAATTATATCAGAGTCTATTGCCTATTCCTATTGGAATGAACCTCACATTAGTGAAGAAGCTACTGCAACATGATGCTTTGCACAAACCATATATGAAGTAATGGACAGAAAACCTTTATTACCATCCATCATGATGGTTGGTAAATTCAGGCTCTGCATCACCTGAACCTGGTACGGAGAGCTGATTGAATAACAGTGAGCAGCATTGTGGGGGGGCCTGGGTGACACTGATGGGGAAGAGGGGATGTGTTGACCAAGGATGGCACCAGATCAGAGCCTACCCCATAACAGAAGCCACCCTGGCTTGGGAAATAACAGAAGATATCCTGTCCTGAGAGATAACAGAAGCCATCCCACCCTGCAATAAAGAACTGCCATTCTGAAGAAACATAATGTATATGTGTTGAGAAATGATTGGACTATAGCAGATGAAATAAAGATTGTATGTGTATAAGAAAACAGGGGAAATTTTGAGTGGGTTCCCTCCTCTGAGGCACCCAGCTCGATTTGATATATGGGTACCATTAAATTCTTTCTGTTTTAATTAAGAGTCGACTCTTTGAGTGAATTCCGGATACCTGGGGAGACCCATTTTACTAGGGGAAACAATGTGACCCACTAACAATTCAAATATTTACTGAGTCTCGATTTTTTGTATTATCTCAAAAATCCAATTCATGCACTTATATAATTTATTGGTACTCTATTTTCATTAAAAATAAAGCCTTATAATCTTTTGGCTTGCTGATAAACAAACTCTAAGTGTTTTAGAAAAAGAAACCAAACTAAGCTCTAAAAATTTCAGGGAACTACAGGCCAGTCAGCCTCACCTCAATCCCTTGGAAAATGATGGTGCAGCTAATCCTGGAAACCACTTCTAGTCACATGGATGAGAAAATCATCAGTAGTCAGCATGGATTCACCGAGGGAAAGTCATGTTTAACCAACTTGATAAGTTTCTGTAATGAAATGAGTGGCCTGGTAGACAGGGAGAAAGCAGTGGACATTGTCTTAACTGAATTTAGGAAGGGATTCTAACAGAAAGGGATTCTATAGATACTTTTCTCAGAAAAGAAAGGCCAAGGAGAGTGTACCCCCCTCTGATGGATGAGAAGGGTGAACTGATAACAACAGACATGGAGAAGGCTGAGGTACTCAACAACTTCTTTGCCTCAGCCTTCACTGCCAGTCAGGCTTCCCAAGGTTTTCTTTTCCCTGAACCCGTAGATGGAGGCTGGAGGAGCAATGTCCCACCCACGGTAAGTGAAGAGCAGGTTCGAGACCATCTGATGAAACTAAACTAGTACAAGTCTATGGGGCCTGATGACATGCATCCCAGAGTCCTGAGGGAACTGTCTGATGTAGTTGCCAAGCCTCTCTCCATCATATTTGATGGCTGGCAGTCAGGCAAAGTCCCTGGTGACTGGAAAAAGGGAAACATAACTCCCATTTTTAAATAGGGTAGAAAGGAGACCTGGGGAACTACAGACTCGTGAGCCTCACCTCTGTGCCTTGCAAGATCATGGAAAATATCCTCCTGGAAGCAATGCCAAGGCACATGCAAGACAAAGAGCTGATCCAAGACAGCCAGCATGGCTTCACCAAGGGTAAATCATGCCTGACCAATCTGGTGGCTTTCTATGATGGAGTGACTACATCAGTTGACAAAGGAAGACCGACCGATGTCATCTACCTGGACTTTGTAAGGCCTTTGACAGGGTCCCACATGACATCCTGGTCTCCAAATTGGAGAGAGAAAGGTGGATCATTCAATGGATAAGGAATTCGCTTGAAGGTCACAACCAGAGAGTGGTGATCAACGGCTCTATGTCCAAGTGGAGGCCGGTGACGAGTGGTGTCCCTCAGAGGTCTTTCCTGGGACCCCTGGTACTGTTTAATATCTTCATTAATGACATAGACATTGGGATCAAGTGCACCCTCAGCAAATTTGTAGATGACACCAAGCTGAGTGGTGCAGTCAATACAACAGAAGGAAGGGATGCCATCCAAAGGGACCTGGACAGGCTTGAGAAGTGGGCCCACAGGAACCTAATGAGGTGTTCAATAAGTCTAAGTGCAAGGTGCTACATCTGGGCCAGGGCAGTCCCGGACATGAGTACAGACTGGGTGAAGAACTCATTGAGAGCAGCCCTGCAGAGAAGGACTTGAGGGGTTCTGGTGGATGAGAAGCTCGACATGAGTCAGCAGAGAAGGCCAACTGCATCTTGGGCTGCATCAACAGGGGAGTGGCCAGCAGGTTGAGGGAGGGGATTGTCCCCCTCTTCTCTGCCCTTGTGAGGCCCCTCTTGGAGTACTGCATCCAAGTCTGGAGCCCCCAGCACAAGAAGGATGTGGAGCTGTTAGAGTGGGTCCAGAGGAGGGCCACAAAGATGATCAAGAAGCTGGAGCACCTCTCCCACGAAGATAGGCTGAGAGAACTGGGGCTGTTCAGCCTACAGAAGACAAGGCTCTGGGGTGACCTCATTGCATCCTTTCAGTACTTAAAGGGGTCTTATAAAAAAGATGGAGAGAAACTCTGTGCTCAGTCAGATATTGAAAGGACTAAGGGGAATGGTTTTAAACTAAAAGAAGAGAGATTTAGATGAAAGGTTAGGAGGAAATTCTTCACTCAGAGGGTGGTGAGGCACTGGAACAGGTTGCCCAGAGAGGCTGTGGATGCCCCATCCCTGGAGGTGTTCAAGACCACATTAGATGAGTCCCTGGGCAACCTGATCTAGTGGGTAGCATCCCTGCCTATGGCATGGGGGTTGGAACTAGATGATCTTTGAGGTACCTTCCAACCCAAGCCATTCTATGATTTTTTGATTCTATGTCTTTAGGAAGAGCTTTGACACTGTCTCCCATGAGATCCTCACAGAGAAGCTGCTGATGTACGGGCTGGATGGGCAGACAGAGAGGGGAATTAAAAGCTGGTTGAACAACTGGGCCCAGAGGGGCACAAAGTCTAGTTGGAGGCCAGTCACTAGCAGTATACCCTAGGGGTCAACACTGGGTCCAGTCCCCACTTCTTCCCCATTTTCCCAGGCTGATCTTCATACCTTCATTCCAGACTCCTCTTTTCCCCATTGTTATTACTGCAGGTTACACATAGTCCCTTCAATAAGGCAATGAGCAGTGTAAGGAGGCAGGCAGGGAGCTGTCATGATCAGTACATAACAGTATCTCTCTTCTGCTCCTTCCTTCTCACACTTTTCCTGTGCTCCAGATTGGATTCTCCATGGGCTGCAGTTCCTTCATGAAAGAACAAACTGCTCCAGTGTGGTCTCTTCCACAGGCTGCTCTGTGAATACCTGCTCTGGTGCTATGGAGTTCCTCCTTCTCCTTTTTCTCTGACCTTGGTGTTTGTACTGCTTTCTCACCACCACCACCCCCTCCCAGCCTGTGTGGTATATTTTTGCCCTGTCTTAAAAATGTTTTCACAGAAGTACCACCAAATTTGCTGACTGGCTCAGCTTTGGCCTGCAATGGGTCTGTCGGTGAGCCAGCTGAAACTAGCTGAGTGTGGCACAGAGAAGCCCATTAACCACTAGCAAATCCTTGCCCCGCATACCCAATAACATGAATGTGACATATGTAGGAAAGTTGCATGACCTTCAAATCAAGAAAGAATGAAGAAAAGTGAGCTGTAGCATAAATTCAGTCTACACCATTTGTCAAGAAGTAAAGAACTAGAGGTGCCTATCCAATGAGATGGAATTGATGGAAGGGGGTTGAAATTGATACAAATGAACAGAAAAAGCTGACATAACTGACAGCTGATTCAAAAGGACAGAAGATAAATACATTTTTCCAAGAATTTTCCAGAAAGGAAAAGGGAACATTTGTGATTCTTAGATTCTCTTCACTCTGAATGTCTTCTTATAAGAGAATTATTGCACAGATGTTAAAATGACTTTTTTTAGTTCTTAAATAAGATTAGAAACATTAGTAAAAACAGAAAATGAAGATTAATACTATAATTTGCTTTGTTAGGACTAAGTCCTTTAACTCACATTAAAACATGCTAGAGTTCTGAATAATGAAAGATAAATTTTATATAAGTTACAGATATACATCAAACTTCTCAAATATATAGAATCATAGAATCACAGAATATCCCGAGTTGGAAGGGACCCATAAGGATCATCAAGTCCAACTCCTGGCACCACACAGGTCTGCCCAAAAGTTTAGACCATGTGACTAAGTGCACAGTCCAAACACTTCTTAAAATCTGACAGGCTTGGTGCAGTGACTACTTCCCTGGGGAGCCTGTTCCAGTGTACAACCACCCTCTCGGTGAAGAACCTCTTCCTGATGTCCAGCCTAAACTTACCCTGCCTCAGCTCAACACCAGTCCCATGGGTCCTATCACTGGTGATTAAGGAGAACAGGTCACCTGCGTCTCCACTCCCCCTCGCGAGGAAGTTGTAGACCGCGATGAGGTCCCCCCTCAGCCTCCTCTTCTCCAGGCTGAACAGGCCAAGTGACCTCAGCCGCTCCTCATATGTCTTCCCCTGTAGTCCCTTTACCATCTTTGTCGCCCTCCTCTGGACACTCTCCAGCAGTTTCATGTCCTTTTTATACTGTGGTGCCCATAACTCCACACAGTACTCAAGGTGAGGCAACACAAGTGCAGAGTAGAGGGGGACAATCACTTCCCTTGACCGACTAGCGATGCCATGCTTGATGCATCCCAGGATATAGTTGGCCTTCCTGGCTGCCAGGGCACACTACTGGCTCAGTTTCAACTTGCTGTCAACCACAACCCCCAGATTCCTCTCTGCGGGGCTGCTCTCCAGTGTCTCGTCGCCCAGTCTGTACGTGCAGCCAGGGTTGCCCTACCCCAGGTGCAGGACTCGGCACTTGCCTTTGTTAAACTTCATGTGGTTGGTGATCGCCCAGCTCTCCAATCTGTCTAGATCTCTCTGCAAGGCCTTTCCACCCTCATCAGGGTCCACAACTCCTCCAAGTTTGGTGTCATTGGCAAATTTGCTCAGAACTCCTTCTAGTCCTACATCCAAATCATTTATAAAAACATTGAAGAGGACTGGCCCTAAAATGGATACTTGAGGGTCCCCACTAGTGACCATCCGCCAGCCTGATGTGGCCCCATTAACCACAACCCTTTGAGCCCTGCCCATCAGCCAATTGCTCACCCATCGTATGATGTTTTTGTCTAGCTGTATGCTGGACATTTTGTCCAGTAGGATCCTATGGGAAACCATGTCAAAAGCCTTGCTGAAGTCCAAAAAGATCACATCAGCTGGTTTCCCTTGATGGACTAGATGGGTGATCTTATCATAAAAGGAAATCAAATTTGTTAAACAGGACCTACCCCTTTTGAACCCATTCTGGCTGTGACCTATGACTGCGCTGTCCCCCAGGTGTGCTTCAATAACTCCCAGGATAATCTTCTCCATAATTTTACCAGGCACTGACATGAGACTGACAGGCCTGTAGTTACCAGGGTCTTCTTTCTTGCCCTTCTTGAAAATTGGCACAACATTTGCCAGCTTCCAGTCTACTGGGACCTCTCCAGATTCCCAAGATCGTTGAAAAATAATTGAGAGAGGTCCCGCGATGACATCAGCCAGTTCTTTAAGCACCCTGGGATGGACCCATGGACTTGTATGGATCTGGGTGGAGCGGCAAATCCTGCACACGTTCAGGGTCGGTTGGGAGTTTGTCATTCCCACCGTCATGGTCCTCTCGCTCAGGGCACCCAGGGTCCTGAAGCCTATCATCAACATTGAAGACAGGTGAAGAAGGCATTAAACGTCTCTGCTTTGCCGATGTCATTGTCTGTGATGATACCTTCCCCGTCAAGTAGCGGACTGATGTTTACTTGGTTCTCCTTTTTCTGTTAACATATCTAAAAAAACTTTTTTTATTGTCTCTCAATGATATGGCCAGCTTCAACTCTAGTTGGGCTTTGGCCGCAGGAATTTTCTCCCTACAAACACGAACAGCATCCCTGTATTCCTTCTTTGTTGCCTGACCCTCCTTCCAACAGCCGTACACTTTCTTTTTCCGTCTAAGCTCCAGTAGAATATCCCTGGTCAGCCAGGCCAGCCTTCTGCCCCGCCTGCCTGCCTTCTGATATTTTGGAATCACCTGATCTTGTGCTTTTAGGAGGCAGTGCTTAAAGACTGACCAGCACTGATGGACGCCAATGCCTTCAAAAGCAGCTTCCCAGGGGACCTTGCTGGCTAGTTCCCTGAGCAGCCTGAAGTCTGCTTTCCCCATATCCAGGGCTGAAGTTTTGGTGGCAGTTTTCCTTCTGTCACCATAAATTCTAATTCAAATAATAAATAAATAAATTCAAATATATACTAAGCATGTTTCATAACTGTAGCAAAGTCTTAGTTCAGAAATGCAGTTGTTGTTGTGCAGCTTAAGGAATCATGGTTTGCTATTTTTGCTTTTATTGTCTAGATGTGTCTCTTTTTTCCCCCCTTCTCCAAACCCTAGCTTCTGAGGTCTAGTAAATACATGAGAATCTTGATTTTCATTAACATAAATAACAAAATACTTGGATGTTTCCAAAATGTTCAGAAAAACTGCATCATGTGCTCTGTCATGTCTGCTGGTATCAGACTCCAGTAATATCAATTGCAGAACTGCCAAACCTTTATTTTTCACAGAAGTTAAGCAGTTCATCTTTGCCACATAGATAAGGACAGGTAAGTCTTGAAGAACTAGAAATATGAACAAAATACTTTCATTTATTTAACAGCTTACCTATGTTTCTGCTGCATGGGTTGTTGTCTCATAGCCATATATTGCATATCCTCTTGTAACCGATTAAGGGGAGAATCTGGTTTGACACGGATCCCATAATAATGATATTTGGAATTTCCCCTTTATGAAAGAACAAAAATAGCATTTTTATGCATATACAACATACTTTACAATTTGCCTTGACTGGAAAACAGTACATACAAGTTAGGCTTGACTTTCCTCTCACACTAGTATAAAACTTGTATAACTACACCAGCTTCTGGAAATCATTTCACTTTAACTATATTTTCCAGCATTTGACCATTGCATTTCATTTAAATAGAATAAAGAAAATAAACCATATAAATGACTTATGCAGTCACGGGGAATAAAACAATTCCATAAGTGGGGTATGCTCCTGAGTGAGTGAGGGTGTATGTATATTTCACTAGTCAACTTCAAACCTGATCATCTGGAAAGCGTGAATAGAATTGGGCTATCTATATTCATACTTATGTGAGCGCTGTTGGTGTCTCTGTGGATGCTAGTAGAGACATTACTCTGTTAGCTTGTGTGGTTGACTGTGATGGTGTTATGTTTGCATTTGCATCTTTGGAACACATTCAGTCTCATGACTATCTGGACATCCAAATGGGAACAGCAGAATCTGCATCCATTGGACTGAGATAGGAGATATCTCCTGTGTCTTAAGAGTACACAGGATTTGGCAATACCAGACTGGGAAGCAGTAATCCCTTAGGTCCTGAAGTCCACTGAATTTGGCAACTCCTTTAACATAAGGTTTTAAATATTTTCTGTTTGCTTGTTTATTTTTTTAACATACAAGCTTCACGTTCACAATTATTATTGATATTTTCTATTATACTTTAAGATTTCATTAATGCAAACCTGGTTCCCAGTCTTCTGGTCCGTAATCCCATGAAGATTGACCGTATGAGTTTCCCAAAGGAAGCAGCATTGACTGGATCTAACTTGTGCTCCTGACAATGACGTAAGTAATGATTGTAAAGGGTACTTCTGGGGAGGCTCACTCCTTCTGCAGTTTCATAGTTGTCTAAAAGCCATTGGAGCTATATCAAATATGAAAGATTGAACATATGTAAATTCAGTGTTACTCTACTAAAATAATCTTAACTGTACAAAACAAGCCTTAGATATTTTTAAGATCACTCCAAAGGCATATTAAAGTCACTTTGTTCTTCAAGCTATTATAATCTCTTTAAATACTAGATATGCAACGATGCCTTAGTATCTTTTAGAATTACAAGGAAATAAAACTCACTGCACTTGTGACCTCAGATAGCTTCACTTCTAAAAATATTTCAGATTTAGTACCATACATTAACAAAGTTATTTATGCTTTGATGACAAATTGTTCTCGCTCCAAGGAAATAAAATAATCAATGTAATTTGTATAAATTGCAGAAAACAAACTGCTTGGATTAAACACAGTAACAATACTTCTGTAATTTTGGAATTTTATACTGCTTTTCTTCACCTGAAATTAACAAAAGACAAAAAAATAGTTTATTCTTTGTATTTGGAAGAAAATAAACCCTATTCATTTAAATGAAGTACTATTAAATATAAGGTAAAAGCAATCTAGATAACACTAAAAACAACTGGTACATCTGTAAAATATTATGGGCCCGGTTCCCTTCTGTTGTAAGCTGTTTGGCTTTGACTTTGAAGAGGAACAGAATGAGTTGTGGTTTTTTTTCTCCATGTAATTAGTATCTAATAGTAAAACAGTATCTAATACATCATTGTAACTTACACATAGTATACATTCAAAAATATAGAACAAATAGTAACTAACATACACACAAAACCCAAATAAAACAGTCACTTTAATGACATTGAATGGTAGAGGAGGATGACAGAATAAAATGGAAATATTTTTAGTGTTCATATGTAAATTCTGTGGTTTCAGTTTTTTGCGATGCTAAAATTTTACATAGTGTACAACCCCCTCCCCCATGGTTTCATATCCTTGGAATTTCCCTTCAATTTCAGCTTGAATAATTCCTAAATTTTGTTTTCTCCTTGCATTTACTTTGCGTATTTTCTTAATTATGTGTCCTGGTTTCAGTTAGAACAGAGTTAATTTTCTTCCTAGAAGAAAACAAATCAGCATGATCATCCAAATTTTACAGGTTCAGAAATCTTACTAAAATTCTGGGCTTAGTTTGAGCATCCAAGCCATGGATTTGTTTTTGGCATTTGGAACAAAATTTTATTCATTTCAATTCAGTCCACCAAAGCAATTAATATGACAAAAATATAAGTGTATGAACTACAGTAAAAGATATAGAAGGTTAATGAGACATTCAGTATGTTACTCTGCAAGGTTATTTACTAACAGAGCACTGAAAAAATTCTGTTCCACTGATCTTTGGTATAATTTGTAATTTAAAGAACACAAATATCAATATTTTAATGTCCATTACTCATGAATGTACTGGGTCTGGCTGGAATGTTAACTTTCCCTGCAGCAGCCCATACAGTGCTGTGCTCTGCACTTGTAGCTAGAACAGCAGTGGTATCAAACCAGTGTTGTGTCTGCTGCTGAGCAGTGCTGGCATAGCATCAGGACTCTCTCTAACCCTCCTAGGGGGTGGGCAAAAAGTGAAAAGAGAAATATCACCAGGGCAGCTGACCTAAACCAACCAAAGGGATATTCCATACCATATGATGTCACACTCAGCAATAAAAGGTGGAAACAGGAAGAAGAGGGGAGGGGTGGGCTCTCATTGTGAAAACGTCAGTCCTCCTCCCGAACACCAGCTACGTGTGTTGAGGCCCTGCTTCAAGGACGTGGTCAAGCATCACTCATTTGTGGGAAGCAGAGAGTAATTTCTTTCCTCTGCACTTCCACATAGCCTTTATTTCTTTGTTTGTTTGTTTTCCTCTCTTTTTTTCCTTTCCCCCTCCCTTTCCCCTTTCCCTTTTTTTTTTCCCTTTAGTTAAATTGTTTAGTTCATAATAATCTTTCTATTATTATTATTATTATTATTATTATTATTATTATTATTATTATTATTATTATTATTATTATTATTTCCCTTTAATTAAATTATCGTTATCTCAACCTGTGAGTTGTTCTTTGCTTTACTTCTTCCCCTCCTCATCTAAGGAGGGGAGGTGAGAGAGTGGTTGTGGTGTTTAGCTGCCTAGCACGGTAAAACCACCACAGTCCTTTTTGGCGCCCAACGTGGAGCATGAAGGGTTGAGATAACAATAGAATTGATTAAAACGCTTATAACTAACACACTTACTTGCTAGTCACCATGTTCAGTGTCCTGTTAATAATGGCTTGTTTGATCATATGTCATGCAATCCGTGTCATGGTCTCCTTTCTCCTCTATATCCGATCCGAGAATATGCTACAATCTGTGTTTGTTTTTTTGAATTCGCTGTGCTGCCAACCACTGGCCTTGAATTTAATCTGGCATTCAGGCTGTGCACTGTTATCATTTCGGTCTCATGGAAACTATCTTTTAGAGAATATTCAGAACTATACTGCCTTCCTTTCCTCATCTGGAAGTCAGTTTATGAATAATATCAGGAATTGTACCTCCTTCTTCTTTCCCAGGGGGCTAATTATAACATTTTTTGAGTACTTTGAGTAGCCATGTGTAACCCATGTATTGCTATTTCTAATTCTGAATAACGGGTTTCCTTTTCTCTCTAAGATTAGTCAATTGTTTAGAAAGCTTACCTGCGAATCTGTCTCGAAACAGTCTTGTGGCAAGGTGTGTGGGATGATGTTGGCAGGTACCTGTCATGGGTGTCTCCTCCAATAGTTTTGAACTTCACCCCTGAGCAAGTGAAAAATACTAAAAACCTGGTAGAATGTTTGAGAGTTGTATGTCCTGACCCTGATAATACGACAGCTTGCATTGTGCTGGGTCCTGGCTTACTCCGATCAGGCAGTAATTAACACTACCCAGCACCCTCCATGGGAGGAGAAGGTCTCTGAATCTGATGACCAGATAACACACACTGTGGCTAACCCAGAGGACCAACCATCTATGGTATAAGTTGCCCCCATAGTCAAGACAAAACAATGGAAGCGGAGGTCAGCTTGTTTAGTAAGGGAAGAAGCTCCTCCTAAGAAGGAGGGAGAAGGGGAAAAGGCAGGCACCTCTAAAGCAGAGCCATCACAAAAACAGCAGGAAGAAGAGATGGAAATCATAAATGAATCAGAAACCACCCAATCCCTATCCCTGAGTGAGTTGCGAGAAATACGAAAGGATTTCAGTTGACACCCAGGTGAGCGCATCCTCACCTGGCTGCTTCGAAGCTGGGACACTGGGGCCAGTAGCCAGGAACTAGAAGGCAAGGAAGCCAAGCAGCTGGGATCCCTCTCTAGAGAAAGGGTCATTGACAGAGTAATTGGGAGAGAGGCACAGGTTCTCAGCCTCTGGAGGCGACTCCTGGCAGGTGTGAAAGAAAGGTATCCCCACAAGGAAGATATTCTATATCAAATAGGCAATTGGACCGCCATGGAGAAAGGTCTCCAGCACCTGTGGGAATTAGCTGTGCTGGAGATGGTTTATAGTGATTTGGACAATGCCCAGACACCTACAGATCCCGATGAAGTCCAGTGCACAACATCCATGTGGCATAGGTTTGTGCAGGGTGCACCATCATCACATGCTAGTACGCTGGCAGCAATTAATTGGGATGAGGGGATGGGACCAGCAGTGGATGCTCTGTCCTGACAGCTTCAAAAATATGAAGACAATCTCTCTGTTCCACTACGGGCCTGCATCTTGGCTATGGAGAAACTGTCCCAAAGGCTCCACCACCTCGTAGAACAATCATCTCCCTCCTCGCCCAGATGGAGTAACATTTCAGCCACTAAGAATCGGTATTTTCCTGCTCAAGGAAGAGTACCAGGGACACACACCATGTGGCACCTTGTGGTCTTATCTGCGTGACCACAGGGAAGATATGAGGAAGTGGGATGGTGAACCTACCTCAATCCTAGCAGCTGGAGTACATGAACTGCGAGGAAACACAGCAGCAAAAAGGGGGTCTCCTAGGAAAAATGCTGCTCTGTCTTCTGTTGGGCAGTTCCCCAGAGGCAGTAGAAGGCCTGATGTAATTCTTGACCCTGATGAAGGGACCTCTGCTTCGCATCTGCAAGAATTAAGTGGCAGACACTCCAATCAGGACTAGAGGGGCCCTGCCTCTGGCCAGGTAGAAGAGAGGGATAACCAGATTTATTGGACTGTGTGGATCCGATGGCCTGGCACATCAGAACCACAAGAATCCAAAGCTCTAGTGGACACTGGCGCACAAAGTACCTTAATGCCATCGGGCTACCAAGGGACAGAGCTCATCTGTATCTCTGGAGTGACAGGGGGATCCCAACAACTAACTACTGGAAGCTGAAGTGAGTCTAACTGGGAATGAGTGGCAAAAGCATCCCATTGTGAACTGGCCCAGAGGCTCCATGCATCCTTGGCATAGACTACCTCAAGAGAGGGTACTTCAAGTATCCAAAAGGATACCGGTGGGCTTTTGGCATAGCTGCTTTGAGCACAGAGAAGATTAGGCAGCTGTCTACCCTTCCTGGCCTTTCAGAAGTCCCTTCCATTGTAGGATTGCTGAAGGTTGAAGAACAACAGGTACCAATTGCTACCACAAGTGTGCACCGGTGGCAATATCGCACCAACTGAGACTCCCTGATTCCCATCCATGAGTTGGTTCACCGTCTGGAGAGTCAAGGAAGACTCGCAGGAGTCCTTTTTCCCCACAATGAAATATGTTTCTACTGACTCTCCTTTAATTCAGAACTACTAAGATTTAGATTACAGTGAATATATTGGATGTACAGTTCTGTTTTAGTCATTTGTGGGCAATTTACCAAGCACAATAAATAAAACATGCAACATTTTTTTACTGTAGACCTTTGAAAGCCCATCTTTATATTTACTTTCTTACAGAAAAGATCACTAGCACTCTCATGGTTAGGTTTCTACACAAGAGCTCTATGCAAAGATGCAGGAGAAGCAAGATTCAAGTACCCAGACATTTGTTGGGAAAACAACACAGTGGTGCCCACGTTGTCCATCAGGTTCCTGGAGTGCACTGAAGGCTGCTTCCTGCTACAGCCATGCTGACAGGGAACAGCACATTGCTAGATTTACTGCTCGTAAACTAAGAAGACTTACTTGCAAACATAACTGCCAATGGTAGTCTCAGATACAGAGATCATAATATTGTGAAGTTTAAGATCTAGCTGAGCACACTGAAGACCAGTAATAGGACAAGGACCCTGGATTTTGGAAGAGCCAGATTCAATATGCTCAGAATCCATCTGTGAAAGATTCCATGGGAAGCGTCTATGGAGAGCAAAGGAGCTTGCAAGTGCTGGGAGTTATTCAAGAACAACCTCTAGTAAGCACAAGAACAGTCCATTCCCTACAATGGGAAAGGAGGAAGGCAGAGACCACAAGAGACCACCCTGGCTTAACAATGAGCTTTTGAATGTGCTTAAAAGTAAAAAAGAAGCATACTGGCTATGGAAATCCTGTCAAATACCCATTGAGGATTACAAGAACCTTGCTAGGGCATGCAGAGAGGAGGCAGTCAGGAAGGTTAAGGCTCAGCTAGAACTGAACTTGGCTAAAGATGTCAAGAACAGCAAGAAAAGGTTCTTCAGATACATGAGCATTAAGCAGAAGTACAGGGAAGACATAGGCCCATTGCTAAACAGGGCAGGGAAATTAGTTACTAATAATGCTGACAAGGCAGAGGTTCTCAATACATTCTCTACCTCTGTCTTTACTGGTGTAGCTGAACCCCAGATCACAGGATCAAGTCGCTATACCACCACATGTTTTGGCCCACCAGTAGTAGATGAAAGGCTGATCTGTAGCCTCTTGCAAGGGCTCAACCCACAGAAATTTAGGGATCCAGAGAGAATTCACTCCAGGATGTTAAGAGAAGTAGCTGACTGTTGCAAGGCCCCTGTCTAGAGAGATCAGGGTATATCCCTGATGACTGGAAGAGAGCAAGTGTCACACCCCTTGACAAGAAGGGCCCAAAAAGAGACCCAAGGAAACTATACACACATTAGTCTTACTTCAGTCTCTGGTAAAATAATGGAATGAATCCTTCTAGAAACTGTTATAAATGAAATGAAGCAGGTGACTGGGGAAAAAACAACATGGATTTAACAAAGGCAAATAATGCCTGACTAAACTGATACCCTTCTACAACAAAGTAACACTTTCTGTTGATATGAGGAGAGCAATGGATATTGTTTACTTGGACTTCAGCAAAGTGTTTGATACTGTTTTCCCATAGCCTCCTCTTAGACAAATTGGGAAGATGGGAAGGAAATCGGCTAACAGGCCACACTCAGAGGGTAGTGATCATTGTGTTTTAATCAGGCTGGCAGCCTGTCACAAGTGGGGTCCCCCAAAGATTGATATAGGGCCCCACACTGTTTAATATCTTATAAGTGATCTGGATTATGATATTGAAAACGCCTTCACCAAGTTTGCTGATGACACTAAACTGGGTGGTGAGGTAGACATGTCAGAAGGGAGAGCCATCTTCTAGAGAGACCTGGACAGGCTGGAAGAATGGACAAGCAAAAACATAACCAAATGGGATGACATAACCAAAGAGCCCAGTACAGGCTAGGATCTGTGTGGCTGGAGAGTAACCTTGCTGAAAGGGACCCAAGGGTTCTGATGGACAACAAGCCAAACGTGAATCAGCAGTTCACCACTGCAACAACAAAAGTAAATCCTGGGCTGCATCCACAGGGACATTACTAGCATAGATGGAGATGTGATCATGCCTTTCTACTCAGCACTTGTCAGGCCTCGCTCGAAGTACTGTGTCCACTTCTGGTCTCCATAATTCAAAAAAGATGTTGACAGACTAGAGAAGGTCCGAAGAAGGGCCATGAAGGTGATCAAAGGGTTGGAGAACCTGCCCTATGAGGAAAGACTGAAGGAGTTGGGTCTTTTAACCCTGGAGAAGAGAAGGCTCAGGGGGAACTAATCACAGGTTTCCAGTATTTAAAGGGCAGATACAAAGAAGATGGAGGCTCTCTCTTTACAAAGAGCCACATGGAGAGGACAAGGAGCAATGGGTACACGCTGCATCAAGAGAGGTTTCATCTTGATATAAGAATGATTGTTCTCACTGGAAAAAAAACAAAATTCTATCACTGAAACAGCCTCCCCAAGGATGTGGTAAATTCCCCATCACTACAGGATTTCAAGATCATAGAATGGCTTGGGTTGGAAGGAGACTCAAAGATCATCTAGTTCCAAACCCCTTACCATGGGCAGGGATGCCACCCACTAGATCAGGTTGGTTCCAGACTTGGACACAGTACTTCAAGAGGGGCCTCACAAGGGCAGAGAAGAGGGGGACAATCCCCTCCCTCAACCTGCTGGCCACTCCCCTGTTGATGCAGTCCAAGATGCAGTTGGCCTTCTCTGCTGACTCATGTCGAGCTTTTCATCCACCAGAACCCCTCAAGTCCTTCTCTGCAGGGCTGCTCTCAATGAGTTCTTCACCCAGTCTGTACTCATGTCCGGGACTGCCCTGGCCCAGATGTAGCACCTTGCACTTAGACTTATTGAACACCTCATTAGGTTCCTGTGGGCCCACTTCTCAAGCCTGTCCAGGTCCCTTTGGATGGCATCCCTTCCTTCTGTTGTATTGACTGCACCACTCAGCTTGGTGTCATCTACAAATTTGCTGAGGGTGCACTGTCTATGTCACTGATAAAGACATTAAACAGCACTGGTCTCAAGACAGACCCCTGAGGTCCACCACTTATCACCAGCCTCCACCTGGACATAGAGCCATTGACCGCTACTCTCTGGGTGTGGCCTTCAAGCCCATTCATTATCCACTGAATGGTCCACCCTTCAAATTCATCTCTCCAGTTTGGAGACCAGGATGTCATGTGGGACCCTGTCAAAGGCCTTACAGAATCCAGGTAGATGACATAGGTCAGTCTTCCCTTGTTGACTGATGCAGTCACTTTATCATAGAAGGCCACCAGATTGTGCCTGACCAATTTGCCCTTGTTGAATTCTAACATTGTCACATCCAGACTTTGATTTCTTACTTGTTGCTTTATAATAATATTGGAATGGTATGAAATATTTTACACAGGATGAGTAAATTGACTTCAACTTCAGCAATTATAAAACATTGTTTTAACTAATTTGTAATCTAATCTCATGCAGAAAGAAATAAGTAAAGGAAATAAAATAGAGGCAGAATTTAAAAAAAAAAAAGCATTAAAATAAACAGGCATTAACTTAGGCAACAAAACTCCAGAGAGTCTAAGAGAGGTACAGTACAAAAAGCTAAAGCTTTGAACCAATATTTTCTAGCACTAAAGATTTTGTCACAGGTTAACATACCATGTGTAGCGTGAAAGGTAATACTAATTAATTATGAAAAAATTCTACTCTAATACATAAAAAACACTTTTAAAATAAATATCAAATTATAGCCATGTAAAACAAAATGAAGAGCTAGTTGAAGAAAAGACTAAAACCATACAGAGGTCTTTTTTTTCACGGAATCAACAATAGATCCCTCTTTGTCTTTCGGTAGTTTTGAAAATACCTCAAAACAGTTAAGGAAGAAGAAGAATCAGGATAAACCTACCATTAGAGACACATGCAAATCTCATTATTAGGAAGATATTTTAACCAGTGCATGACAGAGTAAATAGGAGGATACAGCTTTCTTACGTAGAGAAACTTGTCTTTTAATTTTTATCATTTTCAGTGTCAAGATTCTGGACTTCCTTGTCATATACAAGAAAAACTTATCAATTCTTTATATATCTAAGACAATTTTTTTGCAAAATGCCAGACATCTATCATCCATTTATGATATTAAATTAATCTTAGCATATTTCTAGGTTGTCTTAACATTGAAACAATTATTTTTTAAACTTCTAAGATTATCTAAAAAGTCCTTCACATTGTACAGAATTTAATTTCCCTCACCCAATTTTAGCATTTTCTAAGAAAATTAATTTCTCTTCCAAGAAATGTCATTGACTCCTGCTGCCTTTTTCTACTATGATGGGAAAGTTTGGCAGAACAATTTTGTTTTTCACCTCCAGATTATCGCATTCTTAGAAAAGGATGGGGGGGAGGGGTGTCAACAAATCAAAACAAGTGTATATTTTTGTTTTTGAATGATAGTCTCTACCTAATACGCTCATATATTCATGTCTCAATATTTGCATTTCTGTAGTAAAGGTAAACATATATTTTTCAGATTCTTGTATATGTTAGTAAGGCTGAGAAGAAAAAAGGAAGTAGCTATAGAAACTTAGCACCATTAAAAATACAAACTTATTTATACCAACTAAATAAAAAACATTATGTTTGCATGAAATTTCATAAAAGACTAGCACTGTTTAAAAACAAATTGAAGATTAAACTTTGAGCCTCTCCTTTACCTAAAAGGTTATATTTAAAGACTTTACCACTATATTTGTAGCCATCTTTTTATGCAAACATTTTTATCTTTCTCATGGAAAATTCCTACAGGATTTTCAAAGCCAAAACAAAGCAAGAGGAAGAAGAATAAAACATATTTCAGACTAACAGATTGTTTTCTTTTTTTAGCCCATCAAAACTCATATTAAACTCATTCAGAATGATGGAAGGATTAAAAAAGAAACCTAAAGAATATTATTTATTCAAAGTGTGTTCTGCTTCTTTCCCCCTTTACCTGCTCCTAAGTTATTATATAGGGCACACAAATTATAGAAAACTATTTTAATATAATGTCAAACACAAACCACTTTAAAATTAATTGACTATTATTTCTACATTTACATTAGGACCTGCATAACAGGAAATATGTTAAGCTGTGTTAACAAAATACAGAACCTGAAAAACAGATGCACTCAGGTTAATGTGTCATGACACTTAACCTGACAAAATATAGCAACAGAAGATGTAGATTACAAGCATCTAAAATGGAAAGATTAAAAGCAAAAAGTAACAATAGATTAGGACAATCTTGATGTGGGCTAAGCATACAGAACAAACAAGAGAGTAGCTTACATGAAAGAAGAGACAACTTACATGGCTGTTAAGAAGAGAACTTCTGTGAGTAGAAAGACCATCAGACTTCTGCAGTGTCTCAATCGCCATTTCAATCTGATAATAAATGTCATTAAAAAAAGGACTCAAAACAAGATAGTAACAAAGGCTGATCAGAAAAAATCTGATAGAATGCCTTAAATTCAATAGAACTATCTAGTACAGTCCTGGCTAAGGGATACATTCTACTTAAAGGCCTCATTCTGAAGTTCCCATGAAGGCAGACCTCCCCAGTGAAGTCAGGGAAGAAGTTTTCTTGCATATGTATTGCAGGATTCCACTTTCAAAGTCCAATTTACCTTCCTCCCTGCTCAGGAAATGAGAAGTGGATTTACCAGTAAGCTACATTGCAAACAGAAACAAAAATAATAAAAAAAAAATCCCAAACAAAAACCTAAAGAAGGTCTCAACATTTCTTTCTTCAAGTATTTGAGAAAGATTTGTGCACAGTTTGAACCCAGGAATGTGAATTAGAAATAAAATTTCTGTTCTCTGCAATCATAGGTTATATCCCAGCTGTTCAGTATTTTTTCTGCCATTAGGATGTTTTTCCAGCCGTTGGACAGGGTATCACCCCTACAGACTGTTAGAGCATTATTTGAATATCCACACCTCCTAAAGTACATGAAAACTGAAGGTTTACACAGACTGCAAGATCCACCCTTTAAAAAAAAAAAAAAAAAAAAAAAAGAAGAAAAAAATAATCAGATATGTTCAGAATAATTATTTTAAAAGAAAAAATATGATATACCACTAATTATACAGTAGTGTTACTCCTAATACAAATGTGTAGGGACAACATATCTATGCCCATTCCCATTCTTTTCCCTAATTAATACATCTTTTGATTAATTCTACAATGACAGCATTAAAAATAAAACTACAATCTAACAGTAGTTTAGCTGCAGAGCTAGAATAACAAAGACACTGAAAGTGATAGAGACAATGGGATGTACAGTAAAATGATGTTATTAGCTATATTAAATGGAAAAAAAAAAAACACAAAACAAAACAAAAAAACAGAAAACTAAAAGCAATGGAAAAGCTATCTGTAAATGTAAAACCTCTTATTCTACCAGTAGACAGCTTTTAAAAAAAGCCCTCTCTACCCTACTTTAATTCTTACAGTACTATTCAAAGAGTTTATGATGGCAAATTATACTACTAAATTTAAATCACTCTATATACAGCATAAACCGGAAAATATTTTAGATTTTTAGTGCATATATATGATTTATTTCCTCCTTTTTATAAGCTAACGAAATAGTACTTTTACTGTAATAACCATCAATGAAAAAGAAAGTCTCTTATAACTGTCTAATATTAGAAAAATAATCATTTTTACAAAGGGATACAAGTATCTGATTATTATGTAAGAAAATATACTTCATTATTACAGAAATAAAGTCCTGATTTTTTTTCTTGCTTCTGTGGAAAATACTATTAGGTCAAACTATTCAATCAGACAGAAAAGGTCAAATTTAAAAGGATACCATATTGTAAAAATTTAAAGGCTAAGATTTCATTATGCTAAGATCAACTTTATACTGCAACCACAGAGTCACCCATCTTAACATGATATTATAACACGATACATATTTTGAATCATAATTCTGAATCTTACTCCACCTTGAAAATATCTTCTTTACAGTAGTACTATAGGACTACTGTCCTGCCTCCTGCTGCTTGTTCCAGGTACTACACTACCTTCTCACTTCACTGAGAGAAGTTTTTGTGGCCTGTACAAAGAACCAATCCTTGAAAAATATAAATTAAGAAGTACTATATCTATCTACTTAAAAAGAAACACTTCCCTGTATTGGCTTAACATGGCAAGGGTTTGGTAGCAGGGGGGCTGCAGGGGTGGCCTCTGTGAGAAGAGCCCAGAAGCTGCCTCATGTTAAATAAGAGCCAGTTTCAGCCATCTCCAAAAAGGACCTGCCGCTAGCCAGAGCTGGACCAATAAACACCTCTGGTTGTGCCTCTGTGAGAGCATATTTAAGAAAGGGACAAAAATTGCCATGCAACAGTAGCTGGGAGAGGAGTGAGAAATGGCCTTGCAGACACCAAGGTCAGTGAAGAAGGAAGGGAAGGAGGTGCTCCAGGCACCAGAGCAGAAGTTCCCCTATGGCCTGTGGAAAGGACCATGGTGGAGCAGGTTGTCCCCCTGCAGCCCATGGCATGCCAAGGAAGAGTAGATTTCCACGCTGCAGCCCATGGAGAGGAGCCCACGGTGGAGCAGGTGGGTCTGGCCTGAAGGAGGCTGCAGTCTATGAGGAGCCTCTGCCAGAGGAGACTCTGGGCCAGATCTGCAGCATGTGGAGAGGAGCCCACACAGGAGCAGGTGAGCTGACAGGAGCTGCCACCCATGGGGGTCCCGTGTTGGAGCAGTTTGCTCCTGAAGGATGGACCCTGTGATCCATATTGGAGCAGTTCTTGAAGAGCTACTATCTGTGGGAAGCCCATGTAGGATCAGTCAGAAAGGACTGTATCCTGTGGGAGGGACCCTGCATTGGAGCAGGGGAAGACAGTGACCGTGAAGGAGCAGCAGAAACAAAGCATTATGGACTGACCTCAACTCCCATTCCCTGTGTCACTCAGGGGAGGAGGTTAGAAGAGTGTGGATGCGGGAGAAGGTGTTTTTAGTTTGCTCATAGTTTCTCACTGTTCTAGTCTGCTAGTGATAGACAATAAATTATATTACTATCCCTTTGCTGAGTCTGTTTTGCCCGTGATGATAACTGGTGAGCAAATGAGAGAGTGGTTATGGTGAATCTCAGTTGCCAGCAGGGTAAAACCACCACAGGTAACAGCATAACAACAGAAGTAGTTGAGGGAATAAGTCACTAGGGAATACATCACTGATATTGCCACTGAAGACAATATATCTGTGACCATAGTACCATAAATTTTAAAACCAGAGATCTTACTGATTTAAAAAGCATTATGATCAGCTTGTCGGATTTTTTTTGCATAATGTAGGTCAAGAAGTGTTCACTACTGCTAAAACTCCTCATTAATTATTTCTTCAGTCTCATGAAGCCTTGCTGAACTAGAGCAGGTCTTTCAAAAAGACATCTGATCTGTATATAAAGTGATAAGTATTCACCATATTCTCGTGCAAGCTGTTAGAGTATTATTTTTTTTCCTTCGTGTACACTATTCCTCATCTAAAGTTGATAGATTGTACTTTGAGCTTTACCTACTTGTTAAATATCTCTTTACTATCAGAAACTTTTTTCCCATGCCGGCACTTAACCATAAACAAATAATTTCTTAAATTCTCTAGCATGTAAATTGAATAGGCTTAACTTGAAGGCAGACTTTCAAGACAGTAAATCATTTCTTGCTCCTTTTTAAAACTTCCAGCTGCTCCTGGGCTCTTTCTCTAAAGTTAGAAAGCTCATGGGTTGAGATAAAGACAGTTTAATAAGAAAGAAAGGAGAGGAGGTAAAAAAAGATACAAACAAACAAACAAAAACAACAACAAAAAACAGGGTAATATGAGAAGTAGAAATGTCCTTGACTTAGTGCAAGCACTGCTCAGTAATGTTGAGGGATTTTTGAAACAGCAAGGAGGCCATGACTTGTTTCAGCTGAGCAAACCAAGCTGCCAGGACAACTATGAGAAGTTCCCATGACAGTGTTCCCACATCACCCGACTGAGGAATTTAAAAAATATTGCTGCCAGCAGCTGGCTTCAAGGACGGGATCTACGTGACTGCTAATCACAGGGGGGTTGTTTTCTTGCAGTTGTTTGAGTGCTTTTGACCAATAATCTTGTGTGAGACACTATCCGCCCCTGTTAAGTTTGCTATAAAAGTCAGGCTATTTGGGTAATAAAGAGAGAGCAGAGAACATGATCTGACCATACTGGTGTCTGTCATGTTTTCAGCCGTCCTTCCTGCAACAAACTAAAACATAAGTGTGTTATCAATTATCAATGTTATTTTCATTCCGAATCCAAAACGCAGCACCACACCAGCCACTAGGAAGAAAATTAACTCTATCCCAGCTGAAACGAGGACATATGGTTAGTGATAACTAATGACATGCAGATCAATAACTAGTGACTGCAGATCCTAATGCTTGTCAGAAAAAACAGGACTAGTGAATAGAAGCTCCTCCCTGGCTGACAAGCATAATCTGTTTTTTGTAGCTATATACAAGTTTTGAAAGTTTTGACATTAGAAAAATTTGATAATATTATTCTAATTTTATCAGAACAGTCCTTAAACATTCACATATGGTGAAAAGTGTAAGGTGATATAAATTCTATTATTTAGAGGGCAGATAATTTTCTAATTAGTCTTCTTGCTGTAGTTGCCCCTCCTTTGATAGCAACTGTCAGTAACCCACCCAGACTCATCTTTCAATTAGGATACAACATGTAATATAGTTTCAAACAGCCAACTAACTGGGGCAAATTGCTTTTCCTACAATGTGACCACAATCTATTCTTGACCCATCCAGAACAAGATGGTCATTTTACAAAGTTGTTAGTCTAAGTGATATGTGGTAGAGAAGGTTTTCTAATTTAGGTACCATCTTGTTTTAGTGCTACTCTTTTCTTAAGAGGCAGGAAAGTAATTTAGTGGAACTAAATAGGCCATCTAAGCATTTGATGGAAAGAAGGGAGATAATAGTAAACAACTAAACAACTTTCCTTCGTATGTACTAACGAACACTTTTACTAGAATATTATCTGAAAATGAACAATTTCTAGGATTTTGTGCACAAAAATACTAATAATTCTTGCTGTAGCTTAAAAAGGACAGCTTTGTTTGGGCTCAAAAATCCCGTTTAATAAAAGTTTCAAAGAAACTAACATGAACAGAACATTACAAGCAAAACCATCGGATTTAAGGCCCCAAATAAATCTTGAAATTTTGTTATATTATTAAAAATTAAAAAAAAAGGAAAAAGTGAAGATTAATTCTAGGACCTTTTTATCTTTATTTTTTTTAATGTACAAAAAAGAAATTACATAATTAAAAAAAAAAGTGATTTTTAAGTTTCATTATCTAAAACCCAATAACATGGACTTTAATCTGTTACCATTCCTTTAACCAAAGTAGAATTATTGGGAATCCTAAAATCTTATCAATATCATGACTAATTTACTAGTTACAAAAATTTAATCATTTGCTTAGTGAGGGTGAATAAAAAAAATAATTAAATCCTCTGTTGTAAACAGTGAAACAGAAATAAATATTGATATGGCAAAAGTGTCAGGTTATAATAAGCCCATGCTTGGTTCAAGTGTCTCCATGTGAAAATTATCCAAAATTAATTCAAAAGATTTGAATATGTTTGCTGACTATTACATTAGCAAGCATGCCTGGTTACATATTATTTTGATCTCTTAAATTCTCTGTACAAGTATGAAAAATATTATGATGGTGCAGGTAGGATGAAGATTACAAGTGAAATGATCTCTACGTGTCTCAAATACAATACAAAGTAAAATTGAAGTACTGTGTTGCTCTAGTTTGCCTGGTTTATTTATACATTCTATTAAATTTAAAACTGTGTGTTTGACATTATAGTTTAAGTTGAACCTTTTATACTTCAACTGACTCTCAATTGTACCAGTTCAACCCTACATATCAAGAGACTATAATCATAATAATGAATGTCATTTTGTAGTTTCCCAGTTAATATTTTATCAACAAGAGATGCAACAATGTATTTTAATTCCTCCTTTATGATACTATACACTTGTCCTGATTTCAGTTAGGACAGAGTTAATTTTCCTCCTAGTAGCTGGTAGGGTGCTGTGTTTGGGATTTAGGATGAGAAGAATGTTAATAACACACTGATGTTTTAATTGTTGCAGAGTAGTGCTTACACTAAGCCAAGGACTTTTCAGCTTCTCGCTCTGTCCTGCCAGCAGGTAGGCTAGAGGTGCAACAGGACCTGGGAGGTGACAGACCCAGGACAGCTGACCCAAAGTGGCCAAAGGGGTATTCCATACCATCTGACGTCATGCTAAACAATATATAGGGGTGGCTAGCCGGGGTGGGGGGGCCGGCTGTTCAGGGATAGGCTGGGCACTGGTCAGCGAGTGGTGAGCAATTGCATTGTGCATCACTTGTTTTGTACACATTAGTAGTATTAGTACTATTATCATTATTTTATTTTATTTTATTTTATTTTATTTTATTTTATTTTATTTTATTTTATTTTATTTTATTTTATTTTATTTTATTTTATTTTATTTTCTGTCTTAATAAACTGTCTCTATCTCAACCCACAGGCTTCATTTTCCTGTTTCTCTCCCCCATCCCGGGGGGGGAAAGGGTGAGTAAACGGCTGTGTGGTGCTTAGCTTCCGGCTGGGCTAAACCAAAACAACACTATATATAATACCTTAAAAATGGGAGGAAAACTATTTTAATGGTAAAAACACAATTTTGGAATTCAAATTTAATTTTTATCTGCATTCTTTAAAAAATGGCATATCAAAATAAAAATAACTTAGAGCATCCTAATTATCAGCTTTTCTTAAACACATGAAGCAAGAGTATAATAGCCAAAGATATGTAATTTGAATTTTGTTTGTGTAACATATTACATTTAGAATGAGCACAGCACAAACTTTGCTCATGTCTGAGGTAAAAGTTATCAACTACTGTTGAATTTCAGAGTATGTATTAGTATACAATTCCTTGTAAACATCAAAATATTTAATGTAGGAAAATTCACTTATGGCTTTTTATTTTGGCCAAAATTTCATTTTATTTCATTTGCAAAAATTGCTGTGGAATTTTGATAACATTCAAATGTTTCTAGGATATCAAACATCAGTCTACTGCTTTTCCTGGATTGATTGAAATTTTCTCATGTTTGCTGACTGCATGTCATCACATTTTTGTAAAGATTATAAAAACTGCAATAATAGAATAGTTGAGCTGGAAGGAACCTACAAAGATCAAGCCTAACTGCAATTACAAAATGATTACAAAAATGATTACAATTGTAATGATTACTGATTACACCGGTTTCCAAAAGTAAAATTATTTAATTTTAGTAGAATTTTGGTGAAAACAACCCTACTAAAAATTATTTTAAAATAAATGTTACTTAATTGTACTATACCTCACTATCAGTCCCTTCATTTTTCAACTTGTTACATTTTTCATCTCATTATTGCAAGTTTCAGAAGTTCTCTTGCACATTATTTAAAAATCTCTACAATCAGGTCAGAATGTCATCAAAGGTTTGGTAAGTGTTCCTTAAAGCTATCCAGCAAAGCTAAAATAAGCATAAAACCATTTACATCCCTGGAATTCCTTAAGGGAAAGAAACGTGTTTGTTTTCATGGCTAGGTTTTTATAGTATTAACTATCATAATTGGAAAGATGCCTTCTGTTACATCCCTTAAGACATTTCCACAATGAGCTTCTGATCTTGAAATAGAATTGAGAACTACCTTAAATAAGTAATGACAGTGAACTAAGATAATATATTCCTAGTATTCTGAAAAAGTATCAAATAGCTTGAAGTAAGATACAAACCCAACAATAATATGGAGTCAAAAACGTAACAAATGAAGTCAAACATCTCTTTGAAGAACTATTTTATTTAAAGTTTATGTTAGGTATAAATTGTTTTAATAATATATTTTTTTCTTTTTCAGAAAAAAAGTGTCCAGAGAAGCTATTTCAGGCCCTAATCCTACAAATTTTCAGTCTCATCCACAGTCTTATGCACACAAACATCTCCAATGCACTCACTTGACATTAATCACAAGCACAAAGGTAAACTAAATGTAAATATTTGCAAGACAAAGCCATGTATTAAAGATTCTGCCAACATAATATACTTCTGTCTACAGAAACATGTCAGCAAACAAGAACATCATAGTGACTAAGAAACTAGCCCCAGAGTTTTCACATAGTTCTGGAATACTTACTGTAGCTGGGGATGTCCGCATTGTATGAGTCACTGAATGACCAGAATTTTCCATTGAACTTCCAATGAGATAGGTCCCTCCTGAGCTGCTAATGAGCTGTCCTCCTTCAATGCCCATCTGAATCCCGCCAGTGCCCACCATACTATGAGAAGAGACCACTGTCGTTCCCTGTGCAGAACTTCCTTGAGTATCAAAGTAATTTCCCCCAGTGTTTTGACTATACATTTGGGTTTCCGTGTAAGGATAAGTTGTTCGACTTGAGGAAAAGAAAACAAACAAGAACAAAAATAGTAGTTATTTCTATTGTTTAAGCGAGGGCAACATTATTATTGTAGAAAAGAGTGTACAATTGCTATAACCAAACTTAATAGTATTGGGAAACAACTCTTGCCTCCACAGAAAATGACATTTCATTATGTCAAAATGCCAAGTAATTAACTTGGACTCGGAGTTAAACTATTCATTAAACTTCACGGAAGATTTTTTCAGTCCTATCCGAACATGGGTGGAGAAAAGTATGACAAGAATTGAAGAGATGAGTGGAAGATCTCATCCAAGTATTAATATTTTATATAGCTATCTATAAAGCAAACTGTTGTAACTTTTTCAATACTATGGTTAAAGCTGGATTTTTATTTAAGATGTCAATTATTATGTATACTGTGTATGTTACAAAAATGCAAACAAGATATACAAAAGTTAGACAAGACTGTCCTATACACAAGAGTCCTGTAAATGTTTTGCATTGATTTAAAAATCAATTAAACTCTCTGGCTGAAGCTTGAAATTTTGAGCTCATTGGTATTTTAGGACATGCTGTTAAGTCAGCAGGGTGAAGTTTTAAACTGGACACCAATATGTACAGTGTTATGGTGAAAAACTAATAAAACCAAAAGGGAACTACAATTTGTGAAGGGATGAAAAAAGTCAAAGGAACAAAACAGGAGTAATTTAAGTCATTTTTTTCTAACTATTAAGCATTTGGGCCTCATTAACCACTTAACCTTAAACTTTTCACTTTACTCGTGAACCTTGTCATTCTTCACTTCATATTCATAAAGACATGCATCATTACCCATTAATGGTTTTTAATTTTTCATTAGCTATTAAACATAGCAAATATTGGGTCCTCTGTACTAACCTAGATTTTCAAACTGATATAGCTCAAAATACACAAGTAAATAACACTCGCTAGCTTTTCCAAAATTAAGACTCTAGATTTTTAAATAATTCAAACAGTTCAGCCAAGGTTTCATGATCAAGGAACTTTATACCATGATCTGTGTCACATTAAAAGTCAAATGATAAAAATTATTTTTTACACAATTGATGCTTTTCTCATTTAATCATAAAATTCTATAATTCTGCCTAAAATTAACTGGAACGACCATTTTGAAATCATAACAACAATCAAGTCTGAACTTCTATGGTATTAACTATGGCCATCGTGGGTTCTCCCTTGTTCTTCAGAGACAGCAAAAAACTTTAAAATTGAATTTTAATGTCCTAAAAGCTTTTCAAGCTGTGTACTATATTCCTTACTTTCACAGCTACTTAAGCTAATTTTAAAATTTGTTTTTTATTCTTGGTATTTCAAAAGCTTTAAGAGCATTTGTGAGAAATTCACAGTTCATCTAAAGGGAGTACGGTCAAGTCTACTGAAAACAACTTGAAAAAAAAGGGTATGGGGAGAAATTCTTGAGAACCTGTATACTCCTTCTTTTCAGACCTAGAATCAAGCTATCTTTTATCACTGCAAAAGCATGTGTGCAGGCAAGATCATAGGATCATGGAATCATAGAATCATTAAGGTTGGAAAAGACCTCCAAGATCATGTGGTCCAACCATCCCCCTACCACCAATATCACCCACTAAACCATGTCCCTAAGCACCAAGTCCAGCCTTTCCTTAAACACCCCCAGGGACAGTGACTCCACCACCTCCCTGGGCAACCCATTCCAGTACCTGACTACTCTTCCTGAGAAGAAATTTCTCCTCACTTCCAATATGAACATCCCCTGGCGTAACCTGAGGCCGTTCCTTCTAGTCCTATCGCTAGTTATCTGCGAGAAGAGGCCGACTCCCAGCTCCCCACAACTTCCTTTCAGGTAGCTGTAGAGAGCAATAAGGTCTCCCCTGAGCCTCCTCTTCTCCAGGATAAACAACCCTAGCTCCCTCATCCACACCTCATAAGACTTGTTCTCTAGACCTTTCACCAGTTTTGTTGCCTTTCTCTGGACACTCTCCAGGGCCTCAATGTCTTTCTTGTAGTGAGGGGCACAAAACAGAACACAGTACAAAAGGTGCTCACCAGAGCAGAGTACAGGGGGACAATCACCTCCCTAGTCCTGCTGGCTACCCTATTCCTGATACAAGCCAGGATGCCGTTGGCCTTCTTGGCCACCTGGGCACACTGCCGGCTCATATTCAGGAGAGCATCGACCAACGCCCC
Organism: Anas acuta; assembly: GCF_963932015.1. Lineage (NCBI taxonomy): Eukaryota > Metazoa > Chordata > Aves > Anseriformes > Anatidae > Anas > Anas acuta. The sequence goes on from NC_089016.1 coordinate 17,092,748, forward strand.
AGATCCTTTTCCTCTGCACAGCTTTCGAGCCACTCTGCCCCAAGCCTGTAGCTCTGCATGGGGTTGTTCTGACCAAAGTGCAGGACCCAGTACTTAGCCATTGAATATCACAAATTGGAAGGGACCCATGAGGATCATTAAGTCTAATTCCTGGCTCCACACAGGTATACACAAAAAATTTAGACCATATGACTGAGAGCATAGTCCAATAGGCAACTGAGAGCAACTCCGACAGGCTTGGTGCCATGACTACGTCCCTGGGGAGCCTGTTCTAGTGAGTGACCACTCTCTCGGTGAAGAACCTTTTCCTGATATCCAACCTGAACCTCCCCTGTCCCAGCTTGACTATATTCCCTTGGGTCCTATAGCTGGTGACCAGAAATAATAGATCGGCGCCTGGCCCTCCTCTCCCCTTTCTGAGGAAGCTATAGACCGCAATGAGATCTAGAGTCACTTCCCTCAACTGACTAGCAAGACCATGCTTGATGCACCCCAGGATATGGTTGGCCCTCTGGGCTTCTAGAACACACTACTGGCTTATTTTCAACTTGCTATCAAGTATATATAACCAGGGTTGCCCCTTCCCAGGTGCAGGACCTGGCACCGTCAGGCAGCTCTCTGAGAACCCTGGGATGAATCCCACCTGGATCCATGGACTTGTATGGATCCAGGTGGAGCAGAAAATCCCGCAAACCTTCAGGGTTGGCTGGGAGTTTATCATTCCCACCGTCACGGTCCTCCAACTCAGAGCACCTGAGGTCCCAAAGTCTATCATCAGTGTTGAAGACAGAGGCAAAGAAGCCATTAAACGTCTCTGCTTTGCCTATGTCCTTGTTTGTGAGGTGACCATCCCCATCAAGTAGCAGACCTATGTTTTCTCTGCTCCTCCTTTTTCTGTCCACATATTTAAAAACGCCCTTTTTATTGTCTCCCACAGACATGGCCAGCTTCAACTCTAATTGGACTTTGGATGAAGGAATTTTCTCCCTACAAAAGCAAACAACATCCCTGTAGTCCTTCCATGTTGCCTGACCCCGCTTCCAGCAGCCGTACATTTTCTTTTTATGCCTAAGCTCTTAAAGAAGATCCCTGGTCAGCCAGGCCGACCTTCTGCCCCGCCTGCTTGACTTCTGATATTCTGGAATTGCCTGATCCTGTGCTTTTAGGAGGCAGTGCTTAAAGACTGACCAGCACTGATGGACGCCGACACCTTCAAAAGCAGTTTCCTGGGGACCTTGCTAACTATTTCCCTTAGTAGCCTGAAGTCTGCTCTCCCCATATCCAGGGCTGAAGTTTTGGTGGCAGTTTTCCTCCTGCCACCAAAAACTTTAAACTCAACCGCTTCATGGTCACTATGACCGAGACAGCCTCCAATTGCCACATCCCCCACAAGACCCTCTCTGTTCTCCAGCAACAGATCTAGGAGGGCACCTTTCCTAGTTGGCTCCCTTAGCACCTGCAACAACCTTCTTGTTGAGGGATTTTTGAAACAGCAAGGAGGCCATGACTTGCTTCAGCTGAGCAAACCAAGCTACCAGGACAACTTCGAGGAGTTCACAGAATCACAGAATTTCTAGGTTGGAAGAGACCTCAAGATCATCGAGTACAACCTCTGACCTAACACTAACAAGTCCTCCACTAAACCATATCCCTAAACTCAACATCTAAACGTCTTTTAAAGACCTCCAGGGATGGTGACTCCACCACTTCCCTGGGCAGCCCATTCCAATGCCTCACAACCCTTTCGGTAAAGAAGTTCTTCCTAACATCCAACCTAAAAATCCCCTGGCGCAACTTTAGCCCATTTCCTCTCATCCTGTCACCAGGCATGTGGGAGAACAGACCAACCCCCACCTCGCTACATCCTCCTTTAAGGTATTTGTAGAGAGCAATAAGGTCGCCCCTGAGCCTCCTCTTCTCCAGGCTGAACAAGCCCAGCTCCCTCAGCCACTCCTCATAAGACTATCCCTATCCATTCGCTGCTCCACATAAGACTTGTTCTTCAGACCCCTCACCAGCTTGGTTGCCCTTCTCTGGACTCGCTCGAGCACCTCCATGTCCTTCTTGTAGCGAGGGGCCCAAAAATGAACACAGTACTCGAGGTGCGGCTTTCTCCCTTCAACTCTAGTTTAAAGCCCAATCAATCAGCCCTTCTAACTCCTGTACAAAAATCCTTTCCCCCCCCCGATAGAGAGGTGTATCCCATCTGGTGTCAGCAGGCCTGGTGTCGCGTAGAACTTCCCGTGACCCAAAGTTCTGCCACTGGCACCAGTCTCGGAGCCACATAGTTATGAACTGAGTCTGCCAGCCAAGGCATGTTGAACATCATCCCATTGGCCTCTGCCCATTGATCCAACCTGTCCAGGTCCCTCTGCAGGGCCTTTCTACTTTCCCGCAGATTGACACTTGCCCCCCTTCCCCCCCCAACTTGGTGTCGTCTGCAAACTTACTAAGGGTACAGGGGTGATTTTCTCAATTCAAAGTCTGCCCTCCGGAAGTCCAAGGTAGCAGCTTTACTGACCCCCCATCCTGACTTCACCAAGAACAGAGAACACCACCATTTTGCAGTCACTCTCAGTAGTAGTAGTAGTCTCAGGATGCGGGGGGGGGGGGGGGAGATTGGGGTTGCGGTCAGTCCATAACACTTCATCTCTTCTGCTCCTTCCTACTCACACTCTTCCCCTGCTCAAGCAAGAGGTCCCTCCCACAGGGTGCAGTCTCATAAGCTAAAATCTAAGTAGTTACATGGAGCATTACTAGTATCTGTTTAATAAGATCAAAATGAGAACATGCTCAGAGCTGACTCAACTGCTTCTTGAGAGGAGAATTTCCAGAGTGGAATGTGTTGACCTTCCTAAAGTTAGTACAAAGCTTTATAATCTGCACAGTGCAATGGGACAGAATTAATTTTAGATGTGTGCGGAATTGCAGGCTGGATCTTCAGCCTGTCAGTGTGATGATCTTAGAATCTGACCATCCAAGCCAGCATTCCTACTAGTCTTTTTGTTCCTTTTATCCTTCATAAAAGCTTTTGTGAGTCAACATATGAAGAGTTTAAGTCTGAGTAGTCTTCTCAGACCTTCTGAGCTCATGAGAAGTTTGTTGCATTTAAAAATTATTTCTTTTCCTTTGTCTCCAAAGAGTAGTATGGCCCTTTTTAAGGTGATGAAAACTTATTTTTGAGCTACTTGATTCCTGGGACTTTAAGTTCTTTGGAAAAGGAAAGATTTTGATTCTGTTTAGTATAAATGAACTTTAGGTCGTAGTTTTTAAACTAAATTCCACTAGAAATAGGTAGTTGTGCTGTGCTATCATCTATATGAATTTTGCATTGCCAATGTTCTGGCTTTCCTTACTACAATTATTCTGATGTTAATTTTTACTTGTATCTAAACTAGCAAAACTGCATTTTGAGACTGAGAAATAAGGCAGAACAGATTGTAATATTGCACTTATGAAAAAGTAAACATAAAGGATAATTTTGTATTTGATATTTTTGTAGGTACAAGCCTGTGCAAAAAGTGGATGGAGTTGCAGATGGTTTCACAGGAAGTGGTCAACAAACAGGCACATCTGCTGAACAAACTATAATTGCCCAAAGTCAACATCATCGACAGTTTTTAGGTATGAAAAGATGTGTTGTATTGTTGTATAAATAAAGTAAAATCCATTATCACCACTGTGGCGGGTTAACCCTTGTCTGGCCGCCAGGTGCCATCAAGCTGTTCTCTCACTCCCCCTACTCAGCAGGACAGTGGAAGAAAATGCAATGAAAAAGTGTGAGGGTCAAGATAGAGGACAGGGAGATTGCTTACCAATTGCCATCATGGGGAAAACAGACTCAGGGAAGATTATTTTATTGCCAATTAACTACAAAGTATGATTGTGAGAACTAAAACCAAAACTAAAAAGACCCTCCCCCTACCCCCCATTCTTCCCAGGTTCAACTTCACTCCTGATTCTTCTGCCTTCCATCCCCTGGTGCTGGGGGGGGGGGGGGGGGGGGGAGGGATGGGGAATGGGGGTTGTGTTCAGTCCATAGCATTTCATCTCTTTGCTCCCTCCTCCTCACACTCTTCCCCTGCTCAAGCAAGAGGCCCCTCCCACAGGGTGCAGTCCTTCACAAACTGCTTCTACATGGTTTCTTCCCATGGGACGCAGTTATTCAGGAACAGACTGCTCCAGCATGGGTCCCCTACGGGTTGCAGTTCTTGCCAGAAAACCTACTCCTGCATGGGCTCTTATCCATAGGATGCAGTTCCTGCCAGGGGTCTGCTCCAGCGTGGGCTCTCCACAGGCTACAGCCTCCTTCAGGCCATATCCAACTACTCCAGTGTGGGGTCCTCCTCGGGCTGCAGGGTGGATATCTGCTCCAATGTGTTCCTTCATGGGCTGTAGGAAGACAGCCTGTTTCACCATGATCTTCTCCATGGGCTGCAGGGGAGCCTCTGCTTCAGCGCCTGGAGCACCTCCTCCCTCTTCTTCTTCACTGACATTGGTGTCTACAGGGTTGTTTCTCTCACTCCACTCCTCTATTACACAGCTGCCGTGCAGTGTTGTTTCTTTTGTTTGTTTGGTTTTTTAAACCTTTCTTAACTATGCTTTCACAAAGGTGCCACCAGCTTTGCTGTATGGCTTGCAGTGGGTCCCTTTTGGAGGCAGCTGGAACAGGCTGTGTCCAACATGGGGGCAGCTCCTGGTCTCTTCTCACAGAGGCCACCCTGCAGCCCCCTGCTGGCAAAACCTTGCCACATAAACCCCATACAGCCATGAACATCGTCATACAAATACAATAATTATTTTTAGTTATGCTGCCCTGTTTAAAACACTCACTGATAACAGAACAAAAAAAGTTACTAATAGGAGCTTAATATCATATATTGTAAGACATGCAATATTTAATATGCATCATACAGATATAAAATGAAAAATGTGAAAAGACTATTAGCATTGCAATATATTTTAAATCTACCATGCAAGTTCCATGAAGCATTTTATAAAAAAAAAATGCAGGTTGAAAATCCTACCCTAAAAGCTTAGTAATTTTCACTGGCTTCCCAATTCACACAGAATCTCACAAAATCACAGAGAATGGTTTAGGTTGGAAGGGAGCTCTGGAGATCATCTGGTCCAACTCCACTGCTCAAGCAGGGACACATAGAGCAGGTTGCGCAGAATCCTTGGCTGCATAAAAAGAAGAGTGGCCAGCAGGCTGAGGGAGGGGATTCTCCCCCTCTACTCTGCACTTGTGAGACCCCACCTGGAGTACTGTATCCAGCTCTGAGGCCCCCAGCACAAGAGAGACATGGACTTGTTGGAGTGGGTCTAGAGGAGGGTTACAAAAATGATCAGAGGGATGAAACACCTGTTCTGTGAAGACACGCTGAGAGACCTGGGGTTGTTTAGCCTAGAGAAGAGAAGGCTCCAGGGATACCTTATCACAGCCTTTCAACATTTAAAGTGGGCCTATAAGAAAGATGGAGAGAGACTTGTGATAGGACAAGGCATAATGGTCTTGCTCTGATTTCAGCTAGGATAGAGTTAATTTTCTTCATGGTGGCTGGTATGTGCCATGTTTTGGATTTAGGAGGTTCTTTTAGAGGGTGTGTGGGAGGATATAGGCAGGTATCTATCACGATTGCCACCTCCAATGGTTTTGGAATTCACCCCTGAACAAGTAAAGAATCCTGAAAAACTCATAGAATGCTTTAAAAATGTATGCTCATATGTCAGAGATTTACAGCTTGCCGCACTGTGCTGGGGTCTTTGCCTGTGCCTATCAAACACTCTTCAATTCTATTCAGCACCTTCAAGAGGAAGAATATGCCTCTGGATCTGTTCCAAGCCCCACAACAGGCCACTCCAACCCCTGTGACAGGTCCTGCGGCTGAACCAGAGAACCAACCCGTGCTGGTATCTGTCACCCCTATACACAAGATGAAACAAAGGATGATTTATGATGACCTGGACAACAAACAGCTATCCAAAGATCCAGATGAAGTCCAGTGCACGCGACCCATGTGAAGGAAGTCTGTATTGAGTGCACCATCGTTGTATCCTAGCTCATTGGCAGTAATGACATGGAAAGATGGAAAGGACCACGCAGTGAATGAACTGGCTGGACAATACTGGCAGTACGAAGAAAGTCTCTCTTCCTCCCTATGGAGCTGCATCTCTGCTGTGGAGAAACTTTCTCAAGCAGTCCATCAACTTAAAGAGAATATATCTTCCTCCCCACATGTACGAAACAGTATCTCAGCTATTAGAAATAAGAGTCCCTCTGCTCAAGAAACGGGATATAGTGGGTACACACCACGTGCCACCCTATGGTTTTACCTACGTGACCATGGAGAGGACATGAGGAAGCAGGATGGAAAATCTACCTTGACCCTAGAGGCATGGGCACATGAGTTGTAAGGAAAAAGAATTGCAAAAGGGGGTTCTTCTGGGAAAAGTACTGATCCACTTTCCGGTGAGCAATCCCCCAGAGTAATGAATGCTATGACCAGGACTAGAGGGGCCCTGCATCCAGACAGGTAGAGGAAAAGGACTTTATTGGACTCTGTGGATTTGATGGCCTGGCATGTCAGACCCACAGAAGTATAAGGCTCTAGGGGACACAGGTGCACAGTATACCCTAGTGACATCAAGCTATAAAGGGACAGAACTCATCTGTATCTCTGGAGTGACAGGGGGATCCCAACAGCTAACTGTATTGGAGGCCGAAGTGAGTCTAACTGGGAATGAGTGGCAAAACTACCCCATTGTGACTTGCCTGGAGGCTCCGTGCATCCTAGGCATAGACTACCTAAGGAGGTTCTTTGAGGACCCAAAAGGTACAGGTGGGTTTTGGTAAAGTTGCCTTGGAGACGGAAGAAAATAAAATGTGTCTAACTTGCTGTATTGGGTCTGGCTGGAATGTTAACTTTCCCAGCAGCAGCCCATACAGTGCCGTACTCTGTACTTGTAGCTGGAACAGCAGTGTTATCACACCAGTGTTGTGTCTGTATCTGAGCAGCAGTGGCACAGTATTAGGCCTTTCTCTAACCCTCTTAGGGGGTGGGCAAAAGGTGAGGAGAGAAACATCACTAGGGCAGCTGGCCTAAACCAATCAAAGGGATATTCCATACCATGTGATGTCACACTCAGCAATAAAAGGTGGAAACAGGAAGAAGAGGGGAGGGGTGGGCTCTCGTTTGGAAGACGTCGGTCCTCCTCTCGAACACCGGCTGCGTGCGTTGAGGCCTTGCTTCAAGGACGTGGTCAATCATCGCTCATTTGTGGGAAGTAGAGAGTAATTTCTTTCCTCTGCACTTCCATATAGCCTTCATTTATTTTGTTTGTTTGTTTTCCTCCCTTCTTTTTATTTTCCTTTTTTTTCCCCTCCCTTTCCCCTTTCCCTTTTTATTTTCCCCTTAGTTAAATTGTTAGTTCATGGTAGTCTTTATTTAATTATTATAATTATTTCCCTTTAATTAAATTATCCTTATCTCAACCCGTGAGTTGTTCTTTGCTTTACTTCTCCCCCTCCTCATCTAAAGGAGGGGGAGTGAGAGAGCGGTTGTGGGGTTTAGCTGCCCAGTACAGTAAAACCACCACACTTGCCCTGTCTCTCAGAGGACCCTTCTGTTGTGGGTTTGCTCAGGGTTAAAGAAAAACAGGTGCCAATACATTACCGCAACGGTGTACCAGCGGCAACATCGCACCAACCGAGACTCCCTGATTCCCATCCATAAGCTAATTTGTTGACTGGAGAGCCAAGGAGTGACCACCAAAACTCGCTCACCCTTTCATAGTCCCATATGGCCAGAGCAGAAGCCTATTGGAGAGTGGAGGCTAACAGTGGATTATTGTGGCCTGAATGAAGTCACACCACTGCTGAGTATTGCAGTGCCAGACATGCTAGAACTTCAATAAAACTGGAATCAAAGGCAGCCAAGTGGTACGCCACAACTGATATCGCTAATGCATTTTTCTCCATCCCTCTAGCAGCAGAGTGCAGGCCACAGTTTGCTTTTACTTGGAGGGGCATCCAGTACACGTGGAATCGACTGCCTTGTGTACTGGGTCTGGCTGGAATGTTAACTTTCCCTGCAGCAGCCCATACAGTGCCGTACTCTGTACTTGTAGCTGGAACAGCAGTGTTATAACACCAGTGTTGTGTCTACTGCTGAGCAGCAGTGGCACAGTATTGGGCCTTCTCTAACCCTCCTAGGGGGTGGGCAAAAAGTGAGGAGAGAAACATCACTAGGGCAGCTGACCTAAACCAATCAAAGGGATATTCCATAACATGTGATGTCACACTCAGCAATAAAAGGTGGAAACAGGAAGAAGAGGGGAGGGGTGGGCTCTCGTTGAGGAGACGTCGGTCCTCCTCTCGAACACCGGCTGCGTGCATTGAGGCTCTGCTTCAAGGACGTGGTCAATCATTGCTCATTTGTGGGAAGTGAAGTAGAGAGTAATTTCTTTCCTCTGCACTTCCATATAGCTTTCATTTATTTTGTTTGTTTGTTTTCCTCCCTTCTTTTTATTTTTCCTTTTCCCCTCCCTTTTCCCCTTTCCCTCTTTATTTCCCCTTAGTTAAATTGTTTAGTTCATGGTAGTCTTTATTTAATTATTATAATTATTTCCCTTTAATTAAATTATCCTTATCTCAACCCGTGAGTTGTTCTTTGCTTTACTTCTCCCCCTCCTCATCTAAAGGAGGGGGAGTGAGAGAGCGGTTGTGGGGTTTAGCTGCCCAGCACGGTAAAACCACCACACCTTGGGGTGGAAACACAGCCCTACCATTTGCTGTGGACTGATCCAGTCTGCACTGGAACAGGGGGAAGCTCCTGAACACCTGCAGTACATCAGTGACATCATCATTTGGGGTGACAAAGCAGAGGAATTTTTTGAGAAAGGGAAGGAAATAGTCCAAATCCTTCTGAAAGCCAGTTTTGCCATAAGACAAAGTAAGGTCAAAGGACCCGCACAGGAGATCCATTTTTCAGGAATAAAATGGCAAGATAGATGGTCATCGTCAGATCCCAGTGGATGTGATCAATGAAATAACATCTATGTCACCACTAACTAGCAAAAAGAAAGACAAGCTTTCTTAGGCATTGTGGGTTTTTGGAGAATGCACATTCCAAATTACAGTCTGATTGTAAGCCCACTCTATCAAGTGACCTGGAAGAAGAATGATATCAAATGGGGCCCTAAGCAATGATATGCCTTTGAACTAATTAAATGGGAGATAGTTCATGCAGTAGCCCTTAGGCAGTCCATGCAGGACAAGAGGCAAAAACTGTGCTCTACACCACAGCTGGGAAGAATGGCCCCACGTGGAGCCTCTGGCAGAAAACATCAGGGGATAGTCAAGGTCAACCGCTAGGGTTTTGGAGTCAGGGATACAGAGGATCTGAGACCTGCTATACTCCAACTGAAAAAGAGATATTGGCAGCATATGAAGGGGTTCAAGCTGCTTCAGAAGTGTCTGGTACTGAAGCACAGCTCCTCTTGGCACCTCGACTGCCGGTGCTGGGCTGGATGTTCAACTGATGCTACGTGGAGGAAGTAGGTTGCACTGATCACACAAGAAGCTCAAATAGGAAACTCCAGTCGCCCAGGAATTTTGGAAGTGATCACGGACTGGCCAGAAGGCAGATTTTGGAATATCACCAGAGGAGGAGGTGACACGTGCTAAAGAGGCCCCGCTGTATAACAAGATGCCAGAGAATGAGAAGCAATATGCCCTCTTCACTGATGGGTCCTGCCGTATTGTGGGAAATCATTGGAAGTGGAAGGCTGCTGTATGGAGCCCTACACGACGAGTTGCAGAAACAGCTGAAGGAGAAGGTGAATCGAGCCAGTTTGCAGAAGTGAAGGCCATCCTGCTGGCCTTAGAAGTTGCTGAATGGGAAAAGTGGCCAATTCTCTATCTCTATACTGATTCATGGATGGTAGGAAATGTCCTGTGGGGGTGGTTACAGCAATAGAAGCAGGTAAACCCATCCGTGCTGCTGCATTGTGGCAAGATATTGCCGCCCAGGTAGAAAACCTGGGTGTAAAAGTATGTCATGTAGATGCTCATGTACCTGAGAGTTGGGCCACTGGAGAACATCAAAACAACCAGCAGGTGGATCAGGCTGCTAAGATTGAAGTAGCTCAGGTGGACCTGGATTGGCAGCATAAAGGTGAATTATTTATAGCCCAATGGGCCCATGACACCTCAGGCCATCAAGGCAGAGATGCAACATATAGATGGGCTCGTGATCGATGGGTGGACCTGACCGTGAGCACCATTGCACAGGTTATCTATGAATGCGAAATATGTGCTGCAAACAAACAAGCCAAACAAGCAAACAAACAAGCCAAGCGTTTAAAGCCTCCCTGGTATGGAGGATAAAGAACATGCTGTGGAAGACAGTCTGGGTTATTCCCGCCTCAAGCAAAGGCAAACCTATCTGTGGGATTGCTTTTGCTCAGGGACCTGGGTGCACTTGGTGGGTAACGCAGAGGGATAGGGAGGTCCGGAGCGTACCTCAAGGGGATTTGATGTTGGGAGAGAATAGCCCACGATTTGATTTGAATTGTATTATGTTAATTGCTGTATAATACTGCATGTAATCACTACTATGGTTGCTATATGTCCCATCATCAGTATTACAGTAAGAGTCAACCAGATTAATGAAGAATGTATTTTGATGGAACTGAGCGAAGTGCAGCAGTGATAGAAGCAGACAAGCGCAGTGGTGTTGGAGCCAGAGCTGGCCTCAGTATGCAACAATTCAACACCACACCCCATCTCTCCTGCCCTGAAGGATTGTTATGACAGATGAAACCCAGAGTCATGGACTAAACGAACTCAATAGACATTTTAGAGTGACGGCCCATATACTAAGGGAATGATATCTGTGTGTGCATATATCAAAAGACAGAAAAGTGGTGATTAATTGGGATGCATTGGAAAGTGGGACCTGAGCATGATGTAGAGGGTATGGAATAAGGGGTGGATCTTGTCCTGGTTTCGTCTGGGATAGAATTCATTTTCTTCATAGCCACTGGTATGTGCCGTGTTTTGGATTTAGGAGAAAAATAATGTTGATAACACTCTGATGTTTTAGTTGTTGCAGAGCAGTGCTTACACAGAGGCAAGGGCTTTTCAGCTTCTTATGCTGCCCTGCCAGCGAGAAGGCTGGGGGTGCACAAGAAGCTGGGAAGGGACAGAGCCAGGACAGCTGACACAAACTGGCCAGAGGGATATTCCATACCATATGGTGTCATACTGAACGATAAAAACTGGAAAGGTTGGGTGGGGGGGAGATCTCTGCTCTGGGAGTTACTGGGCATTGGTCGGCAGGTGGTGAGCAATTGCATTTTGCATCATTTGTTGTATATATATTTATATGTAGTAGTAGTAGTAGTCTCAGGATTATTTTCTCTTCCTTTTCTGTCCTATGTAACTGTCTTTATCTCAACCCACAAGTTTTGTGATTTTTATTTTCAATTCTCTCCCCTATCCCGGGGGGGGTGGGGGGGGGCGGGGAGGGAAGTGTATGGCTGTTTGGTGCTTAGCTGCCTGCCAGGTTAAACCACAACAGATTTTAAACTAATAGAGAATTGGGTAGATTTAGATTAGATATAAGGATGAAATTCTTTACTATGAGGGTGGTGAGGCACTGGAACAGGCTGCCCAGAGAAGTTGTGGATGCTACATCCCTGGAAGTGTTCAAGGCCAGGTTGGATGGGGCTTTGAGCAACCTAGCCTAGTGTGGGAGGTGTCCCTGCCCGTGGGGGGGTGGGGGGTGGGGGAGGGTCCAGCCTTCCCATGTCTAGGAGGCTTTTGCATATCCTCAAGGAGAGAGACCCCGCAACCTCTCTGTGTAACCTGTTCCAGTGTTCTGCCACCTGCACATAAAATGGGATTATATTATATATATATATATTGCATTTGTTGATGTAACTGATCTTATTGATTTCCCATTTGTGGAAACAAATGGTAATTTAGTAATTTGCTAAAGTAAAAAAGCCTATTAAATATCTTATTGCAGTAACTGTACACTTAGTTTTGAGTTCATACATTGATATTTTGAAGATCCACATTCTTTGGCCTAGCCTTGCTGTTACTGAAATCATTGAGAACCTTAGGCTGTAGTTCACGTTTTTGAAATTTCCTTCCACATTCTCCCTGGTTGACAATATATTCCCCCACATGGCACGATACTAGTGTATCTCTTAGAAACATTTGTGAGCAATAGTAAACGTACATGTTGTCTATAGTTGAAAGTCTTGTAAATTTCAAATAAATATATGCTGCTGAGTCTAGGAAACCCTTGCATTCATGTTAATACAAAAACTATTCAATTGATAAAAACAACAACAACAAAAAAACAACATTTAATAACATTAACCTCTTATATTCTGCTTTATCCTGTCATATTCTTTAATATATTAGGGTTTTTTTATATACAGATACAATATACTTGTGAAATCATTTTAATCTGCTACCTGCCTGTAGTGGGTTTACGTGGCAAGGTTTTGGTAGCAGGGAGCCATAGAGGTGGTTTCTGTGAGAAAGATCTAGAAGCCGCCCCATGTTTGGGAAGGGCCCCATTGTTTTCCAGATCTGAGCCAATAAGCGATGTTGTTTTGCGCCTCTGTGAGAGCATATTTAAGACAGGGAAAAAAACGCTGCGCCACACAGCAGCCGGGAGAGTCAAGGGAGTGAGAAACAGCCTTGCAGGTACCAAGGTCAGTGTAGAAGGAGGGGGAGAGGTGCTCCAGGCGCCGGAGCAGAAGTCCCCTGCGGCCTGTGGTGAGGACCAATGTGAAGCAGGATGTCCCCCTGCAGCCCATGGAGTACCACGGTGGAGCAGGGTTCCACGCTGCAGCCCGTGGAGGAGACCACGGTGGAGCAGGTGGCCCTGCACCGACGGAGGCTGCCGCCTGTGGAAGATCCCTGCCGGAGCAGATTCCGGGCCGGACCTGTAG